>NW_024498685.1:562403-880803 GCF_017590055.1 Onychostruthus taczanowskii
TCCCTTTAAAAAGTTTCCTTGTGTGTTTTTTTTTTTTTTTTTTTTTTCCCAAACGCCTGCTTGGATTGCTGCGATGTGCTGGCTGCTGTGGTTGCCTGGCAAGCGCGACAGGGCGGTGCCTTGGAGACCCGCTCTGCCCTGGCCGCGCCCCGCCTGCGCGGGCTCCTACGCAGCCGCGCCCTCGGGAACGCCTCCTTCTTCCCCGGGATTGACACCCGCCCCGCCCAGACCCGCGCAGCCTCGATCTCGGTTGGGGTCCGCTCCGCCTGGATCTCCGCCTGGGCTCGTCCCCCCGGAGCTGTGGCAACACCCGCTCTCGGCGGGAGCATCTCCCGCACCGCCGGGGCCCCTGCCGCCTTCCGGAAACGGGAAAAAGCCTTCCTCGCTCTGACTTCCGGGTTTTGAGTCATCAACGCGCGTCCGCCGCGGCGGCACCGCGCATGCCGCCACTTTGGCGTAGTCCGCTCCCGCGTCCCCGCTGTTAGGTTTGCCCAATTATCCAGGCTGCTGCCGGCTGCCCGCGGCCATTGCGGCACCTCCAGGCGCCCCAGCCGGGCTGCTGTTGGCCGCCCGGCACTCTCTCCTCGGGCGGCTGATGACTGTGACCGCCTGTCACTGCCTCGGCATGGTCGAAAGAAAGATCCCGCTCTGATCCCGCAACTTCCTCCGCCCCCCGCCCCGATAGCTTTCCTGGGACTGGCAGAGGTGTCTGTGGAGACCCTAAGGGTGATGACGACCTCCCATATCCCCTTTTGGTGGGAATCGTTTGTGCTCTTCCTAACTTGCTAGGAGTAACCCTCGCCTGCGGATGGCAAGGCGATTCCCTCCCGCCCTGAGTGGTGGGAGTCATTTGTGCTGCCTGCTGATGGTAGGTAGCCCCCGCGGCATTCCGAGAAATCGCCTCCAGCATCGTTCCCGCCTGAGCCAAAAGTCTCAAGGCCGTTTTATCTTTCCCTGTTGGTAAATGATAAAAGTGTCCATTAATCTCCCTGAGTTGTTCCTGGGAATAAGCTTTCCCCATGTTCTCAGTGTTCCCAATTTTGACCATTCTTACCAAAAGCTAAGTCACTTTCAAAGCTGGTCTGGGGTTTTCCTGGTCACTGGCTATTGGAACCCTGCACATCCCTCTGGGTGCCCTGGATGGCTCAAGACTCTGGTAGGGGCTTGGAGATCCTGGCAGGGGCTCGGAGACCCTGGCAGGAAGCCAAAGACACTTGGGATTTCAATCTTAACCCATGGAGCAAATTACCAATGTTGTATGAAGAATTACAAGTCACAAAAGTTTAAGTGGCATAATAGCAGTTTTCACAGGGTGAAAAGTAGAATTTTGAAGATTTTTCTATAGGGGTCTAGGAGGCAAGATGGAGGGACTTGGGTGTTGTCCTGTCTTTCTTCCTTCTTCTTCCTAGCCTCCATCTTTTTGGTGACAGTGGCACATTTAGATTGGCCTAAAGTAGAAGTAGACAGTCTGACATAGACAATAGGTATTGGAAAATAATGATAAAGTATATGTAACTCATAGTATAAAATTTAGACACCAGCCCAGTGGTAGGCAGTGTGCCCTTGACAGGCCTGCAGATTAGACCTCTGTGGGTCTGAGAGAAAATATTTTGGATAATAGATGATAAACAACCTTGTGAACATGAGCCAAAGAATCCTGACTCTTTCTTCAACCACCAGGTTGGATAAAAAGGACTCTCGGGTCATCCTGCAAGCAAGAAAACCTGAGAACCGGCCAGCAGCTCACTGGTGCAGAATGTCCAGGGCCCATTGGTCGTCCTCCTTCCAGGTCAATGTTGAAGCAAGTTGGCTTGGCAGAGGTCAAGTTGTCTGCTCTGGAATTTTTCCTCGGTGGTGTGCCTCTTCCCGGGCTGTTCAGTGGTCTGGGTCTCTGGCTGGATCCTTCTCTGACCAGATCCCAGAAGTGCCTCCAATTCTCGAGTTTCCTGCTGTCCAGATGACCCGAGAGTCCTTTTTTCCCAGCCCGATGGCCGAAGAAAGAGTCGGGATTCTTTGGCTTGTGTTCACAAGGTTGTTTATTATCTGTTATCTAAAATATTTTCTCTCACACCCGCAGAGGTCTGATCTGCAGGCCTGTCAAGGGCACACTGCACTGCCCTGAGGCAGTGCTATCTCTTTATACTGAAAACTACGTGAACTTTATTTACTGCTATTTTCCAATACCTATCACCTATGTTAGACTGTCTACTTCTACTCTAGACCAATCTAAATGTGCCACCATCACCAAGAAGATGGAGGCTAGAAAGAAGAAGGAAGAAAGACAGGGAACGTCCCAAATTCCTCCATCTTGGCACTCCAAACCCCTGTTCTAAAAATCCCAAAATTCTACTTTTCACCCTGTGACAACTACTGTTATGCCACTTAAACTTTTGTGACTTGTAATTCTTCATAGAAGGTTGGTAATTTGCTCCATGCGTTAAGACTGAAATCCCAAGTGTCTTTGGCTTCCTGCCAGGGTCTCTGAGCCCCTGCCAGGATCTTGAAGCCCCTACCAGGGTTTTGAGCCATCCAGGGCACCCAGAGGGATGTCCTGGGTTCTGACACAATCACCCTTTCTGTGAAGAAATTCTTCCTGAAAACTGGCTAATTGCGGCGTATTTTCAATACAGAGAAGCACCACAGCATTCTAAGTTCCTGCAGAGTTCCATTTATGCCTCTGTCTTCTGGGGTCTGTGAGGCTCTCTTCACTTTGTTGTCCTGAATGCATCCCTTTTCCTGACTTAGATATGCTGGGGAAGATCGAGGAATCCCAGAAAAAAGCATAAGGCTGAAAGGGACCAGTGCGTCATCTTGTCCCACCTCCCTGTTCCACAGGGCCATCCCAGAGCACAGGGCACAGGATTGTGTCCAGATGGTTCTGGAATATCCTCAGTGAGGAGACTCCACACCTTCTCTGGACAATCTGTTCAGTCCTTGGTCACTGCCCAGGACAGAAGTTCTGCCTCCTGCCCTGGTGGAACCTCCTGGGATCAGTCCCTGCCCGTTCCTCTGGTGCCATTGCTGGGCCACCCAGAGCCTGGGCCCTGCTCGGAGCCCTCCCTGCACACAGGGACACCCAGGGCTGAGGGCCCCTCTCAGCTGGGGCTCCTCTGGAGGCTGGACAGCTCCAGCTTCCTCAGCCTTTCCCTGCCAGGGAATGCTCCAGGCCCTAAATCATCTCTGCATCCTCCACTGGCCCCACTCCAGGAGCTCCCTGTCCCTCCTGTGCTGAGGAGCCCAGGACTGGCACAGCACTGCAGATGTGCCTCGCATGGCTGAGTAAGATTTGCCCATTCTTACATTTTTGACTTACTGTTCCTTATGAAATCATGACAGAGACTCAGAAGCAGCTGTGAACACCACTCACAAATTGCATCAACATGACTTTTACCCAGGGAGGGACTAACTTATGCTCAAGAAAAATTATAGCAAACATCTGGAGAAGAACTTCTAACTTTTGTATGTTAAAGCTTATAACTGAATTATATAATGCAAGAAATACCTACTAACATTATAAGTCACTGATCTGTGAAAATGTATTACAGTGAGGCTGTGTTGTTGATAATACTTGACAAAAGTTAAGATAGTTAAGGCTTATTAAATTCCTTTTTGTTTTTCTGTTCTTGATACTATGCTCACACTTGTCATCTGACCCTTTGACATGCAAACACTTTGCAAATACAAGTGATAGCTACATAGCTCCATGGCACTGGAATGATAACTTGATGTTATTATGCCCTCTAATGTTGACTTCCTACATAGTTACAGACTTAACATTCTAAAAAATATGCACCTATCTACTAACCTTTATGCTGGGATGGGGTTGACAAGGTATTTCTGAAAAAACTGCCTGATTATAACTCTTTAGAATCTTCAGCTTAATGAATCCTGCAAAGATAATAAAATGAAAGCAAGACTTACTCAGATTTACTGGAAGCAAAAAAAAATGTGTAACAAATCTCCCATCTCTTCAAGGAGGCAAACAGAAAGAGAATCTGCTCTACAAGATGGTCTATCACCAAGCAGATAAATATCTGGGTTTCAATCAGTTCTGTTTCTCATGATTTCTTTGTACATTGGAGTATTGTAAATGTTCCCAA
The DNA here is from genome assembly GCF_017590055.1 of Onychostruthus taczanowskii. NCBI lineage: Eukaryota > Metazoa > Chordata > Aves > Passeriformes > Passeridae > Onychostruthus > Onychostruthus taczanowskii. Next base: position 566,504 of record NW_024498685.1, read on the forward strand.
GGGCTGTCAGTATGAAAAAGAAGAAATTGAGATGTGTGAGCATTAAACAGAGCTTTAATACACTAAGGACCATGTAGATTCTTTTACACTCGAGGCCAGTTAAGTCCTTCCATGTTCTTATTCAGCTGAGGCTAGAAAAAACTAACCTTTAAATTTTGAGTTACATTCAATAACACTAAAAAAACCCAAACAATGGGGAAAAATACAAAATGCAAAAAAAAAAAAGAAATTTCAGTTTTTTAATATCCCAAATATACAGGAAAAACTCATGGTCCAAGTCTTCATTTAAATGTACACAAGTGTTATAAATATTGGAGGTGTGAAGACAGATTCAGCACAGCAGAAACAGCCTTGACCCAAAAAAGGTTTTTTTTTTCATCACAGCTTTTTGGCTACTTCTCAAGAGAACAATGTCACACCTGAGTGGAGACAGAACAGAAATTCTTTGTAAGCAGCAGGACAAAGTGTTTTAAATGCAAAGAGCAGGGTTTTGTTCAGAGGGTTACCAGAAGTGTTAACATCCTGTTTTCATCTTTGTGGTTTGCACTGATACACTTCGAGTCTGTTGGGTTAACGAAAGTTGGGACAATGAAAGTGATCTGACATGAAAGACAGAATAAATTTATCTGCTCAGAGCAAATTACACCCAACCCCTCTGCTAAAAATTAAAGAGCAGTTTATGGACTTCCTGATGCAGCTGATCTCAGGAAATGGCATTTGGGCATTTTTGTTTCTCTAAGAAAAATAATGGGAAAAGATTTGTTTCCCTTATTAAATCCCATGTCTCTAAATAAGCATTAAGATACATCTTTATTATTTAGCCACTTTAAGGATACAAATTTTCTTATTAACAGAATATCTGAGAATAACCAATATAGACCTGGGAAATTAAGGTTTTGGATCTTTTGAATTACAGAAGGTAATAGTAACACTCTTAAGAGGTTCTGAATCAAAACTAAATTCTGTTTTCTTCAGAAATAATGAAAGCTGGAACAGTGATCTTTGCCTTATGATAACCTGATTGACAATGCATCAGGAGCAAACAGACAACCAATCTGCAAGGAATCAGTGAAACCATTAATAGAAGGCTTTGCAAAGGCATGGATTACACCTGAAGGATGAGATGTTGTCCAGAGGTACCTGGACACTGCAGAAGTGGTCCATGGGAATCTCATGGGGTTTAACAGGACCATGTGCTGATGCTGTACCTGGGATCAATCCAGGCTGGGGATGAGCAGAGGGAGCAGCCCTGGCAGAAGGACTTGGTGGTGCTGTGGGTGAGAGCTGGCCCTGCCCCAAACCAGAACTCCCCTGTGCTGGGCTGCACCCAGAGCCCCAGGGCAGCAGGGCAGGGGGGATTCTGCCCCTCTGCCCCGCCCCCCCTGCAGGGCTGCATCCAGCCCTGGGGCCAGCACAGGAAGGACAGGGAGCACCTGGAGCCAGGCCAGAGCAGGGACACCAAGCGGGTCAGAGGGATGGAGCAGCTCTGCTAGCAGAACAAGCTGAGAGAATTGGGAGTGCTCAGCCTGGAGAAGAGAAGGCTTTGGGGTGACCTCATTGTGGCCTTGCAGTGCCTGAAGGGAACCTACAGAGAAGATGGAAAGAGACTCTTGACAAGGGCCTGGAAGACAGGACAAGGGGCAAAGGCTTCACACTGACACAGGGTGGGTTTAGATTGGGTATTAGGAAAAAATTGCTCCCTGTGAGGGTGGTGAGGCTCTGGCACAGGTTGCCCAGAGAAGCTGTGGCTGCCCCATCCCTGGAAGTGTCCAAGGCCAGGCTGGATGAGCCTCTGAGGAACCTGCAATAGTGGAAGGTGCCCCTGTCTATGGTGGGGTTTGGGGCTGGATGATCTTTAAGGTGCCTTCCAACCCCAGCCATTCCATGATTCTATTATATTCCTTTGTTAATGCAATTCCCTTAGTCACAAGTAATACATGGAGAAATGGATCTGCTGCCATTCACTGTAATCAGTAGGCTTAGATAGGAAGTTACTGACACTGTGGATTAGTAAAAGCTCAGTTGCATTAATCAGTAGCAATCACTTCACTGCTTTACAAAACCCCTACCTTAGCATGGTATCATGATCCTCAATGAAGCCCCCAGAGCTCCAAGGCAATTCCTCATTGTCTGAGCCTGACTAATTGTCACAATCCGTCCTGGGGGGCAAGATTCGTGAAGGTTCTTTTCACTAATCTCAGGGTGCAAAACCTGACATGACAAGGGGATTTTGCAGTAAAATCAAAGCAAAAGTACTTTTATTGAATAACTACAGCAAAAATGCATTAGGGAGAAGAGGAATGAAGAGAAGAGAAAGAATAAAAGAGAGAGAGAAGAGAAAGGAGGTGTATAGCTACCAGACATGCAGATGACAAAGTCCCTCGAAGTCCAGTCGACGAAGAGCCTGTCGTCTTCACGTCAGCGGAGATCTCCTTGTGTACCAGTAGTCCGGCAGCAGAAGGCGTCGTCAGCAGTAGGCGTCGTACAGAAAGTCCATCAGCAGCAGGCAAGAACCATTGTCTTCTCAGTCCAGTGGTCGCTTGCAAGCTTGCTTTGGTCACCGGGCCTTACACGCCTTCCCCCACCCCATGATAGGGATTTCAGTTTCAGTCTTTTAGGGAAGAAGAGGAGGCTTTTCCATGTAGGGGTGGCATGTCTCAGTCCTTGAGGGGAGAACCTTCTCCCTCTCTGTCACAGTGATTGATGTACGGTGAATGGAGGGTCTTTTGTGGTGACCACCGAGAAGGTCATTCCAGAGAGAAAGTCCAGCCAAGTCAGGAGGGTGGAGAAATTCCAGGGCCAGCGTTGCTAAGTGATGCAGGCGAAGGAGAGCACACTGCCCTTTCTCGGGTGCAGTGTTCCACGAGTCGTACACACCCGTAGACAGTATTTGGCTTGGTGGATCAGTCAGACCTGGATTTTCAGAACAGGATCTTTTCCTTTTCCCGGTGGTCTCAAACTTTCATGACGATCGAGAGGCAAAGAATAAGGGAAATTTCAGATGGACACTCACACTAATGCTGCTGACTTCCAGTAAGAGCATACACAGGCAAAAATATCTGCCAGACTGCAACCAACATTTAAAGTGACCTTCAAAATTAATACATTTAAGGAATACAGTTAGACATTATAAAGTATTTTATTTTAGTTTTTCTCAAAAAACACAACATTCTAAAAAACATTTCCCTATCATCATACTGCCGTAGTGCTGTCTAGACTGTGTTAATGCCAAGACTGTAGGTATTAAAGAATTAAAATTATGACAAACCAACATCTCTGAATATAATACATCAAAAAGCTGGTGGCCAGATGTCATTTTGATTAAACAACATTAGTATTCAGTAGCACTTAAAAAATGCCTAGCAATTTGCAGAATAAAAACTCATCCTAACATCAGACACATCCATAATAAGAGTCCTCCAAAGTGGATGATTCCAGGATGCTGCCCACTGTCTGTTTATCAGCAAAACCCTTTCCACAGTCTTTTCCTCTGTGTGGCACTTTGTCACTGACCATTTAACTTGTGGTAGCACTGGGATGGAGAGGTTTGACTCTTGCCAGTCTGGAGAGGCCAAGTCTTAGGCAGTGAGTAGGTGGCTTAACAGGAACACATTTCACAGAAACATTACTGCTTCCTGATGGAGCTGGAGATGATTTTAAAACAAAAAGGTATTAGAAGTTTAAAGGGGGGAAAAGGATCATATGACTGTTGTCTTCTAATAGTTTTCCTAGCAGGACAAAAGAAGCCTTCTGAAGAGAGTGCAAAAAGGTCCAAATCACAGGGCACATGGAAATCACTCCCAAGGGATTCCTCCTCTGGGAGCCAGTGCAGCAGGAATGTTGCACAGGTTAATTACCCAGCCACACACTGCAGCAACACTGGGCAGCTGTTCCCAGCGTCCTGGGCATTTTCAGGCACTCCACAGAGAAATACTGCACACAACTCCAATGGGGAAACGTGGACTTGAGAGAAAGGAGCCAAACAGAACCACATACAGAGAAGAGCAAATATGAAGAAAAATCAAAGAATCAGGAGTCAGCAGCAGCATGCTCAAACACCTTGAGAAAATAAAGCTTTTAAGCATTTGCTTTATTAGAGCAGCTAAAATACTTCAGCATTTTTAAAATATTCTTTGTTTAGAACAGATAATAATAATTTAGCACATACCAGAAATAAAGAAAGCTCTAAATAAGAGAGAAATTGACATGGAAAGAATCTTTTGATTAAGGTCTGATCCACAGTTTGGAAAACATTTTGTAAAGCAGTTAAGAATAATGCTGCAAATTAAATATAGATATAGCTATTCTTCCCATCTCTCTTTTTTGTTTTAAATCTGTCCAAAGAAAATCCCTGTAAAATGTATATAAAGGGCAAGCATTTCCCTGGAATAGTTTTTGTTTGCTTTTAGGAGAGATTGCTAAAAGCTTAAGTCAACTCATGTATGTGTCTACAGCTGCAGCCTCACCCATACCTGGTGGTGTCCATTTAGGCTTTTTGTCTGTGACAGGACTTGATGCATGTAGAGGCTTCCCAGCTGCTTCCAAGGGACTGGACATCACCTTCTGCCTTGGCTCAGAGTTGTGTTCCATTATCCAGGAAGGAGAAACTATAGGTGAAGCTGGGATGGAAAATAATTACTATAGAAAGATGCTCTTTAGCAGAGAAATCATCACTTAAGATGATGGACAGCAGAAATAATGAGGATGGTACTAGACTGTCCCATCTTGAAGCACTAAGTATTTACACAGACACCTTGCCTGTTAGGGAATGACACAGACATGGATGCAGCTTGCTCTTCCAAAAGATGGCACTCACAGGAAGGAAAGAAGGAAGGCTTACTTGCTTTTTAAAATAAGCTTAAACAAAGCCAACAGTGAAAGCTCCAACACCTGACACTACTCCAGAATCACTGTTTTGACAAAAACCCCAGAAAACAACTGCAACAATGAACAGAGGATCTTTAAAGAGATGAAACTTTCCTGTACAAGGAGGGCAGAAGGAATTTCTCCTGACACACAAATGCAGAGAAGCAGTGACATTTTGCTGATCTGGGAGTGAATAAGCTCCAGTGAGTAAATTTAGTGTCCAAGTGCAAATGAGATGTCATGAGTATGAGGGGATAATGCTTCAGTAAGGGGAGAGTAAGGGAAAATGCAGTCAAAGCAGCATGAATTTCACTAAAAATCCAAACTAAATGTAAGGCATCACATCCAAAGCACATCTAAGGATGTGGTTTTGGTAGAGAAGAACTTACTGGGTACAGACCCTGGCTCAGAATCAGGATCATGGGCTCTGTCATCACTGTCAACCACCAGTGACTTGTGATGTGCTGGACCTTTGGTTGCTGCTGTCCTTTGTCTCCCATCACCCTCAGGTGCATCATCATCTATAACCTGATTGAGACCTGCAAAACAGAAAGTGATTCAATCAGCTGAAATTCACAGTAAATCTATTTTCTTCCTCTACAATAATTTGGTATTTGAGTGCCCAGAATTAATTTTGGTGATATGAAGTCATACTGTTCAGAAACATATCACTGATGCCTGTTTTCATGTGGTTCTCATTTTATTTTTTCATTGTCAAATTTATCAGCATTTATCTGTAATCAGGCGAACAAAATGAAGACCAAAAATTAACCAAGCACAGGTTTGCTCATTTTAAGACTGGGGCCAAGTTTTTAATGAAAGAATCTACACATCCTTCAACCGTTATTTAAGATAAAGACCCTTTTTTCCACATAACAAAAAAAAAAAAAAAAAAAAAAAAAAAAAGATAAACCAATGGAAACAAAAAAGAGACAAGGTACTTAAATGTTTTTTGTGAGAAGAGTGCAAAAACAACTTACCTAAAAGTTCACTGTCTACACTGCAGTTGGAAAAAGGGGGTCTCCTCTGTCTATTTTCTGATTCAATATTCTTACCTGTTTTAAGATTCAGGGAAAAAGATTAAAAATACTCTATAAAAACGCATTATAGAAAGTAAAAATACATTATAAAAACCACATTATAAAAAGTAAAAATAGCAAGAAATTAAAATAGCTGAAGTTTTTAACTGTGTCTAATCCAAGTATGTATTTGGAAAATCTTATAGAAGAGTTATTTTTCTCACAGAAAAAAAAGCCCAAGAACATAAGAAAACAGGCAATACCTAGAAAGTCTCTCTTGTCATGACATCTTGAAATAAAATACAATTTTCAATCTATTTCAGGGTAAAATAAATTCCCATGGTCAAATTCACTGCATATAAATAAAGAATGTTGCATGGAACTGTAAAGTAACCTTGTTCTTCTGAATTTTGCACTTCTTGAGGATCTGCAGATTTTTCTTTGACTGATAAGGCTAAGGCAACTTCCACATCTCTTTTATAAAGTCTCTCATCCAAGGATAACCTAGGGAAAAAATGACAACATATTAAATAATAAAACAATTACATGAGTGTTACAGAACTATTTCTGGCTCAGTGAACTCTTTAAAATGTAGGTACTTGTGAAGAGATTAATATTTCAATACATATTTACAGCACATCTTGTTACAAATGTTACATTTTGAAATTATTTAGACAAAATGCACTAACTTTTAAAGCACTCTATACTTTAAAGCATTATAATTGTAAAACAGTGCATGTGTGCATATATATACATATATCTAAATATATGAACTATTAACTGGCATTACTGCAGGAAAAAAAAAAAGTGATTGCCTTTGCTTGAAATGCCACACCAAAATGTAATATTTAAACACAACTCTACAAATAAAAATTAGATTTCTCATTTTCATTGACACTGACTTTGTATCTTTCTTTAAGTATGTTCTTTCCAAAGAAATCAAACTTGCCATTATGTTTCTCTGGTTTAGGAGTCCCTAAGAAACTCAGAATTTTTAGAGTTATTTGAAAGTGCATTAATACAGCTCAAAATCTTTATTACAGTCATGTATTACTTGATTGTACTCAGCTGCTTAAAACTCTAGGGGAAAAGAAATCAAACTGAAGCATTCTTATTGAAATCCAGTTTTACACAGAGTTGACCAGAACATTTCTTACCTCTTACTAAGTGTCTGTGTCTGTGATGGAGTCACTTCTATTAGCTTTTTTGACTTCTCTTTTTTCTCCTTCTTTGATTCCTTGAGCTGTGTTCGGGATTTTTTGCTTGAAGGTGCAAAGTCTTCATCTGTTAGAAAACAGCAACAAGCTCTCTTGAGTTTTCCTATATTCCTAAAATTTCATAATTTTCATTGCACACTGAAAATATATCAAGATAACATTTTCTGGAAACTAATCCTATTTTAAAAGAACACAACAACTATAACTGCACTATCCTTAAACGTATTTAAAATGAAAATTCAACAGACCCTCTTTTACAAGTACTTTTATGTGAGAGGCAATGATTTCAAATTCTTGATGTACAAGAACACCCCACTTACCATCATCTTCCAAATCCCCAAACTCAGAATAATCAACAACTTTCTTGTTCCTGTGGCAAAAAAAAAAAAAAAATTAAAAAAAAAAATATATATGCTATCAATCCTTTCTGACTGAGCATCTTGATTTGGTAACACTTTTGGGAAGATCATATTTTACAAGGGAAAAAATAGCAATACATGTTCAGGTGGACACAATCTCAGAATCATGGATTATCCATGAGTTGGAAGGGATTCACAAGGATTATCCAGTCCAGCTCCTGGCCCTGCTCAGGACACCCCAACAGTTCTACCCTACACCAAACAGTTCATCCTTGAGAGCACTGTCCCAACACTCCTGGAGCTCTGGCAGCTTTGGGGCTGTGACCATCCCCTGTTCCAGTACTCCACCACCCTCTGGGCAAAGAACCTTTTCCTGATATCCACCCTAACTGTCCCCTGACAAAGCTCCAGCTGTTCCTTGAGTCCCTGGGACACAGACAGCAGAGCTAAATCTACAACCAGTGCAACTGTACACAATGGCTTATTAGGAATTGTAGAGGATTTTGTGGACACTTGGCTAGCTGACAAAGGTCACTATGCCCCTGCTGCAACAGCTGCATGGGGGAGAAGTTCATTAGCTAGAAAAGTGAAGAAAGGATAAGAAAAGCCACAACAGAGTAACCACAAGAATGTAGAAGTAGGCATAGTTAGCTGATGAGCAACTAACCAATAATGAGCTCGCTTTTTGCAATATGCATTAGCCTTATTAATACTAATATAAATATGTGTGCCTATTCAATAAACTTTTGAGACTTGCTGATCACTCATATTGTGTACCGCATTTCTCCTGCTGATCTCAACAAGGAAAAACTTGTAGATTTTTTAAAAAGACTCCACACCTTCTCTGGACAATCTGTTCAGTCCTTGGTCACTGCCCAGGACAGAAGTTCGTGATGTGTGGGGTTATTCCTTCCCATGTGCAGAATATTGCACTTGCCTTTGTTGAATTTTAGACACTTCTCTGCCCATCTCTGCAACCTTTCCAGTCCCTCTGAAGGGCTACACAGCACTCTGGGGTATCAGCCACTCCTCCCAGCTTTCTGTCATCTGTGAACTGCTGAGGGGACATCAAACCCTTTTTCCAAATCATGGATGAGCAATTTAAACAATACTGAGCCCAGTATTACCCCACCTGCAGGGCTGCATCCAGCCCCGACGCCAGCACAGGAAGGACAGAGAGCTGCTGGAGCCAGGCCAGAGCAGGGACACCAAGGGGATCAGAGGGATGGAGCAGCTCTGCTGGGAAGAAAGGTTGAGGGAATTGGGAGTGCTCTGCCTGGAGAAGAGAAGGCTTTGGGGTGACCTCCTTGTGGCCTTGCAGTGCCTGAAGGGAACCCACAGGAAAGATGGAGGGAGACTCTTGACAAGGGCCTGGAATGACAGGACAAGGGCCAAAGGCTTCACACTGACAGAGAGATTTAGATTGGGTATATGGAAGAAATTGTTCCTGTGAGGGCTGGTGAGAGGCCCTGGCACAGGTTGCCCAGAGAAGCTGTGGCTGCCCCATCCTTGGAAGTATCTAAGGCCAAGCTGGATGAGGCTCGGAGCGACCTAGATAGTGGAGGCTGTCCCTGCCCGTGGCAGGGCGTTGGAACCGGATGGTTTTTAAGGTTCCTTCCAACGCAAACCATTCTACGACAGAACCCTGCAGGACACCACTAATGCCAGGCCTCCAGCACGGCCCTGTGGCACTGATCACGACCGCTCCGCTGGAAGGGATAGAGGCCACCCTGGAATCCCGCCGAGGAGATCGGGCGAGTCCCTCGTCCCTCAGCCCCGGCATACGCACCTCCTGACCGGCCGCGCCATCCCCACCGCCGCCGGCGCCGCTTGGCGCCTTCGCTACAGGCGCAGCGCCGAAAGTGCCGCTGCGAACGCGCAGCTGCGATGATGAGAGCGGGTAGGCGGAACATCCCGGCTCCCCCTTCCCCGAGGCTCGGTTAACCCGCGGCTGCCCGCCCGGAGCCAGGTGAGCCGGGACGGGACGGGCTGGCACGGCCGGGAGGCTCCCGGTGCCCGCGGGCGCTGCCGCTTCCAGCGGAGGGCATGCGAACACCGGGAGCTCCCCGCGGCTGGGAGGGGGCGGATGGACTCCCACAGGCCATGTTCTGTCGGCTTTGAGCCTACGATTTCAGGTCCTCTTTGGAACAGGGGGTTTGTCCCCCGCTCCCTTTCTATCAGCTTCCTCCCCACCTCCTCGCTGCATTGGGGAGCAGCAGAAAGAGCGTGGTCGGGTTTGTGTTTCCCAGTATTTCCCTTTGAATCCCACTCCCATAGAGGCCGTGACACCGCCTCGCGTTGGTTGTCCTGAGATGTTTTTGAAACTGACTTGTTTCGTCTGTGTCTAACACATATGTTTGTTCACAGAAAAATCCACCCCCCCCCCCAAAACCCAACAAAAAACCCACCAAAACCTAAACCCGTGTTTCCCTCGGGGTGTGGTTTTTAGCACTGGGGAGGATTCGGCTGAGTCAATGTGTCCAGCTTTGTAGGTGGTGTTCGAAACAGGGGGATGTGAATGAGCAGAGGAGCCTTGTGGAGGGTAAAAATACCAGCACGGTTGTCCCAGCCTGTATTTTCACTCTACCCCTTGCATCTCTTTTGGCTTATTTTTAATGCAGGTTACAGAAAGACAGAATCAGCTCTTTCTAAAAATCGTGGCAAACATCTGCTCCCCCACTCCCCAGGCCTTGCACCTGCAGAAAGGAGGAAATAAAATCTGTGTGCACTCTGCAGGATTTCAGCTTTTGAGGCATCCATGACCAGAAGTCAGAGTGTTTTGGTTAATTTTCTATTTATCAGGATTCCCATCTGCCCTGCTTCTGCTTTTAAGTCAGGAGATTTACGCTGTAATTTTTAAGAGCAATTACCCACATTTATATATTGACCCACTCAAATACCTTTTAGAGGCATTTGATATTTCGGAAACTGGTATTTATGCTTCAGTTCCAGATGCATGTATTGGAAGTCAAAACTGAGTATCTATGAAAATTTGGGGGGTTACGTATTTTTGGCTGTTAATTATTAGCAAAGCCATGGCTTTTCATTACCATTTTTTACTTCTGATTTTACGAAAATGTAATTCTTGTTACTTTCATTTCTGTTGCAGGAAACAAACTCAAGAGGATGAAGCCTAATAAAGGAAAGACTTTAACTAGAGAGAGAGACTATGTGTACAAATTCAGTGCTGGAAATGAACATTTGGTGATTACCGTGCCTCTCAAATTCCCTGTGCAAGAGAATATCAGTCATTTGCATGGACGTCTGATGGTTCTGCACAACCTGCCATGCTTTATAGAAAATGGTATGAATTGATTTCTTAAATTAATCTCACATATCCTTGCCCACAAGTATCTTACAGCTTGCTCTAAGAAACCAAAAGAACAGTGTTTTACTGGAACAGTGTTTACAAAATTGGTTTTTTAAACAGCAAAACATCAGAGAAAATTACTGTCAGTGCTAGCAAGGAAAAGGTTTTACTTACAGGTTTCGTGGGTGATTGTTGATGTGTTCTGTTGATGGACCATTTTCTTCTTGTTACAAAATAGACCTGAAGCAATCTCTTAGTAAATTTGTAGAAGAGGAAACCATAAAAGATTATGACAGAGAAGCTGAAGTGGCTCTGGAAGCAGTGAAATCAGGAAAAGTAGACATCAACCAGCTGGCAGATACTTGGGCTAAAGCATATAAAGAGGTAAGAATAAGGCTGGAAAGTTAATATTCAAGGCTTGTTTTGTATGTCTGTATGTGCAATCACAGTTGTGAGGATGAAATATTACACTAAAATTCACTGCAATTCTTGCAGATTTTTCTTTGTATCTGAAAGTGAGCATCGAGTCTTCATCCTACAAGTACTTAGTCAGGTTTTTCTTAAATTTAATTAAGTAGAAAGATAGAAAATGGAGAGGCAAAAATGGAGGTTTGTTCATTCAACAGTTGATACTCAAACAAAACATAGGTGTAAGGTTTATAGTAGCTTAGAATTAAAGCAAGAGGTAATAAAGTGACACTCCTATCCTAAATCTCAGTAACAGCAATTAAGGTTAGAAGGAGAAAGTGTATAGTTGAGAGAGACTTTTCAGTTCATTGTTTGGGTTCATATTACTATTTCATATTAATTAAGAAGGATGAGGCTTTAGTTGGAATAATGTCTCCAGTTTCACATGGGATCTTAAAAGTAGTGGAGTGCAAAAGAGCTGGAGGAGTCCTACTGAAAAGAAAAAATGAATGACGAACCTGCAGCATCTGAAGAAAAGTTAATAGGAATTGAATTTTCTTCTCACGAAATACAGAAAAAATGTGGAAAATTCCATAAAGGGTTTGCAAAACTGGCATTTTTGGGCTGTTCTTTGTTGAATAAAAATAGCCTTTCTTCAATAAGTGGTGTTGATGGAATTCTTAGTGACATCAGCTGTTAGTCATCCTCACTAGCAAAGCATTTCTGTTTGTACAGCTGGTGTTCTGGGCCTTATCTAAAATTCATCAGGTGCAAATATTATTGTGGATATTGCTCTTCTTTCCCAGCTGGTGTTGTGTGAAAATTGGTAATTCCTTACTGTAGTCCAAGCCTTAATGATTCTGGCTTTAGTTGCTTTGAAAGAGAAAGAATGGGAGAGGAGAAAATTGAAAGCTAAAGTAGAATGCAGGAAGCTTAAATTAGGGAAGATAATTTATGTATGGCACAGGCTGTGTGTGGGGGCTCCCATGGTTTTACCCCACCATTATGAGGGATCTTGATATGTCCTAAGAGGTATCTTATCCTTTAAAATCTCTTACATTTTCTTTAGACAACATTAGAACATGCCAAACCTGAAGAAACCAGCTGGGATGAAGATTTTGCAGATGTTTATCATGATCTGATCCATTCTCCAGCTTCTGAAATGCTGTTAAACCTGGAACACAATTATTTTGTTAGCATTTCAGAATTAATAAGTGAAAGGGACGTGGAACTGAAAAAGCTACGTGAAAGGTATTACTTTTTTTTTTTATTTAGGTTTTCCTTTCTCTTATTAAATAGGGGTACATGCCACTGGGTGTGTAAACTCATAGGACAATGTGTGTAGCTTATATTTGTCTGTGTAAACCCAAAGTCAGACAACACTTGGCTGGCACAAGAGTATTTAGAGCAAGGGGGAATGGCTTCAAACTGAAAGAGTGAAAATTTAGATTGGATATTAGGAAAAAAATTCTTTACTCAGGGTACGGTGAGGCCCTGGCACAGGTTGCCCAGAGAAGCTGTGGCTGCCTCATCCCTAGAGGTGTCCAAGGACAGGTTGGATGGGGCTCTGAGCAGTCTGGGTCAGGTGGAAGGTGTTCCTGCTGATGGCAGGGGTTGGAATGAAATGAACATTCATGTCCTTTCCAGCCCAAACCATTCCATGATTCTATGATGTCATTAGGGTCAGCTACCTTATATTACTTTGGTGGCCTTCTGTTATTTTCAATGACTAAGGAGAATTTGAGTTTTGATTTTCAGAAAGCGTTGAGTTTGTGTAGGCACACAGTTTGTGGAAATGGGGAGTGGGGCTGTTTTGCCTCATCCCCAATGGGCTACAGCTGTGAAAAGCAGATGAACAATATTGAAGGTAATGAGACATGGAGTGCCCAGGTGCACTGACCAGTCACCAGAGGGACACACAGGTGCAGTGCATGTAAGGTGAGGGGTATAAAAGGTTGGGCTGAAAGGCAAGATGAGAAGATGCTTGCAGCCTTCTGGTGTGATGTTGCTCTGTATGGGTGAACCTCTTTGAAGTTGTGTGGTGACGCTCTGTGTATCATGGTACAGTCATGGCTGTCCTGACTGCAGAGTATGCTGTGTTAAGTTTGAGCCCAGAGTTCTCCCATAAGCTTGCATAGCTGCAGGTGGCTCCTTTATCCACAAGAGGGAACATGTTGAGTGTGGATTTTTCTTTTTGTGCCAGAGTAATTTCAGTAGGTCTGGTTTAGCATTCTCAGTAGCAATATTCCTCTTGAGCTGTGTGTGTTTAAACTCACATTAGACAGTGCATAATCAGTTTGTGCTATGGTTTCTTCTGGACCAAATTATAAATATTTCTAGTTTGGGGGTCAATGTTGCCAGTAAGGTGTTAGCAAATCTTTTTGCTGCTATTGCCTCTTCTCAAGTATGCATACAGAAGAAAGAGCAGTGTTATTGATAGAGCTCAGGTGTAATGTAGCTGTGTATTGACTCTGCTGGAATTTATCACGTCCCTGTGTTGGTGGCAGCTGAGACTGTCCCAAATGAGGGTAGGTGGTGTTCCGTTTATACAGGAGCTGACTTGTGTCCCTGACCCTTAATGCCAGTTTGTGTTGTGGATTTTCATTGCTAAATCTGTGACTGTTCATTCTGACAGTAACAAACAACCAAATCTGTTGTTGTATCACAGCAAAGGGTGTTCTGCTGCCAGTCTTCTGAAATCTGTGTTTGCTTCTCTTTCAGGCAAGGGGCTGAAATGGATAAGGTGATGCAGGAGCTTGGGAAGTCACTGACTGACCAGGATGTGAATTCCTTAGCAGCTCAGCATTTTGAGTCTCAGCAGGTAACTAAAATGTGTCCTGCACATAATCACCTTAAAAAGAACACCCACACCACTCAAACTATCACTGCTCTTTTGTCAGGATTTGGAGAACAAATGGACCAATGAATTAAAGCAGACTACTGCTATCCAGAAGCAGGAATATCAGGAGTGGGTGATAAAGCTTCATCAGGACCTAAAGAATCCTAACAACAGCTCAGTCAGGTATTTAATTCCTCTGTGATGCTTAATTTCAGCTGAAATAGTTCAAAGGATTTGCGTTTGCATAATCTTCTAAATAGGATGCTATAGTCCTATTTATTATGATGTTATCATATCTGTAAATAATTTGCATAGGATAATCAAAGCATATCAAAGGTGAATAGACCATCACAAAGAAATATGTATCATTTTATGAGTTTCTTCATTGTGTGATGTTACAACCTCTCTGTACCAGAAAGTGTTGTAATGCACTAAAGTACAGCTTGACATGAGTGGAATTTCCTCCTATTTTGCCTTTCTCTCCTATGTCAGTGTCTTTGACAGTTTCACAAAGCTTCCTCTTATCTTGTAAGCATGTTCTGGAGAATAATGGTACTTTAAAAAATTGTAACAAGGGTTTAACTTAACAAGCCTCTTTTTAGTTTCATGTCTGTCACTGGACAGCTTAAAAAATGGAATTTTTTAGCGTGAGCACTTGTGGAGAGAGTTGAATGAGAAGCTTTCCTCTGTTTGAGGAAATGCCAGGGAATTTAGAATTTGTAAGTTGGGTGGGATCCTTATTCTTTATCACTAGTACATTGCTGCTTGACAGTTGAAATCGGTAGAATTGCTTGCAAGCTTATAAGAGATTTTTGGAGGTGAGGCACTTTGAAAACAGAAATGCCTCACTAATGCAGAAACAAATTGGATGCTGTTCTTTCATGTATTAGAAACAATATTTGTTGTTTCTACCAGACAGTTGAATTTAGGGAAAATATTAAAACTGATACCTGAAATGTTTCCTGGTAGTATGAACACTGTGGAACATTTGATAAGGTGGTTTTTAATCTCGTCTTTTGTCTGGGAAGAAAAAAAGAACTGCTTTATGTAATAACTTCATAAATTAGATTTTGGCTGCTGTAAATAGGTTTAAGAGAATTCTTTTTATTTTCCTTTTTCCTGCATTCTTACTATGTTATAGCTAGGTATTGTGACCTATTTCTATTTCTCAGTCTTGGAATGTTTTACAAATGGGGCAAGTAATGTAAATCTAACAGTGAAGTCTCCTCTTCCTGCTGCCAGGAAGGCAAAGGTGAAACCTCCTGAGTTTTGGCTGCTGTAAATAGGTTGAAGAGAATTCTTTTTATTTTCCTTTTATTCCTGCATTCTTACTATGTTATAGCTAGGTATTGTGACCTATTTTTATTTCTCAGTCTTGGAATGTTTTACAAATGGGGCAAGTAATGTAAATCTAACAGTGAAGTCTCCTCTTCCTGCTGCCAGGAAGGCAAAGGTGAAACCTCCTGAGTGGAGCTCATGCTCATAGGTTTGGTCTCCTGGTTTCCACAGTCCAGCTGAGAAAACTTGGGATAGCTTTCCCAAAGTTGTTGGTCTTGAATAAAAATTAGGATTAACTTTTTGGTCATTTTCTTATTATTTTAGTGATGAAATTAAAGTTCAACCCAGCCAGCTGAGGGAATCTGTGGAAGGAAATGGGAGAATCTATGAAGAGCAAAGGCTGTTAGAAGAAAGCTTTACTATTCATTTAGGTAAGTGGAGTAAACCAAATAACAGCTGGTAATAAATAATGTGTCCAAGGCATGTATTATTTACACTATTTAGCTCTCAGTGTCTATAATCCATAGTTTGGGGTTGTTTTGGTTTTTTTTCTTTACATGTGTAAGAGAACAGCATAAACTGTATCAAGCAATGTCTGAAATAGGTGGAAATCTTAATGGAAAATACTCTAGAAGCAAATTTTCATCCATTTTGGTTGGGTGACTCATGTGAAAAAGCACAGCAAAGCATACTGCCTAAAAATGATGCTTCGACTTTTCTTACATATGGTAGAAAAATGTGCTTACAAAATTCACTTCCTGTGATCAGTATATAGCAGAATAGATACTTGGAATTTGTATTTTTGTTTGTGTAGTAGAGTCTTCTTGAGCTGTTTTCACCGTGTTATGTTGTGCAGGAGTGGTTTAGGTCACTTAAAAAATCATCAGCAAAGGCATCAGCTAGAGGAGGTTTGATACAAATTTGCAAAATAGTGGAAAAGTTCAAAGGCAAGGTTCACTCTATTACTATACAGATAAAACACAGAGAGGAAAATTGGATTATAACAAAATCTAGGCAGAGATGGGCAGCAACAATCCTCCCAGTATCACAAACTTGGGAACTTGCAAGCTCTGAGAGCATCTCTGTCAGAGGGAAATGCTGGTGCAGCCTCCTGTGCTGCAAGCAAGCTCCAAGGATATCCCTTAGGACCACTGTCCATAGGGTCATAAGATGATTGCCTTGAGTCATTTGAAAAATGTTCATCCTCAGGTTGAATTGCTGGAGTTTCCAAAACTCCAACAGCAATGGTGCTGTTGCCCTTGGGCCATGGATCAGGTAGGGGGTGTTTCCAGGCTGTCAGGGGCTGACTGATGATCCCCTCCATGCAGCTCCCATTTCAGCCATGCAGGAGTTCCTGGGATGGCCAGGGGATGCCTCAGCACCCAGCTCATTGCACAAATTCCTAAGACCTAGCAGGAGTTTGAGCTTGTGGTTCTGGGGAGGGTGGGGAAAAGGATACACCACCACACATCAGTATTTCATCCCTAGCCCTGCAGTATTCCTCAGGAAGAACTGCTTCACAGAAAGGGTTGGAAGGGTCTGCCCAGGGAGGTTTGGAGTCCCCATCCCTAGGGGTGTCCAAGGAATGCCTGGATGTAGCACTCGTGCCCTGGGCTGGTGACAAGGTGGGGATTGGGCACAGATTACACTTGATTTTGGAAGTCTTTTCCAAGCTTAATAATTCTGTGATTCTGCAGTGAGAATAAGGCTCATTTTGGGCATGGACAAGTCTCACTTTGTGAAAACACTGCGTTTTTATTGCTACTTTGTGAATTGTTGATGTGTCTGTAAAACTGAATGTGTGGCTGAGAGCTTCCTCAGGGTGTTACTGGTTACAGCTCCCTTCCAGATTTTTAGGGAAGCACTTTGTGCCCTTGTATTTCAATCTGAGTTTGGCATGTTGCACTAAGTTAGACTTCCACTGGGATTAAGCCATGTGTGCTCTGTGCAGGAGCTCAGCTGAAGACCATGCACAACCTGAGGCTGCTGAGAGCTGATATGTTGGATTTCTGCAAACACAAGCGCAATCACCGCAGTGGGGTGAAGCTGCACAGGCTTCAGACTGCAATGTCCCTCTACTCAACTTCCCTATGTGGCCTGGTGTTACTGGTGGATAACAGGATCAGCTCATACAGCGGAATCAAAAGAGGTGAGCCTTTTAATGGAAGGTATCATGTCAGGGAAAATGACTAAAATAATAAATTAGAATAAAATCTGGCTGTCGTTTCTCACAGAAAAATACTATTTGTAAAATTAAAATTCAGTGGGGGGCACTCATGTTTTGCATATGTTACGGCAAAAGGGTAAAAAATACAAAAAGAGATGAGGATGGGGATTAGTGTTGTGCTGTTATCTCTCATCTCTTTCCTATATTTTGTGTCTGAGTAACAAATAATATTGGAGAGGACCCTTCAATATTGATTTAGACAAATTTATTGTAGGAGTTCCTAACTTTTTAATACCAGATTATCACACTGAAACCTATTTGCAAAAATGAAAAAGAAATATGCCTAGATTTTAAAGTGATAGGTAAATATATAAAAATACCATGTTGTTTTGATACTGTGAATGCCGTTAAAAATGAACAATAGGAATATGACTTCCCTACTCCTGGAAAGTTTGATTAATAGCAATTTGAAGTGCGTGTCTTTTGAGTAAGTGGGCACTATGATGGTGTTTTCTATCAAGGTTAACCAAAGAAACTTCTGTTTATTCCTGATTGACTTTCCCACTTGTGTCTTGAAGTTTAACACCACAGTTTGTGGTAATTGGGAGTGGGGCTGTGGAGCCTCATCCCCAGTGGGCTACAGCTGTGCAGGACAGCTGACCAGTATTGAAGGATTTATTCCTGGTTGACTCTCCCACTTGGTAATTGGGAGTGGGGCTGTGGAGCCTCATCCCCAATGGGCTACAGCTGTGCAGGACAGCTGACCAGTATTGAAGGTAATGAGACATGGAGCGCACAGGTGCACTGACCAGTCACCAAAGGGTACAGAGGGCACACAGGTGCAATGCATGAACCGTGAGGGGTATAAAAGGTTGGGCTATAGAACAAGAAGGGTGGACACTTGAAACCTTCTGAAGTTATCTGGTGTTACTTGTATGGGCTGATGCTTACAGCTTTTGCAAATTGTATGGTGGTACTCTGTGTATCACAGCTGACTCAGCTGTGGCATATGCTGTGACAAATACGCTTGGAATGTCTTTTTTTGACTATCACTTGCCATTGTTCTTGCAGACCTAAAAAAAATGCACAGTAGTGCTTGATATTTCCTGGAAAGTTGGAATCAGGCTTGTAGCAAGAAGGAGAGGGAAGTGTACCAGGAAAAACTGCAGTTGCATTTGTTGATTGCTGTTGATGGTTTCCCAGTAGTTTAATTGTAACAGTATTATCTTGTACTTATTTTGCAGGTACTTTAACTGTTTAAATATTTAAATGAATAACAAAAGGAGAGTATCTGGTTTTATGCTAAATTTTAGGCAATGAGAGAAAACAGAAATTTAAATAATGCCATTAAACACAAAATTGCATCTTGTACCACTAGCTAGAACCTGCAGCCACAGTAGAGGGGAAAGTATGGAACCATGTCACAATCTGTCAAATGTAATCCTCAATAAATTTTGGAAGAGGAGTCCAGTAGGGCTTTATCTGCTTTTGGAGAGTTTGCCTTTATAGCTGGATTTACTTGATCAGTAGAGTAGAATTACATAAGGTTACTGAGCACAACCTCAGGACATGCATTTCAATCTTATTTTTTTCCTAGATTTTGCAACTGTTTGCCAAGAATGCACGGATTTCCATTTTCTTGGAATCCAAGAACAACTTGAAATTGTCCAGAAAGTTGTACTTAAGGCCAGAGCACAGCGTAGCAGCAAGACAAAAAGACACCACGGTCAGTGACAACCAAAATTACCCTCCTTGAAATAGAACAGTGGTCAGTGGGATGTTTGTGGGCAGGGCAGAATTGATGCCACTTTTTTGCAGTTATTTAATGTGTAAAATGGAATGTTTGGGTTCATCAAGAAACTGTGTGAAACTCACAGAGAATGTGATGTTCGGGTAGTGTCTTTGCTGCTCCTTTAAAATGAATCAACATATAAAACTCGCATTTTAACAGCATGGGAAGTATATCAGGCCATTCTGCTTTCCTTAGCTGCCTGTAGCAGCACAAACTTTATCTGTCTTTACCTGTTTATTGCCATGTACATTTAAATCTTAAAAAATTGCAGAAAAAGGAGTTTACTACTTTTCCCCCCTTCCTTTAAAGTGAATGCTGAAAACCAAATAAATTGACTAAATGTGTATTTAGCTTTCTTGTACTGACCAAAGCTTTGGGAATGGTTTTCCTTATATTTGTGTTTGCAAATGGCTGGGAAATGCTCTGACCACATGGTGTTTAGGCAGTGCAGTTGTACATCATGTAACTTTTGTTTTCGCTCCAAAGAGCTACTTACGTGATTTAAATGCATCAGGAATGTGAACAAATGTGAGTACACAAAAAAACTTCCCTTGAGAACCTGTGTATTGCTCCATCTCAAGGGAAATGGTGAAAGCTGGTTTTATGCTGCTGATTTATGTCAATCTCTTAGGAACAAATTTGTTTGAATTTATTACGTTATTGAAAGTAATAGCAAGATACTATGTGGTTGTGGGGGCAACTTCCAAAGTTTCATGTTATGTCTGAGAATATTGTTTGCTTTTGTCCAAATGAAGAAATATCATGGGATGGTAAGTAAGACAGGCAGGGATTTGAGGTTGGATTCAGTTTGGGGTATGTTGAAGACAGCAAAAATTCTTCTACCCATCCCCCTTGCATTTTGGGGACTTTATGCTAACTTCATGGTCAAAATTCAAGCCAGATATCTGTACACGAACCTTTTCATGCCAGAGTGTAATTAATAGAGGGTATGATTAATATTTGTTCTGTGTGTTCATATACAGAAAACAGAATCAGTGGGAATGAAGATAAATTAAAGAATATTGAACGAAACCAGTCGAACATTTTACCGGGTGAGTTGTGTGGCATTGACCCCCTCTTCCTGAAGCAAATTGTGTTTTATATGTCCATATTTTTAGCTCTAAAGTCAGAACATAAATTATAAACTGAACCCAAGCTGACCTCAATCAGAGGAGAAGGATGTTCCTGTGGCTGAGGCAGAGAACTGGGTGTCAGGACATCTGGTTTCTATTCCCAGCTTTGCCACTGCATCACATGGTGTGGGGCAAATCACTTCTTTGCCTAAAGTTTCCTTTTGGAATTTGAGGGTGGAAAAAAGAACTCTGAGCATCTTGGGGGAAAGGTGAAACTTCAGTACTAGCAGCTAATTTTGTTTTTGAGAATGGCTATATGTATATCACTGCTGTGGTACAGAAAAGCAATTTTGAGTGGATTTTTTAACTTTCAGAAATCCTCTCTCAGGGGAAGTATCTTCTGTGTATATTGTGATGTTTAATAAGGAAAGCTGCTGTTGAATTTGAAGATGAATATGCATTTGGAGGGGGGAGGAGTTAAGTCCATACAACCCATGGTTGAGTGAGGTCTTATTAAAATTGATTTAATGACTGTCTTAAATATTTTTAGTATGAGTGGATTATAAATCAACTTGGACCAGATAAATCCAGTTGTCTTGTAGTAGTGGCCTGTGTTACTACTTGTAGGTGGCCACTGCTGGGTATTCCTGCCTCCTTAGGTATCATCCAGAAGGCGTACAGACCCATTCTGCAGCTGTTCCAGTTCAAAGACAGAATCTTCACTTCAGTGGCCAGTGGGAATAGGTTTGAAGGAAGATGTTCATTTGTTGACTGAAACAGCGGGGGCATTGCACACCTGCTTTTCCCTTGACTGTACTATAGACTTTAGATCTTCAGTGCAAAGGAACAATGGAGAGACCTGGATTTCACTGCCTCTCACCTTTGATAAATGAATACTAAGTCTGAAAATACCCCCAACAAGATGTCTTGGTTCCTTTTTTCAAACAACTCTGTAACTCGCCTTCCCACTACTCTGAATTATTTTAAATTCTAATGGTCACTGATCCCTTTGTGTTCCAGTGCCATATCTCAGTTGTTACATAACCCACTATCTTTTTCCACAGGCTCTGCATCCTTTTTTGACCTTTCCGCCTCCCACATCTGTCTCCAATTCTGTGCTTGCATTGTGTATTTTGAGTATTGCACCTCCTCTGGGTTTGTTTTTCTGTTTTGTGCTATATAGAGATCATATCCTGTACTGGCACTGTTATGGTTTATTACACCATGTGGCCATGATGCCAGTGGAACCCATCAAAGCAAGGGAGAGAGTTGTGGGATGGATGTAAAACAGTGACAGTCCAAGAGATTTTAGATCTCCTGTGTACGTCCTCATCTCTGCTGTATATTTCTATTTGCCTTTTATCTTTCTTACGCTTACAAACAATGGATTTCAGTACAGATCACTACCATGATTTCTTGCCTTCCTGGTTTGCCTTATTGTGCAGGAGAGTTCTACATCACACGGCACTCAAACCTCTCAGAAATCCACGTTGCCTTTCACCTGTGTGTGGATGACAACGTCAGGTCTGTGAATGTGACTGCCCGTGACCCGGCCATCATGGGGCTCAGGAACATCCTCAAGGTCTGCTGCACACACGACATCACCACCATCAGCATTCCCCTCCTGCTGGTGCATGAAATGTCAGAAGTAAGTAAATGGAAACATATGGGCTGGTTTCATATCCTTGGATTTTTGCAAGTGGTGTGTTTCATGCTGATTTAGGCCAAATGGGATGGTTTTTCTCACTCACAGGCTTCTGCCACACCACATGGTACTTGTATCTACATGGTGACCCAAATTGAGGAGCTAGACCAATTAAAAACATCTCAGCCAGCTGAATCACTCGAAGTTTTTATTCCCACCCTTCCTTTTGGACAATTCACTTCCTGGATCCATCTCACTGCAGTGGTACAAGTATTAATAGAAGATGGGACTACATAGCTGGAAGCTCTTGCTTAGAAACTCTATCTTCAGAGCTGCTGATGCAGTAGTGATACCAGATTCCCTCTTTTTATTATCATTAGCTGTAAACATTAAAACTAAATTTTGGGAGCCGCAGAACTGGCAAAGCTTGACTTAGAGTTCTGTAAATCTAAACGCTACCTTTGCCTTCTGTAAGTCTTCTACCACCTCAGCCCTACACAAGAGCAACCAAATTTCACCTTCACTTTGAACTGTCTCTTCCTTCACTGCCTAATTTCTGTCCCTGTTTCCTCTCTAAGTCCCCTCAAGTACTGTCTGGGTAAGAGGCAGCATATTGCTGATGCTCTTTGTGTTCTTCCTTAACTGTTCTGAGTTTTGTATTTTCTTCTGTAGTGGCACTCTGATGTAGGCCTTGTCTCACAATCAGCTGTAACATTTCTCAGCACACAGCAATTTAAAACTATTGGCAGCCTCTTTTCTCTGTCACAACTGGCTCACAGAGAAGAAAAGGGGTGGCGAAGGCAGGGAGTACAGCCATATGCCTTATATCCTAAAGAGCTGGAAAGTCTGTAAACCTAAAGAAATGAGAAAAGGAAGATAATTCTGTCATCCATGTAAGGATATCAGTAATAATTACAGTCTGTTGGAGAGGTTTCTTTTTTAAATAACGCTTTGATTTTTCACTTTTAGATTCAATATTGACTTTCCTTTGTGGAAGTGGCTAACTCACAGAAAGATAAATGCTCACTAGTGGATTACCTTTAACAGTGACACATTTTATAATAGAATTTACTGGAACACAGAGCAGAAGTCACCCATTTTTGCAGGATCAGGGTCTATTACCATGAAAAGCAAGCAATGAAAAAGGTAAAAAGACACAATAATGAAGCTTCTAAAGGATGTATTTCCATACATAAAAGTAGACTTTTAAGAACAGATGAGATTTTTTATGAAATTTTTCATCTTTTGTATTGAGATCT
Source organism: Onychostruthus taczanowskii (assembly GCF_017590055.1). Classification (NCBI taxonomy): domain Eukaryota; kingdom Metazoa; phylum Chordata; class Aves; order Passeriformes; family Passeridae; genus Onychostruthus; species Onychostruthus taczanowskii. The sequence continues at coordinate 589,736 of NW_024498685.1, forward strand.
TTCTTTGGGCACAAATGCAAGTAATCAACATGCAGGACAGCAGCCTGGGTCACTCATTGGGACCCAGCTGCTGTGTTTCAGAAATTTATTAAATATATTGACCATTTTTTAATCAAGGTGCCACCTGATTATATTCTTCTGGGTTTTGTTTCCTTTAAACCTGGTTAGTTCTGGCTTTGCATATCTGTATTTTAAACTACAACTAGAGCACCTGACCAAGTGTTCAACATGCCTTGAGATGTGTGAAACTGAAGAATTATCTTCTTGTCTAGTGCTGGATTCTTAAAAGATCCTGGTGAAACAATTTACCTTTTGTATTAAGCTGTAAGTCTTTGCAGAGTAAGCAGAAAGTGAGCTGGATGGTAAGTGTGTCTTAAGGCACAGCTGCTTTGTATGACTTGCATTAGCAGCTTGCTTATTACAGTGCTTGGCAGCTGGCTGACGTGATTTGAAACACACAAATCTGTAACTCCTTGTTGAGGGAAAAGTGAGTAATGACAGATTGCTGAAAGTTACCCTGAACCCGGTGCCTTTGGCAGCCGCAGTTCTGACTCTGCATTTACCACCTACAGAAGAACGTTTTTGTGGGGTGGTTAACCAGGAGCCCAGCTGCAGAGATGTTTCCATGCTTCCCTGGGACAGGCATTCATTAGCAGGGTTCTCTGTGCTTTTTCCAAAGATTTTCTCCTAATGTAGATGGAAGAGTGGTGTTTATATCCTCACAAAAGTAATTACAGTATCACAGACGGCTTTGGGTTGGAAGAGACGTTAAGCTCATCCTGTCCCATCACCTGCCATGGCTATGGACACCTTCCACTCTCCCAGGTTGCTCCAACCCCATCCAAACTTTCCTGAAATACCTCCAAGCATGGAGCAGCCACAGCTTCTCTGGGCAGTCTGTGCCAGGGCCTCACCACCCTCCAATCTAAGCCTGCTCTCTGTCAGTTTGACTGTCTTGATCTCAATGAGGCTGTTAGATTTCATTGTTATTTCTATTTAAAAAAATAAAGAATTCTGTTTTCCTTTGTTTTTCTTATGGCAAGAACAACCAAAACAGATCTCTCTGGTCTGATCATTAAATTAAATGAAGGCAAGAAATTGGATTTGATACCTCACAAAGGCAAAAGCAGGCAAGTTTGATTTCAGGCCAAGTGAGGTGTTACTGATCACTGGAATATGCTATAAACTGGGGAATGAAATGGCTCTAACAGCAAGGCATTGCTAAAAATGCCAGAGCTGGCACCCTCCCTTGGTAGTTTCAACATTGCTGTTGTCCACACAGCAAAGTAACAAAAATGTGACTCTTCAGTGATCTCAGTCTAGTTGTCTCTATTACCATAATTTAAGACAAAATTGTTTTTTAAAAAAGAAATGAAAGGAGTATAAACTGTGTAACAAATATTTATGAATATAGTTTATGTCCATAGAGAGGTTACTGACATATGTGTTGACCTCAAATGTTTCTCAGCTGAGATTCCTGCCTTTTGAATTTATATCTGGTCATCCAGTGTTTAGGATTTATACAGATGCACTGTGAGTTAAACACCTTGCTAATTCTTACTGAAATTACCCATTGAATTTAGTTTGAAATATTTTTCCACATGATGTATGTGGACTTTACTGTTTTACTTACTTGATTATGACATGGTTCTGCAAAGGCCCAAGCCCTAAGCAGCCCCACGTAGTGAGCCTGTCATAAATTAAATGAAAATAAAATCAAAAGGATTGCAGCATATCTTTCTCACTGTGAAAAATATGTGGAAGACCAGTGAAGCTGGTCTCTCCTCCCCTCCTTTTTTTTCTAAATGAGTCAAAGAAATCTTAATTTGACAGAATGATTGCATCTGAAAAAATGTTAATGTGTCTCTGCTAGTGAAAACACCTGAAGTTCCAGGTGGTTTTTTTTTTTTTTTAACTTTCTTGAATGCTATTATTCAAAACTCCCTCTAAGAGGTTGGCTGTTTGCTTTTTTGCTTTCTTGTGTCCTTCTCTGTACTTTGCATTGTTGCTTATCTGATCCTCCATTTCCACACCAGAGAAAACTCCTGGTGATGTGGTGAATTCATGAGAACTTTAGTGGTGAAGATAGATTAGAATTGAATCACTGCTATGTCATTTTCAGTTCTTGTGGCTTACATGGAGCAACATTGTTATTTCCCTGAGTGCCCACAAAATTTAGTCTCTCTGTTCCTCTGAAATAGTCCAAGGAATGGTGTCATATCCTGCTGTGTTGATCAGTCTTTTTAGGGCTTAATTCCCATCACTGATTGCTCAGGTGCTCCTGCGAGAGAATGTTCTTCTTAGCAGTGATCAAAACCAGGTGTAAACCTTACTTGTGACAGAAAGCAGTCATGGGCAGATGAGTTATAATAAACACCAAGTGTTGCTTCCAGAATGCTTAAAAATTTAAAAAGTCAAAAAGCAACCACAACAAAAGTATAAACCCAAACTTGTCCAGCACTATTCTGTCTGATTAATGTGCTGTATACTTTAAAAGCAACATGTAGGGATGCAGTGATTTGTATAATGAAGGCTTTATGAAAATATATTTCAAATTTACTCCGTTTTTAACATAGAGTGTATTTTGGGGGATTGCAGGAGATCCTCCCACCTGAGGAGGAACTTTGGCTTTCAGTAGTTGTTTAATGAAGCCACACATCCAGTTTCAGTTGTGTTATCACTGAGCATTCTTAGATTACCTTGCCTCTCAAATAACTTTAATCCTGAAATTAAGCTTTCTGATAACAACAGATTGCACTGTGTGTTTGACATTTCAAAATAGAACTGGCTTTATTGAATAGAAAAATATGTAAAGCTTAAGTTTGAAAAGGTACTTGGAATGATAGATCAGTTTCCACATCTATATTCCTGTATTCAGAGTAGGAAGTGCTCATCTTCATGTTGAAGATTACAGCAGAAACAAACAGATATTGTTTTCTTCTTCCTGAGAAGTGTTTGCAGTTAGTCATTCTGTCTCTGATGGAATTCCATCATCATGGTGTAACTGGCTTTCTAGCATACCAAAAATATTTAATGAACTTTATTCTTAAATTATTTAGCCCAGTGCTTTTAAACCACTGTGGTTTTCATGTCATGTTTTGCTATTTAAGTTTAGGTAAGGATTTGCTGGCTGTTGCTATCTGAAACTCCTTCATCAGATGCAGATGATTTGCTTGTTCTCACTCTTCCCATAAATGCATCTTAAGGAGGAAGAGCCTCTTCCCGTTCCAGTATTAGAGGGAGGGTTTTACTGAAGGTTGTGGGTATGCCAAGAAATACTAAACAGAACCAAGAACAGTTAGAAGTCATCATTGTGCTTTCAAGATGTGGTCAGGAGCCTGCCTTTGATTTGCTGAAGCATGAACCTGACAATTATCAATTGAATATTAGACTTTTTTTTGGAGCTCCACAGGAGACTCAAACAGCCCAGTTTCCAGTGGGTTTGACAGCATTTTTATTCAACACCTCAGTTAAAAAATGTTTAATATTATTCTGACACTGGCTCTCCTAGCAATAAGGAGTGGTGGTGTTTTTATGGTCACCTGTAAGGTATGTACTCCTGCCTAGAATGTTCTAAAAACTAGGTCCCAAATGCTGCTTGAAAATTATGTTCTAGGGCAAAAAATGTATTGCTTTTAATAATTCCCCTATTCTTGCTGGTTAGATTTGTGGGGCATTGAGGCTTTTTATTTCTTCATTTAGGAGATGACCATTCCATGGTGCCTGAAGAGGGCAGAGCTCGTGTTCAAGTGCGTCAAAGGTAGGGGAGTGGAGCCTCAGTGGTTCTGGGGAGCCAGTCCAGAGCAGGGACATGAATTCATTAAAGGGCTGGAGCAGCTCTGCTGGGAGGAAAGGCTGAGGGAATTGGGATTGTTCAGCCTGGAGAGGGGATTGCTTTGGGGTGACCTCATTGTGGCCTTCCAGTGCCTGAAGAGAACCCTCAGGAAAGATGGAGGGAGACTCTTGACAAGGACCTGGAGTGACAGGACAAGGGGTAATGGCTTCACACTGACAGCAAGTTTAGGTTGGATATTAGGAAAAAATAGTCCTCATGACTCAGCATGGTTTTCTGTCTTTCTAAGTGGTGTTTTTACTTTCTGCATTTTTTGTGCTGCACTTAAGTAGTTGAACCAGTCACTTTCTTTCAACCACCTGCTTGAGGAACCTCTTCCTATAGTAATTGGCCTCTAGTTCACATGGATATATCGTCTATATCATCCACTTCTATTAAACAAGTATTTTTCTGAGTCTCCTTATTTGCCACAAGAGGATTCCTGTGGCCTTTGGTAGTTCATTACTTGAGCAGTAAATGAGTGCTGAGCTTTTTCCCTATAGAATCATAGAATTGTTTGGGCTGGAAAGCACCTTAAAGATTTCAAACCCCTGCTACAGGTGGGGACATCTTCCACTATCCCAGCTTGCTCAGAGCCCTATCCAGCCTGGCCTTGAACACTTCCAGGGATGAAGCGGCCACAGCTTCTCTGGGCAACCTGTGCCTCCCCACCCTCACAGGGAACAGTTTCTTCCTCATATCCATCTAAACCTCCTCTCTGTAAGTGTGAAGCCATTCCTCCTTGTTCTGTCACTCCGGGTCCTTGTCAGGAGTCTCTCTCCATCTTTCCTGTGGGCTCCCTTCTGGCGCTGGGAGGCCACAGTGAGGTCACCCCTGTTTCTCAGTGAAAGGAAGCATGGAAAGAACTACTGACACACTGTTTGGAGAAACCCTCACTTCTGCTGTGTATCTCTGTGCTGCACAGATGGACTGATAATTCTGTCCTCAGTGTAGGTATTCTGCAGAACTCATCATTTGATATTTCTACATTTCATTCAGATTGCCCAAGTCTGATCTAAAGGCAGTTGAGGCCATCCCTAATTAAGGCAGTTCAAGCTCTACTTGTGTGTGGAAGCTCCCTCACTGCCTGCTCATGATGTAACTGCTGGGGAGTATTGCACAGGTACTCCAGACAGTGTCAATGCTGGTTTTTTAGGTTTCATGATGGAAATGGCCTCGTGGGATGGAGGAATTTCTCGGACTGTACAATTCCTGGTACCACAGGTAGGTGAAACCAAAGACTTATCCAACCTAGGAGACTGCTGGTAAAAAGTCGCATGTCAGCAGATCTAGTTGTTTTTTTTTTTTTGCAGTTGCCTGCTCCTTTTGAATGAGTTAAATGACTATCTGGTTTTGTTTCCTTGCCTATAAAATAGGAGTAAGGGTTGATTTATATTTTTGAATACCCAGTAGTATTTTTGAATACCCAGTAGAGAGGATGCTAAAATTTCAAACTGAGAAATTCACCTTTACAAACAGTGAATTCATCACCTTTGAAAAAGGTACTGTTTTTCCTATTACTTAATTACATTATTTACTTAATTACTTAATTACATTTTTCTGTTAATTACTCTGATACGCTAACCTTGTGTTACATAACTTGAGTTGTTTATTAGTCATATTGTCTAACAACATGGAAATCTGCAATGCAGAAAGTTCAGTCATGCTTTCACAAAAAAATAATTACTCCAGGTATTTGAAGTTAGTTCTGATTTAGATTCTGAAATTATTTCATTTGGAGTTGTAGCTGATCTTCAGAAACAGGAAGATGTCCAAAGATGGCCAGCATGAGGTTTGTTCTGAAAAGCAGTAAAAGTAGAGTTAATGTTAGGAAAGGAGTAATGTGTATTTCTTGACAAATTAGAAAGTTGCTGAGCAAGGAGGAAGCCACAAATAAATTCCAAATTTGAAGCTAGTCTTGAAATGCAGAGAGCAGGAGTCCTGTAGATAACAAGCAGCACAGTCCTGCTTATGTTTGGCAGAAGTAATCAATCCCTGGAACAAGAAATCAACTGGAAATGGTTATGTGGGTGTGTCACATAAATATACAGCCAGTATTTTTAGGTCAGTCTTTTAACTGAATTCAGTCAGATTATAACATGGTTTGAAAATTATTTTTGTTGTCTTCTGAACAGCATCGATTCTCTTAAATACCAAGAAACAAGATTGAGAGAGACTTAATTCTTCCAAACTACAAAAAGACAAAGCTTACCTGTGTGTTGTTGTTTTTCCCAGACAATTTCAGAGGAAATGTTTTACCAGCTGAGTAACATGCTGCCACAGATCTTCAGAGTATCCTCCACACTGACTCTGACCTCCAAGCACTGATTTCTGTGGGACACTAACCTGTATCCTATTGGCAGAGGATGAGATTAAGGAGATTCTGGACTAGAATGTCTCTTTCCTGTGGACTGATGACCCCAAAGTGGTATTTGTTGTAATTTCAAGAATTGTGTTGTAATAAAAGATAAATGTTGTCTGTTCTTGGCTGGTAGCAGCTGTTTTTGACCTCTTGTTTTGTTTCAGTACAGGATTGATGATTAATTCCTCACCTTTATCTGAAAGACATTCATTATAACTTGTAAGAGATCTACAGAAATATGTAGGTAATTCTCATAGGTAGTAGCAATAAGAGCTTATGCTAGGAGTGGGGTCTTCTGGCTTCTACAAACATTTGCTGCATTTTCTTAGTGACTTTTAGAAGAATGTGGAGCACATCAGAATAACCAATGGAATTTGTCATAGTGTCCATGGAATAAAATGTATTACTGCCTCATTTTACTGCTGCAAAATGAAAGACTTGAATCACAAACATTTACCCTGTTGCATTTTGTAGATTGTGAAAGTGTTTAAAAAAATTAATACACACTTGTGACAATAATTACAAATTTTTAAGTATAGGTCTTCCTTTTTTATTATGCTTTTTGCTTTATTTATTTTCCTTTATTTTACATTGAGAATTTTATGGCAACACTAAAGTGTTCTGGACACTTATACAGATAAAATTTGCTGCTTATTAATTAACATTTTATGACTAATCAAAAATGCCAGGGAGATATCTCAAGATGCAGCTATGACATTTCTTGGGACAAACTTGAATCCAGTCAAAAAAACCCCAACCAGATAACCCCTGTATCCCAGTGATGGGGGATAAGAGGGACACTGGGAACTGCTTTTGCCACCCAGCCTGGGCAATCTTGGATCCAGGAGCTGGAAGCAGCTTTTTCATGGACAGGGAAAGTCCTGTCAGGAACTGGGGTTCTTGGGATTGCCAGAACCACTGGGCTCACAGCAAAGCAGCTGTGGGGCTGAGGGTTTCCAGGTGGTGGGATTTCCATATCCACAGTTTTGCTTTGTGGGAATCATGGGGATCCTGGCAGATCTGGCTTTGAATCAGAAACCTCTTCGTACGTACTGCTGAAATTCTGCACTGGAAACTGGAGAACCTGGAAGCCAATTAAAATCCAAATTATTTTCTGTCTTCACAGTTATTTTTTAAAATGTTATTTAGCTTAATAAAGGCAAAGATTGAAATGCTCTGTTTTGGGGAAGCTGCATAATTTAAATTTCTCACAGAGAACCAAAGGTATATTCACTGTTTCATGATGATTGTAAAGTCACTGTGTAATTAACAGACTCAGCTTAGTATTTTTATCAAGTCTTGCATGCTGCAGGAAGCTGTGTAAGTGACCTAGCAAACATCTCTTGCTGAACTGTCAAATACTTTCTTTTCCTCTGCCAGCAGCTTCTAAAGAAGAATCATGCAAGTAATGTGACCTAATTTGATGTTCTGGAAAAGAAGGATGTACATTCCTCTAGAAGGAGCTGGATTAATCCTGTTACAGCTCATTTTACATTGCTGGCCTTAAACTGAAATCAAACTCTGGTCCCAGAAAAGCAAGTGCTCTAACTGTTCTGTCTGGGAAAGGTGTGGTGGCAGAGCTATTCCTTTTTAGAAGTTGTAATGTTTATCTGTATGTGAAAAAGATCTGTGTTGCCTACTTACACTAGTTTTATATTTTCCTTCAGTCAGTAAATTGACCAACAAGGAACACGAGCAGTTCTTAAGCAAACATCTTTTGTGTACTTTGAGACTCTTTGGTAATAAAAATTATGCCTTGTATTTTTGCCAAAGCATGAAGACTCCATTTCATTTAGTAGCACTTGGGTGAAACTGCCACTAATTTCTAGGAAAATAACTCAGCTTTTTGCCCTTTATTTTTGAAATATTTGTTTTCAGTCCTCAGCAGATTGCATCTAAACTTGTTATCAGAAGAACCAGTTTTGTTTTTTTGGGGTCTTTGATACTGAAATGAATCAACAAGCTCTAGTGATGAGGTTTTGGAAAGCCAAAATGGAAGGAATGGTATGGGAAAACTATTAATTCTGCTTGCTGAAGTGTGACCCTTGTAAATGCTGAATAAGCCTGCCAAAGAGAATCTTTGTCTGGAGGATCTGTGACAGAGCATTTAATATTCCCATTTTTCATACCTGTTTTCAAAGAAGAGGTGCTAACGGCAGAATTTTAGCTGTCTTTGGAGAAATGCAGAATATAGAGACGGGCTGACTGAAGCTGTACCTTCTCCTTGGTCTGTGCCTGGCAGCTGTAGAATACAGTCTGCAGTTTATGGTGTAGAGCCACCTTAGAAATTCTGTTTCAGTCATGAAAAGCCATTCAAGATTAAGAAGAAAATGACTTAATGGGCATGAGGTTTTCTCTGTGTATATGCAGTGCAGATTCCTTGAAAGGGTGACAGTATTTAATGCCTTGAAAATATTGTGTAAAATTGTATGCGTGGCTTAAATTGAATAAAAAATTCTTGCTACGGGAAAGGTGAGGAGCAAATGCCACTGTTCAGCTTCTTTAACTTGCTCATGGTGACCACTGTAAACTGCAGGTGCCCTTTAGAGAGTCTGAACTAAGGTTATTACAAGGAAAAAAATGCCAAGAGTCTGGATTTGTCAAGGATATTACTTAGTGCCCTTCACCTCTTGTCACCAGCTCTGTGACGTGTGTCTGCTTCTGTGGGAACTGGTGACAAACAGGAGGAGAAGAATGCAGGCAGTTAAACACATGTACAGACCTTGCCCTGGCCAGGTGCTTCTACCCTGCTGCAGTGCCAGAAATGTCACTGTTAGAAGGTGGCACTGCCCAGACTGGTGGGAGTCGTACCTGAGGTCCTTTCTTCTGCAATAATTCACTCTGGACAGCAAAATCTTAATGATGAAAGAGTTATTTTATAACTTTTCCTGTTGTATGAGAGGTGAATGAAGCCACAGAAGGTGATTATGGAGAGGGGATATAATATAAGGGAGGAAATTATCATGGAATGATTTGGGTTGAAGGGGGCTTTAAAGAACAACCAGTTCCATCTGAGAGGACTGAGATTGCACATTCTAACTCCATTCTGGTATTTCTGTGAGCTTAAAAGTTGTTCAGTTTATTGCATCTGTACCTCATTTTCCCCTCAGAGGAAAGTTTAATTTATACTTGTATAGTATTTTGAGCATTAGTCTTTCATGCCTCATTTACTGGGTTTTTTTGCCAGTGCTATACCCAAAAATACAGAGCTATTCTCTGGTATTCACACCAGGTCAGCTGAGTAAAGAGATGCCTGTCCTCTTCTTGTATCTTTACCTCATGGAGCTCTCAGGACACACCATCAGTGCTGCATAAAAATAAATTCATTACTTCATACTATATACTGGATGTGGTAGAAGTCAGTAACAACCACAGGGCTGTTGTCCTATGGGACCACAGAATTAGAAGAATATGTTGTTATTATTATGTATAAGGACAAACAGTTTTATTTCAGATTGCAGAAGTTGAAGAGCTTGATTTTATGATATAATAGCATTTAAACACTAAGGTGCAATCTTATCCCAACATTTAGAAGCAAGTTCTTTTGAAGATTATTCCTTGGAGGTTAGGCCAGATTCTGGGTAAAGAATGGTTGTTCATAGTTCTCTATTTCCTTTCTCACTTCTGTCAGAATAACCTGCAAAGGGAGAAAAACAACATTCACCCTTTATAATAAAGGCTTCAAAAGAGAAAAGCCATGGAAATGAGTCAACTTAGGATGTGAAGTCAGTGTTGCAAGCTCTGCCAAATGCAGCTTGGAGAAGATGAGACAACTTGAGCAAGCACTTCCTCTGGGCACGCACTTTCCATATGACATATTTTTTTAATTGGGTAATGGACTGTGGACTTCAGTTTGTGATGCTCAGTTCTGGTCTCATTGGCCAGTTTCTCTGCTTTCAGAATATACATAGAGCAGTGTTTTCAACCAGCCCTATGAAGGGCTGAGAAGAGGTGGAGAAATGTTCTCTGCTGGAGTAATTATCAATACCCATAGGGAAAAAAGTCACCGAACAAAACAAGGTTATTGTGCCATGTTTGAAACACACAGAGAAATATGAAGTATCTAGTATCAAATATTCTATGTAACATAGAAAACCTCTTAAACTGGTGTTAAATCATGCAAGCACTCTGCATGGACCAGCACACAATGATATGCTGTATCTCACTTCTCAGAGAAGCTATGGTAGGTACTGGCATCTTCCTGATGGCTGTTACAGTTCACAACTTCTAAATCTTCACTCTAGTCACTGAGAATGCAGCAAAAAATACAATGATACAAAAAGGCACTAACCTTGTGCAGTCTGTGACCCACAGGATGTGATGTTAGTTTTGATTGATACCCTGTTTTATATTTTGGCATTCACCTTCTGCTCCTGTGTTGCTTGTGTCAATTCAATGTCTATCAAGTTTGCTGAGTTACTCCAAAATTACAGAGATGTAACTGAGAGCAGAATTTGGCCTTGTGTGCCCTTCTAAGGGTGCTAAGTTTGAAGAGATACAGAGCAACACTGGCTAAATGGCAACTGAAGGGGAATGTGAAAACCATCTGTAAATATTTAAAGGATGCAAAGACTAAAGAGTAGGGGGGTTTGGACTGAATGTTCCAGTAAGAATTTCAACTTAACTAACAGGGATGAAACTAATAAAGGGAAGTAGGGAAGATTTAGAGAAGCAATATGCCTGGAAACTTAGAAATCAGTCTCATAATGTACATATATTTCTCTGAGAATGGAGTGATAGCCACTGTGTCATTTCCAAGAAAACAGGAGGAAAAAAAAGCTACACCTTTGTGGTATAAAGTACTCTTAAATTGCCTGGGAGATGGCAAGACAGGACTTCATGTCTGCCTTTCTGTTTGGTCAGCAGAAATTGATTGATTTTTCCCTCCCTCTGTTCCATCTTTAGGAAGCATGTGGATGATGATCAGGGTCCAGACAGATGTGCTTCATCTCCAGTTGGCTTAGTAAGGTGATTGATTTTAAATCTACAGAAAGGAGGATCCCATGGAGAAAAACTACATTCCTGCACGAGGTACCTTCCATGAAAGACAAAGCCTTGGGGGGAGAAATCCTTAAGTTAAATTAATTCAGGTTTAGATGAAGTGTAAAGAGAATTGTATGCTCCAAAGCACTATCAACTCTTTCCTAATGGGCATTGGCTCACTCTTAACAGTGCCAAATATCATCAGAGCATCTTTGAGATCCAGTGGTTTCAACAGGAGTTCAAGGCCCTTGGCGCCCAGGCAGGAACAGACCCTGTACATATCAATTTAGGAGTATCTTGAATTGAGGACTTACCAGAGTTGAAGCTGGTTTGGTTGTTTCCCAAAAGTCTTTATTTTAAGCTCCTTAAACTGAACCATAACAGCTCTTGCCTGGCATAAATTATAATCCTCTAAAATGCTCTGTACTCTTTCATGCAAGTCATTTATAGTGACTGTTTCAACTCTGTTCCAAAGAGCAGTTTTAAATCCCAGCGTAAATAGCCTGACCCCACAAACAGGGGCTGCTTCCTTCCGCCCCTCCTTGTGTGTGCAGCACCCAAGTTATCAGAGTGCTCCGGGCCTATTCCCACAGCGGAAATTGTATCAGCACAGGCCAGCCAAGCCTCCCTTTTTGAGAAATGAATCTCTCTCCTCACTCACCAATCAAAGATGGAAATTGCAGTGGGTCATTGGCAGGAGCTTGGCTCCAAGCTTGACCAGCTACACAAGAGGATGTGAATGTTTCTGTTGAGTAGTTGTTTGGAAACCGCTGCGTGACCACCAGTTGTTATCTTGGATGTGTTTTTAGCCATTTTGGGCACTTCTCCCTGCCCATTGGAAGTGGTTCTTTCTTTCAAGCAGTCCATCAATTATGAGCAAGTCATGCAAACAGATGTTGCTACATGCAAAATGGCTCTCACCACCTTTATATCTTACTGTTGCTTACAGTGGGAAATCTTTTGCTGCAAGAGGACAACAACATTTTCGGGTTTTTCTTCTCCCCATGATTATTTTACAGCATGTAGGTATTTATGGATGAGGACAGTCAGCCCCTTTGCCTGGGTGTGAGACCCAGCAAGTGAGTCAGCACCTCCTGATGGCTGAGAAGTGGTGTCCCCCAGGGGCCTGTAACGGGACGAAGTAATTTTTGATATCTTCATTTATGACATGGACATTGGGATTGATTGCACACTCAGCAAGTTTGCAGATGACACCAAGCTGAGGGTGCAGTGACACACCTGAAGGACGGGGTGCCATCCAGAGGGACCTGGACAAGCTCAAGTAGTGGCCCAGCTCTGGGGACCCAGCACAGGAAGGACATGGAGCTGCTGGAGGCAGTGCAGAGGAGGGACACCAAGGTGATCGGAGGTTGCCCAGAGAGGCACAGGTTGCTCAGAGAGGTGGAGGATGCCCCATCTCTGGAAACAGTCAAGGTCAGGCTGAGCAGGGCTCTGAGCAACCTGATCTGTTGAAGTTCTCCCTGCTCATTGCAGGGGGGTTGGGCTGTGTGGCCTTTAAAGGTCACTTCTAGCCCAAATGATTTTATGATTCCATGAAAAAGGCATCAAGAATTTGGAAGGGCAGGCTCTGTACTATACATGGTGCAGATATGTCTTTTTTGTATTTTCTTCTTTTTGCTCATGATGCTGTCACAAATAGCTCTTTAGAGAAACATTGTGCCCACTAATAACTGGCCTGCTGGATCACCTACTTCTGCCTAATCCATCTTCATTTTTATTGTGGAGTCATACAGAGCCAGACCTGCCAGACACTTAGAGAAACAAAGGATGGAAAACATAAAGCAGTCAAAGAGAGGTAAGGATGGGCCAAGCTGCAGTGGTGTAAGAGCCTTTAACTTCCTCTTTGTGTCGGGAAAACTTTAATATAAAGTACAGCAAACCAGGACCAGTGCACTTCTCTGGCCAGTCATTAAATTGGCTCCTCAAGGTGGAGATTATTGTGTCATGAGCACCATTAATTTTCACAACATTATTTCCATGAGAGGTTATTACACATTAAGTTACAACATTCCCATGCATCCAGGCTTCTTGTAACAGTAGGAGAAATGGTGGGCTGGAGAAGACAGCTGGCTTTGCACGTGGTCTATGTCAGTTTACTTAACCAGAACCATTTTACTGCTGCTGGAGGAATGCAGCAAAAGGTCAGTGCTGAAACTCCACTAAAGTAAGCTGAGCACACATTCCATCTGCCAGCATATGCTCACTCCTTTCTTGATCAAAAAGGAAATTTCAGAGCTCTGCTGCATGCTTGCCTTGACCCTGCTGCACACCGCCTGTCCAGTGGGCATCAGACAAACCATTCTCTAATCCTGTATGGAATATGCATTCTGCTGGAAGGATGCTTGGAATAGTTGCACAGCAGCAGCAACAGCGTAATCCTAAACTGGGCCCATGCACAGGAAGAATTGTAGGACAGCATGGAGAGGGATGTCAGGAGAAGTGTTACATGTATGAAATGTATGGGTTTATTTCCTGGTTCTTTGCACCCATCACAACTTGACCCTGTCCAAATAAGACTCATCTTTTTCAGGGGAAAAATAAACTCAACATTATCATTCAGCTCTTTCATTTTATTTGCCTGTCTTCTTCAAATGTTTCATCTTCTGAAGTCTGCCTGATCTAGTCAGTGTCAGAGGAGGAATTCTGTACTAACAACATGCACAAGGAGCTGAACCAACTTAACTAGGCTGCTAAAATTTGCAGAAGTGAAGCTCTTGTAGCTACAAGAGCTTTTGGCTGATTTAGAACATGCCCTCATAACATCACTTGATAAAAATAAGACTTGGGCTTTTTAATAGAACAAATAACTTAGGCTTTATATTTAACCATGGTCACTGTTAAAGCTATAACTGGTTTTCAGAATATTTTAGGAATCTGATCTTGATCTTCCATATGTTAACAACCATCACAACAAATACCTTACACTCCTGATGAAGAAATGACAAGGTGGCTGCAGCCTTAAACACAAAAAGTTTCCTTTGGACTGACATTTGCTACTGTTTAGAGTGACTACTGGAAATTATAATTTCAAGGCAAAGAAGAGACAGACTTGAACCAGAGAAACCCACAAACCTGCATGATTTTTGTAGAGAGGGTACTGATGTCCTAATTACTCATAGCCAGCTCTTCAACAGATCCCAGACTCCAGTGGGAAAAATGACACCAATATTGAGATCTCCTTGATGCACTGAAAGCAGAGGATATTTTGACGCAGAGAGGTGAGCTCCCTTCTGAAAACAGGACTTGCAGTCTTTAAAAATATTGAATGACCATTGTAATTGACCAGATTAGAACTGCATTTACTCATCTCACATTGTCTCTAGGCTGTGCCTTAGGGATTGTATAGTCATGGATTATGAGGAGAACATCTAAAATCACACATAGAAAAACATGAATGTAAAAAGATGATGCTAAAGAATGAGGTCTTTGCTGGCAGAAACCAAATTTTTTTTTTTAATATTGTATTTTATTATGTGTGATGACCACATAGAACCAAATCACAATGAACAATAATTTGGAGAGTGGAAACAACATCCTGTATGAATGGCAGGCATTTGAGGAAGAATCCATCACTACTCCCAGATTAGTTTATTTTCCCCAACCTGCAAGTCTGCAGTTGGCAACAATAAATTGTAGGAAAATATATTATGAGGGTAGGGCTGGCATCCAGCTGGCCCCTGAAAAGCTGGAATAATGGATTGACAGGATTCTTGTGCAGCCTGGCATTAAGAAATCCAGAGCCTTGACCCTGGGAACACATTATTCCTAGCAATAGTCCGGGCTGGGCACTGACTGACTGGGGAGCAGCTTTGTTTTGAGAAGAGGCTGGGGATCATGGTGCAGAGAGCTGAACCCAAATTCAAGTTGTGGTGAAGCAGGACAGCCCAAAGGTGGCCAGGAGGTCAAGGGGTGAGGGAAGGGATTATTTCCCATCACTGGCACATCTGGTGTGCTATGGTCAGTTTAGGGCATCCTAGCACAGAAGTGAAGTCAATAGATTGGAGGAAGTCCAGCAGACAGCCCCAAGGATGCACAGGAAGCATGTTGAAGCTGTTCAAAGGAGAGGCTGAAGGTGTTCTCAGCAGCTTCTGAAGATTCAAGAGACTGCTAGGGGGAAAAACTTGTGTTGCCTTGGAAAGATGCCTTATGAATAAGGTTCTGGCTATCATCAGGGATATAATTCTGTCGTGCTTCTGTGGAGAATTCAGAACATTGTGCCATAAATGCATTCCTTCTTCAAGCACAGAAGATGCCAACAGGGTGCAACCCTAACAGCTCTCTGCAGGAACTGTGCAGGTCTGTTCCTGCAGAAGAGGAAAGGAGAAGATATCAAAACCAGGATCCTTTCTATGGAAATTAAACAATGAATCACAACTGCTTGAATGATGAATTACAAGCTTGAGACCTTCAGGTGTTGCCTGTCATGCAGGGAAAAAAACCCCAAACACTTGAAAAATGCAGGAAAGTTCAGATGACTACACAAAAGGTTTCAGAATTCTCCTTTGAAATATTAGAGAGGATCCAGACCAATGGAAGAATTGGCATGCAAGAGAAAGTCCTCAACTGAGCTAATGGTGCACAACACAAGGAAGACACAATAACCTAACAAATGACAGAAATTGCCTTTGACCTTCTATGTTCATTACATAATTTAATCTGAATAGTTCTACGGTCAAGAATCACACCGAGAACAGCTGGGCCACTGGATAGAATCTCATCACCAACAACAATAAAAACCAAGAGGTTTTTTTGCTTTCCTACTCAAAATGTTACTTAAATGTGGCATTTAGCATCCCTGTTCCTGCTGTAATGAGCAAATTGTGCACGGAACAAACAAACAAAATTAAACATGTCCCTTGTCATTCATCTCTCCTAATAAATAACTCCAGGCAGATTCCTGTGGGGGTGGTGGCTGTCACTTCTGTTTTCTTCACCTCGGCCTTTTACCCTTATACTGCCTGTCCTTGTGGAGTGGGAACAGCTGAGGAAGTGATGAGAGAAGCAGTGTGGGCTGGTGGGCACAGTACCAGGTGGGAAGCCACAGGTCCACTGTGGAGTCACCGCTCCCTTTTCTGACAGTCATTCCTGTTTCTGTGGGACATGGAGAGGGAGACCTGGCCAGCTCAGGACAGCAAAGATGGGCATATTTGACTGTCCTGGTGCTTGATATAACCTCTCCAGAGAATGAGTTCGGCATGATTAAGCAGTAAACCAAGATGTTTTTCCAAGCAAGCTAGCAGCATCCACCTCTTCCTAAATCCTCCAGAGTTCCTTGTGGGAGTAGATCTCTTTTTCCACTTCCCTCCAAAAAGAAAATAGCAGGAAGCTGTTTTATGATTTGGGCTTGTCTGTAAGAAATTGACACGTGAAATCTCAGTGGGAGATTTCTCTGTAGAGAAATGGGAGGATAATTATTTGCGATTACTCTAAGCTGTTAAATTTACATACTCTCCTGCCCAGGTGTGTCTGAGTGGCCTAACCAGGACCTCTGTGTGTGTGAGAAAATGGAGGTTTCTTGATAATATCTTGGCTTTCTCATGACTGGTGATGGCAAACCATATTTGAGCAGGTCTTGTACATGCTTTAGGAGTCAGCAGCTGCAATGAAGGTATAGTTTTGGGTCAGAAGTTTGCTTGCTTCAGCCTCCAAGAGCTCATCAGCTGCCAAGGCTCTTAGGCAAGGTTGCTGTCTGTTGTCTTGTTTATTCACTTTGGGGATCAGTGTGACAACAAATCTGCCTCTCTGTTGGGTAGTGGGAAGAGAAATAACAAATACTGTGTACTACAACCCTTTCTGTCGTCCTCCTACTACTAGAGCTCAGGTCTTCTGCTGATTAATGATCTATTCTGTGGTCCTATCCAAATTAGCCTTGATGCCAACAACATCAGTGTTCCCTGATGTTGTTGGCATCAAGGGAACAACACCCTTTTCAGTGTTACCAGTTCTACAGTTTGGAGGGGTCCTTGGGTGTCAATACAGCTCTGCAACTCTTGCTCTGTTATTTTTTTATGCTGCTTTCAGATTGTGATTAATATTTAATTCATAACAGTCCTGGTATCTGTGTTACAAATCTCTCCATGCTGGCCAGCAAACCCCATTAACCTAAAGATGATCAGATGGCGCTCCATGGTCATACTTGGACTTACAGATTTTTTTGCAATTTGTCCAGAGTCTGCAACACCTGCCCTGCCACAACGGGCAGATTTATCACCTGGAAATCTTCCTTCTCCACTGTCCATCATCAGCTTGGGTCTTCACAGGCAAGGTGAACAATTTTAGTCCATCCTTCTGTGTTTGAATGAGGGATTGCTCTTTACAGACCTTAAAATAGGGAGACAATTTTAACAGATTTGAAAATGGAACTTAGGACCCTAAGTCAGCACACATTTTTTGAAAGACATGCTCTGCATCCATATCATGTTACTGCTCAGCTGCAGGACTTTTCTTAGACTATCTGAAAGTGGATCTGAACTGCTGTGCTCCAAAGAGGGGTTATTTTAATATTGTGCTGAAATACTGACAATGAAAACGTGTTGCTTTAGTTAGGCAGTGAGCACTGTCACCCCAGGTCTTAAGAGCTTGAGTAAGCAGAGTTTGATTGCTGAAGTAAATTTTTACTATTTTGGAGTTCACAGGGTTTATTTTACTGCAAATGTTATTGATGTCTCCCTATCAGATTTCACTGGGCACATGAAGCCAGGACAACATGGTACCTGAAAATCAGAAGGTTACAGTGTGTTTTCTGGAAACAGTCACTTCATGGACCAAGAAGACGAGTTTAAGCAGAATGAGACATATTTTAGAGCAAATAAGGCTTGTCTAATTGAATCAGAAGCTCAAGAATTTACATGGCGGTTCAAATGGTAATACACCGAAACTCAGCAACCTGCTGGCCACAGATCCAACTGGAGAATGGTTCAAGACTCACTTCAACTCTGATGCAGAATTGCTGAGCAGTACACAAGACTGCAGAATGCACTTCATCTCCCAGCTGCACACACTTGGTCTGGGGCCAGACACCAGGACTCCTGGTCTTAAGAGGACCAGCTGTCCCAGTGAAATCACAAATTTTAGCTATTTGGTTTGGTTTACAGATAAGGCAAGAAAAGTCTGGAATTTTTGCAAGCAAGTAATCTGTGCACCCTTTCCATACAGAATGCTGTCAGATGGACTTGCTCAGCAGGAAACTGCTGGAGCAAAACTGTCTCCTGGGTCACCACAGCTCTCAGCAGTCATTTTCCAGCTGGACTGACTAAAAGACAAATCAATGCATCCCATAGACTTGTCAGAAATTATCTTTGTTTGTTTTGTGTCTGACCATTTGGTTTTACTCCTAGGATCAAGGCTACTGGGATGAGACACAGTGCATCCTACAAAGTGTTCCTTTAACTTGGTCCATCAGGACACCTTGTGGGGAATCCACAGTGGCAGATGTGCCAGCAATAGTTAGGGGAGCTCAGTTAGCCCATGGTTTGTCTTTGCTCTCTTAAAACCAATGAATGAGACATAAAGATGCAAAGGTGATTAAAGCTGAGGATGGAAATCCAGCTCTGCACCCATTACACTTGAAAAATTCTCTAGGGGGAAAAATAAACAGGAAAGAAAATATTACAATACATGATTTTACAGTGATGGCTCTGAGACCAGGAAGTGTTGCCAGGAGTCACATGCATTGGGAATAGGCAGGTTTCAGACTACAACATAAGAAAAACTGGGAAATCAGTGCTCCATGCTTGTAACAGGGACCCTGGGCTTTTTTCCCCAGTGATGCTGGCCTCTCATGAAGACTGCAGCTATGATAAGAGGGTGTAAAATACTAGTATCATTCCTTCCTAAAAATTATATATGTCCTTTATATAGATGAAAAAATCATCAGATGAAGTAGAAAGCAGGAGAGAAAAGAAAAGGATCTGAGGATTTTCTTTGTCAGCAAAAGATATACTTTGGCCACCACCCCAATCCTGCCAGAGTTCAGGGAGTGTGTGGACAAGGCTCTCAGACACAGGGTGGGATTGCTGGGGTGTCCTATGCAGAGCCAGGTATTGGACTTGCATGATCCTAGCGGGTTCATTCTAGCTCAGATTATTCTGTGATTCTGTGATAGTCAAGTTCAGCTTCAACAAAGGCACAGAGACCTTGAAATGCCACCTGGTACCAGCCAGGGCCTAGCCCTGTGGTTCCCAATTATTTTATAATTTTATAGCTGAGCCCGTCTCCTGAGAGCAATCAATATTCACATACATCCCTGACTCTGACTGATCACCTGCCTCAAGGCTACCAGGGGCTCCCCTTCACCTCACGGGGCTCATGCTAGGGAGTCTACAGTGTCCCAGGCCTCGTATTGCACCTCTGCTGCTTAATATGAAACTCTGTCACACTCTGCTTCCAGGTACTCCCCTCATTAGCAGGCTTATCAATGACACAGAAGATGCAAGGCCTGTACTATGAGAAGCTGACAGACATATTGACAAAAGGATTTGTATAAATCTGAGCCATTTTCCTCTGTCTTATGTCTTGATAAGTTCTGTGAAACTAACTGAGATAAAAGTCTAATCTGTCCAACTCCAAAGGAGCTGAAACAGCTTCAGTGGAAAATTAGGGGAAACAATTAAGACAGTCTGAGCAAATGGAAGGGGAGGCAAATTAAGATGGTCATAAGTTATAAAATAGTGAGTATTTGGGCTTGAGGAAAAGAGACAGTGAAACACTGGGAAGCTGTGGCCATCTCACTTTTTCCTCATCTTTAACACATCACCTAAGTCCTTGTCTTGCTGCTACAAATACTATTGCCCCCCTGCAGGAGGCACATACCCTCCCCAGGTAAATAGGATCGTCTGGAAGTCACCTCAGTGAAAAACAGGAAGACCTAGTGTTCCCATCTACGTGTCACTGCAAGATCAATGCTCCAGCCTGTGTGCCTTGCTCAGCAGAATTCCCACTGGGATAAAACCTTCAGGAGCTGGGGCTTCTGTCCCTGCTGCATGGCTTACCCCTCCTTTAGCCAGCCAGGAGTACTTGCTGCAGAGGTACAGACAGATGTTAGCAGGTGGGTCACTCAGTAAGAGCTGCCTTGGCTTTGCAGGGTGCGCACAGAAAGGGCTGTGGCCACTCATGACGATTGTCCCCGAGTATCGAGGTGTCCTGACAAGCACCCGCTGATCATGCCACCAAGGAAGTGGCTGCAAACCTCTCATTGCTCACTGATGAGGTCCAGAACTGTTTTTACACCTTCTTCTCTAAATAAGGAAGCTGCCTGTGAGGCCTCTGATTCCCCGACCAATTTGACTCCTTTGCTTTCCACAGCCAATGAAATCCCACTCCTGCCTCCTGTCTTGGCTGACAGCACTCCAGCTCAGCAGGCAGGGAGGACGCAGGTTTGTGTTACAGCCCTGGCAGCCTCACCTTGGGCAGGCTGTTGATGTCAGAGTGATGATGTGGGCAGGGACAGCCCCTGCACTATAAAGATGGCTCAATCAAATATAACGGAGGCTGCCCAGTGGGAAGCAGGATCTACAAACCATGGTCCCCACCAGCTGGAGTCCTGCTGGCCTGTCTCTGCTCCCAACCCAACTGCTATCGGGCTTTAGTTTCAGGTCAGCAAGCTCTATTTGCTTTCCAAAAATAAGCCTCTGCCACCATGCTGAAGGGAGAAAACCAAGAAGGGCGGTATTTTTAGGGCCATTAATTCTGAACACGTGCCTAGGAGGTGAACCGGATGGCCACGGCACAAAGACTTCTCATCACTATGTCCTGCGACGCCAGCGCTCACCGGACGTTGCCTGCGTTCCTTCTCCTGGGTTTGCTAGCCGGGATTGCTGCCACACACCCAGTTGTAAGCAGAACTAATGGCACATTGCTGAAGAGAGGATGGCAATCTCTGCTGTCCAGGTCCATGGCTGGGATGTCAGGGGAGAAGGCAGATGTGAACTGGGAGAGTGACTATTTGCTAGGAATCAAGAGGCAGCGGAGGCTTTACTGCAACGTGGGCATCGGGTTTCACCTTCAAATCCTCCCAGACGGAAGGATAAGCGGAGTTCACAATGAAAACCAATACAGTGAGTTGCATCCAGAAATGAAATAGAATAGATGTCACTTAATTGCTGTGAACTCTAGTAATTACCCTTCACAGAGTGCAAATATTGTGACTTGATATTATTAACCTGTGCTACATCTGTTGCCTTTTAAAGTCTCTGGGATCAATAAACATGAGAACTCTTCTGGCTGAATAGTGGCACAAAATGCTTAGATGAATTTAGATAGAATTTATTTTTACCTGCTTTGCTGCACAGATGAGAAAAGACAAACCAGGTCGAAAAGTGACCCTCTGCTGCATTTTCTTACTTCTCACCTTCTCATTTGCCTTTTGAATCCAGGAGGTTTTTGCTGAGTCCAGAGTGCCAAAGCATGATTCTTGAATCCCAGCTGACCAGTATTTTTGGGACACTCAGTGTGTCCCATGGAAGGGGTTTGCTGGTCCTGGTTTGTTAATTTTTGTAGGTGCTGTTCTGTTACCCTAAGAATTAAGGAAAGCATTAGTCATGTGGATTTGAATTTCCTGTAGAGGGCAGTTGCTAAAATCTTTTGCAGCAATGTCATGTGGGACTTCAAAATGCAAGCCACACTTCAGTAGAAAACCTCTTGAAAGTACAGCATATTACATAAAAATTATTTTTTATTGAAAAGGTCCAGAGTTTGACAGATCAAAAGAGTTTGATAGAGCAAAAGGCTTATAAAGAATGTGACTACAATTCTAGAATAATTATTTTCAAATCCTGTGACATTTAGAAAAACCCAAGATCTTCTCTGTGTATATTTATTTTGCTGCATTAGGGAGTTAATATTTATAAATAATATATTACAAGTTTGTTAGGGTTTATTAAAAAAAAAAAGATATCTGAATTGCCTTCTATTAGCTGTAGATTCTGTGATAACACTCCTATTAAACTTCATGTTTTCCAGGTCTCTTTGAAATATCCACTGTAGAAAGAGGAGTTGTCAGTCTGCTTGGTGTGAAAAGTGCTCTCTTCATTGCAATGAACAGCAAAGGCAGGTTGTATGGGACGGTAAGTACAAGTCCAAGTAGTTTTTCACAGTTTAAACAAAGGTTTTGTAGTGGTTTTGTTTGATTTAGCGTTTTGTTTTGTTTGTTTGGGTTTAGTTTGTTTTGGTTTTGTTTGTTTCAGTCTTTTCCTTATGGAAATCTCTGATTACAAGCAGAGAAAATAGCCCTCCTGTTACAGAGAGCCTGCTCAGCCTGCTGTCATCAATGCTATTTAATGCAACAAGTAGCATGGCTGTTACAGGGCTGGGATTTTAAAGCTTTCCTGTAAGACTGTACAGGGGACACCTTAGGAAAATGAACATATTCTGCAAATAGTACAGATTAATTAGATGGCTTCTTCTAAGGTCACAGGGCTGCATACACATTGTAGCAAAGCTGAGCCCCACTGATTCCATCCTGCATTGCATTGTGGTAGGAGAGGCACAATTATAGCTATTTTCAACAGCTACTCTTAGTAAAGTAATGACCACATGCTCCTTCCTACCAAAAACAACCACACCATCAAGAATAAATAGGAAGTCTACCCTACAAGGTCAACACGTGTGGCTGCTGTTATTTTAATGATCAGTTTTGTGAGACCAGTTGCAAAGGGTGAGAAAATAATAATAACTATTAACAATGGCATGCAAATCATACTGAAACACCATCATCCTCATCTAGATGATTTGCTATCTAAATGCTGTTTAACCTCTGAGATGGGAGCAACACATCTCCAGTGTCAATATCCAGCAGAAAAAGTGCTTGTCAGGAGGCGCATTTGAAAGAGGCTGGCCCTGGGCAATAGGCAAAATCAGCCCACCTCAAAGTAATGAATAGCACTGGTTGTATCAATCTCTTTTGTCAAGGAACAGCAGAGTCCTTTCCTTTGCAACAGCTGTCATTTCAACAAAGCATTGCAGTGGTTTAAAATAATGCCTAATGTTGTGAGGGACCTTTACTAACCTGTTTCTTTCTCACACTATTAATGACAGTAGGACACTTTAAGGTCCCACTTCAGGAATATTCTTTCAATCACAAGTGATCACAAGCACCTAAAAAGTGCCACAAGTCCAACTGCATTACTTAGCTGGGTCTTTCTAAAGAAGTACAGGGTCTGGATTCAGAAATCCCTTTGATTTTTTTGCCCCATTTTCAATACAGTTTTGTTTATTTTCAAAGACACTTTCAAAAGCTCTAAGAGGTGTGCATTTTCCCTGCACAGACAATGCCCTAAGTCAAACTCTTACAGGTTTTGGATGGTATTATCACACAGATGCCCAAATAGAATTGCATTGGTGGCATCTCATGTGCTAGACATTTGAAGTCAGAGAATTATTCTGCTTTCTCTTTTAATTTGTCTCCTGCTTGTCCTTGCAACTCCTCTCTCACATAACTCCCCCTCCTTAGATTTTCTTGTTTTGGCATGGAGGATATTAAAACTATTTTCCCAGATTAGAACCAGCAGCATAGTCAAATATTACTAATGGTTTAAGAAATAAATTATTTATTGCTAATCAAATCTCTTATTAAAGCAAGCAGTTGTCCCTGGACACTGCTGTTTGGAAAAGCTCTGAAGGTTTCAACAGACAGAATATAATTTTTTTTATAAATGATGGAACTTCTGGCAGTGGGGACGTGTAAAATAAAGCTGTTGTTTGGGTGAAAAGGTGCAATGCTGACAGCAATTATTACTTGCAAATAAAATGAAGAAATCCATGACTTATAACGAATTAACTTGATCTGCCACAGGAAATACAAAGTCCATTATCTGGACAGGTGGCATCTGAGTTCATCTGACACCAAATTAGCACCAAGGAGGGAGATTTATTGTTGGCCACAGTGGCTGTGGCACCACCTGTCACACACTGCAACAAGCCCTGGTGTAAAAATGCAAGGAAGAAAAATGACCTGGGCCTTGGTGGAAAATTGATTGTACCTGATTTGTATCCTTACCCCCTCCCCTTACTGTTCCTTAGGCTGTTTTCCATGATGAGTGCAAGTTCAAGGAAACCTTGCTGCCCAATAACTACAACGCATATGAATCCAATGTTCACCACGGCGCTTACATAGCCCTGAGCAAACACGGCAGGGTGAAGAGAGGGAACAAGGTTTCTCCTGCCATGACAGTGACCCACTTCTTACCAAGAATATGAGCACCAGCAAAACAGAAGATTAAATCCCAGGACAAGTTGTTTCATTTTGCACATGGGGAATAACCTCCCAGGTAAAGTATTTATACTGGTCATTGAAAAAAAAAAAAGATATCTCTAGATGTATGTGTATATTTGGATAAAAATATTTGTACTAGATTCATCACATAGCATAGGTAATACAATGCTGCTTCTTTTCTACTCAATACAAATTTTACATGGCTGTGTGCCTCCTTCGGTGCTGTACAGAGAAAAATGCAAGCTGGAGTGCAAAGGAAGTTTTTGGAAGATGAAGAATGGCTGTGGGTAACCATCTAATCAATCACAGGTGATTTACTAAATATTATTTACCTCAGATAATAACCTCTTGTAGTGAACTGTTTACATATCATGGGCCAAATCACCAGATGATTTTGCTTCACCAGAGCTTCAGGCAGTTCACTCCATCTGAATATCTGCCTGCACCCCCCTCTACAGACTGTGTCCTGTCCTGTAAAGTCCTCAACCTGTTTTGGTCACTAAGGTGCCAATTCCACAACTGTTTCTACACAAGCAAACTGTCTGTTCCTGGAGCCCCTCTGTCTCTGAAGGGATTCTCCAGGGTCTCCTCACATGGACTGGTTGGCAAAATGAAGACGTACAATCAATTTCCCATGGGAAGGGCCACAGGATAAATCATAGATGGGTCCCAAATGCAAAACTGATTTGGAGCTGAGGATTCTGAATGGCATTTTGTGAGCTTAGTTTAGACTTATCTCCAATATAGATGTGTACATCTTTAATATTAATATTTGTATATATATAGACATGGGATGATGAGTGTGCATCTATGTAACTACATAGTTTTAATGAATCAATTATGCCAGTCTTCTGATGCCCAGGTGCCTTTATGCAAAAGAAAAGAAATATTTAAAGGCACTCCATCTCATTTAGCCTGAATGTTGTTGATCTCTAAGAACTAGAACTGGTGTGTGGGATGCATTTTATAAAAGATAAGAAATTCATGGAAGCTTCCAGCAAAGGGTTATTTTAGAAAACTCTGTTGAATTTTCACTATGTTAAGTATATTTGGTTCTTCTCTATCATACCTCCCTGAGGTATGAAGGACAGAGAAACAAGGCTACACAAGCATACTCTCCCATGTTGGGAGAGAGGAATTCATGCCATAATTCCCATTTCTGTCAATTGCAAAACATCGGTTTCAAAGACAACACCGCAAGCTGTATGAAACACTCTTCAAAGCTCTCCTAGAAGCTGTACAAATGGCACATAACCTTGCCTTGCTATTTTGACAACCCTTTTCCAGATCACCAATGCAGCTGCATTCTCTGTGTGTTTGAAAGAGTATTTTAAGAGGCCCTAAGTCAATAGTCACTATAAATGTCAGTTACCAGAAGCCTTGGGATTCCTGCATTGGTGGCGTGCTCCTAAATTTGAAACTAGATTCAATGTAATGTCAGAGCATGAGCATTTTCAGCATAGATGGACCATGCTGCTGCAGAAGTGAATATCTGAGTGCAAGATTATCTCCCATGTCCAGCCAAAATGGGGCTCTGTCCAGCCTTGACATGCCATTCTATTTGCAGGAGCTGTCTATTCATGATGAATTTGAGCCTTCTGACATGCATGAGAGACACTGTCAGGGCCAGATCCTCAGCTGAAGTAAATCAGCCCAGGAAAACTATCAGTTTATAGCTGCAGACGATTTGGCCCAAAGGACATACCCACAAGGATGTATCCACTGCCACCATTCCCAAGAAACTGTCAAGGCAATTGTTTTGTGAACAAGATACAGTTTTTCAACATCTCTAGTATGACTTATACTTGGATTTATCTGGTTCAAATGTAAGTGATGATCACAGTGCAAATGAAGAGATAAAAAAAAGAGTGGAATGCTGCTCACAGTACAGGAATGGGATGCTTTGGAGGATGCTTTGGAAGGAAAGGAGTTGAAAGGAATTGCTCTTCATTTTCTGGTCTTGCAGTATTTCAGAAAGAAAGCAAGATGACACACTTTGTTCACTCACAACGTGTGCAGCAGTTTGCTTCGGAAAAATATGCATTTGAAGTGAAAAATCAGGATGTTTTGAGTGGGGAGAGAATGGGTCAAAGAAAAGTTTGGAGGGTATCAGGCAGTAGATTGGCCTAGAGTCCCTAGAGGTACAGAGAGATTAGCTGGCAG
Organism: Onychostruthus taczanowskii; assembly: GCF_017590055.1. Taxonomy (NCBI): domain Eukaryota; kingdom Metazoa; phylum Chordata; class Aves; order Passeriformes; family Passeridae; genus Onychostruthus; species Onychostruthus taczanowskii. Next base: position 616,307 of record NW_024498685.1, read on the forward strand.
CCTGTATCCTGGTGTTATATTCCTAATTGTCTTTGAAATTAAGTTTGAAGAAGTATGGAAGAGTCCAGGGATGTGGAAGGAAACAGAGTTCAAATGCTAGCACACAAATTTGTTTCTGATCACAGCTTAATCCAGCATCCTTATGACAGGATAAAGTCTGTTCCCTCTTAAACCAGAGCAGCCTGGAGAAAGTGATTGTTGCCAAGACTGATAAGCATTGGGACAGCTAGAACAAAAGGTGGGAATCAGACTGGCTCCATTTTGTACACACTGGTCAAGCGAGGACAACCTGTAGACCAGGTCACAAGAAATCAGGACAAGAGGGAAACAGCCTCAAGCTGTGCCAGGGGAGGTTCAGGTTGGACATCAGGAAGAATTTCTCCACTGAAAGGGTGGTCAGGCATTGGAATAGGCTGCCCAGAGACGTGCTGGAATCACCATCCCTGGAAGTGTTCAGGAAATGACTGGATGTGGCTCTGGTCTGGTTGACAAGGTGGGGATTTGTCAAAGGTTGGACTTGATGATCGTGGAGGTGTTTTCCAACTTCAGTCATTCTGTGATTCTATAAATCTGTTCAGGCACAGCCTGCTAGGCTGAGACTGCTCTTAGGAACTGCAGACCCTTTTGGATGCAATTTTGGTGGGCATTTGGAGAGCCCCATCAGTCACTCTGCTGAGTTACTCTTTACATCACTGTTTTTTTCCTCATTACACCTCAATGCCAGCCAGATCAACATGGAAATCACAGCTGAAATCAAAGAAGGGTATGTGACTATATAAAGAAAACTCATTAAACTAAAGGAATTTCCCAAATCAGGGCCAAATTAGGAACTTCAGAACATATCTCATCTCAAGTGTGGATTAACAGGGGTCATGCCATGGGCTGAGCTTTGAAAGCATTGCTGTGAATGCTCCACACCAGCCTGTCATGCCCACATTTTGCACATGAGATTCTTCTGTGGAGTAAATGCCTATTTTTACAGTTTCTCCTTCCTCAGGCAAACCCCATAACATTCTAGGACTTAATTCACCCCGTTAGAAAGCAGATTTGGCTGGAACTGAATAATGTTCTTAAATAAATGCATTTTTTCCCAGACATGCAGAGACACAGACACACACACAGTGGAAAAAGCAGAGTAATATTTGTATACCTCACTATTTCAATTCCAAGATTTTATTTTGCACAGTAAAATGGTACCAAAGTTCTCAGATTACTTTTTTTTCACTAAAATATACCTCATATTCTGACTCAATATGGACTCACAATTGAGACTGTAAATTTGCAAGAAACCTAAAACTGTCCAATCATTTGTTTGTGAAATTGCTTCTATTTTTATATGTATGTGCTGCGCACAATAGTTTAATGTATTCATAAAATAAAATTTTATACATTTTTGGTAGTGTTTTGACTCTAAATCCCTCTTAACATTTGGTTTTTTCCTTGATTCAGAAACACTGTGTTAACTCCTCCTCCAAACCTAGTTTTTATTCACCTCTAGAACCAGAGTATGTATTGGTACACTTCAAATTTTTGTAGACCTTTGTGTAATTCAGATTGTAATTCTTGCCTGGGAAGGGTCCAGGTGTCCTGGGAGGCATGGGCACTTCCAATGCTCCCTTCCCACTCTGTGCTCTCAGCTTGGGGGATGAAAAATCTCCCAGGAATTTTGGGGACAAGAGATGCTGGATAAGCCTCACACTCCTATGAAGAATAGGAAACATTTTGCTGAGTTTACCTCATTTTCTGCTTCCTCACAGGTAATTTGAAACTTAATAATATCTCTGTTTCTATGGAGGCATTTAGAAGGGAAAGGACTGTTGGAAGGTTTGAATCCAACCTCTTAGATGAGTGCAGGACCAACTTCAAAGCTAGGGGAAGATGTATCAGGAAGAATCCCATCTACCCATGTCCTGCAACAGCCCCTGCAACAGCTTCATGATTCATTAAGCTCTGTTTGAAACTCTGGATAGCAACACAAAGGGGATCAAACAGACAAATGTCTCAAAGGGTCACCAGAGCAGCCCATGCTTTGCTGAGAGTCTAAGAGAGGTTGGCATACTCTTTAGGGTCTCGACACAAGACACATTAGTCCTGTGCATTGACAGAAAGTGTCCCTCCTGCTGGAGCTAACTCTTACCAACACAAATGGCTGCAGAAATCATATGAAGGATTCAGTACCATGAAGGGAAAGGGAAAAAAAAGGAAAAAAAAAAAAGGCTTTCTGATAATTCACATGTACAGGATAAGCTCAGCTGCAGGTACACAAAGCTCAGGTCCATGAACTGTGTGGCCCCAGCAGCGCCCGAGACCATGTTCAGAGCAAGGGCCAGCACCAGTGCCAGTGCTGGGATCCAGAATCCCCCCACGTGCTGGGCTGAGCCCCCAGTAAGGGCAGCAGGGGAGAGGAAGTTTTTGCCCCTCTGCCTCACTCTGCTGAGACCCCCCCCTGCAGGGGTGCTTCCAGCCCTGGGGCCAGCACAGGAAGCACAGGGAGCTGCTAGAGAGAGTGCAGAGGAGAGGCACCAAGGGGATCAGAGGGATGGAGCAGCTCTGCTGGGAGGAAAGGCTGAGGGAATTGGGACTGATCAGCCTGGAGAAGAGAAGGCTTTGGGGTGACCTCGCTGTGCCTTTAGAGCCTGAAGGGAACCCACGGGAAAGATGGAGAGAGACTCTTGACAAGGGCCTGGAGTGACAGGAAAAGGAGCAATGGCTTCACACTGACGGAGAGGAGGTTTAGATCAGATATGAGGAAGAAATTTTTCCCTGTGAGGATGGTGAGGCCCTGGCACAGGTTGCCAAGAGAAGCTGTGGCTGCCCCTGGATCCCTGGAAGTGTCCAAGGCCCAGCTGGATGGGGCTCTGAGCAACCTGGGATAAGTATTGGCCATCTAATTAAAGATATGCTTTTAAAAGGAAATAAACAGCCCTGCATCTCTTTTGCATTAGTCTTTTTGGGTGGTTTTTTTGTTTGTTTTACTTTTGGCATTTGCTGAAGCCACCCTGCTCTGCATCAATTTGAGCAATGGAGGAGACAATTAGGTCCCAGCTATTTAACTACAGGTGATTTTGTTCCTTCAAAAAATAGTCCAACTGCAAACTCTTGTGCACCATGTTTGGAATCACAATGACTTGCAGAAGCCAAGAGGACACTTGGTTTCCTTCTCAGAACCCAAGATTAAAGGAGGAAGTAATAATCTCTTCCAGCTGCTGGACAGCTGAGGAGGAGACTCAGAGTAAGATAAAACACTGGGAATCTCTGGGTTTAATACATGTAATGCAAACTGGAATTTCAGTGAACTGCAGTGAGCAATCCTGGCTAAGGAAATAGCTGTCATTGGAGAAAAAAATTATAAAAACAAACAACCAAGTATGCAGCCACAAGCAGAGATATCTTTTTTCTCTCCAGCCAAGCTCTGCATCCTGCTCAGTCCAAAAGTATGTTTGTTTTGGAAGCCATACACTGCTGAAAAGTGTTTGGCCAAAATCCAAGGGGCCAATAAGTCCAGATGAGCTGAATGAGCTGTGTCCTTGGATCATGAGATTTGAACATATTATTCAGTCCTGGATCTCATAAGCACATAGAATTGTTGACTATTTTTTGTTGCAAGGTGTGGACCAAAATGCCTTGATTAGGACTATTTTTTTCCCCTCACAATTAATTGTTTACACTCACAATTTTATTGTATGTTTTCATGAACCATAGCTGACAGCTCCAGAATAGCTTCTCCAAGGACAATGAAACGACACCAACTTACGTCAAACAAGAAATCATTAGGGATGATATCTAAAACAACACAGTTTATAATTATATTTGTTTCAGGGCACTCTGGAGAAGAGCTTCCTTTCCTTTTTTTTTTTTTTTTATGAAAAATGATCCATCCTGACTCATTCCAGGTGGTTGGAGCCACCAGGCTTTCTTCCTGGAGTTACTTTGCCTATGACCTGAGCCCAGGACTCATTGGTCCAACATAAATATTTCTAGCCTATGGAAGAGGCAATAAAACAAAATTATGCAAAAACCCGAAGAAGGGAATTATGCTCATCAGCATAGGTGTCACTCAGTGAGATCAGGAGAACTTTAACTACCTCAGTGATCCAGTGAGGGACAAACCAGTTTACATTTAACCCAGGGTCAAAAACACAGGTGGAATGGCTTCAAAGTCACAGAGAGTAGGTGTAGATTGGATATTGGGAAGAAATTATTCATGGTGAGAGTGGTGAGGCCTTGGCACAGGCTGCCCAGAGCAGCTGTGGCTGCCCCATCCCTGGAAGCATCCAAGGCCAGGCTGGATGGGGCTCTGAGCAGCCTGGGATAGTGGAAAGTATCCCTGCCCATGGTGGAGGGATTGGAATGAGATGGGCTGTGAGGTCCCTTCCAACCCAAACCATTCTATGACTCTATGATGACGATGATTTTGCAAAGGCAGTAACTACAGAAATAGAAACTGTGGGAAAGTGAATATGTATGGCGTATGTTTGTGTGTTACTTTCTGTAAATCTTGAGCAAATCTGCAGATGTGTTTGGACTTTTTAAAAAGAAACTTGCAGATTTCAAAATAAAAAGCTAATCTCCAATTTAATTTTTTTTCCTACACACCTATAACAATCAACATGCAGGCCCACAGACAATCTGGTGGTTGGAATTTCTTGTGTATGACATTTCTTACGTATGTTTGCATTCTGAACAACCTCAATTCATGCTGAGATGGTCATCAGCTGCTCATGAAGGTGGTGCCTTGTATTAATTTCTATTCTTCCACCAGAGAGGAATGGAGCTAGAGGAATGGAGCAAAGGGTCAAGAAGTGACATCAGTGTCAAAGAGACATAGTCATGTTCAGGGTAGGCAGATGGGCTAACCAGCCTCTGGCATGTAAGAAAGTTCATTTGGCATAATGGAAAGGATAATAAACAATAAAAAAGAAAAAAAAAATTAAGTTGCATTTCTAAGTTTTGAAAGAATTGTCAGCGAAGAAATCTCTCTGCTTTTGGAGAACTGAACAGGTTGATGAGAGTCCAGAACTTCAATAAGGATGACAAAAACAGCCTGACCTATTTGAAAGAGAATGCATTTCCCAACCAGCCTGACATGGCACCAGCTTGTGACAGCTGTGAAAATGGCCAAAGATCAGCAGGGCCCAGGTGCAGGATCAGTGTCCCAGCAGCTGATGAACCTTTGCACAATGTGACTCTCAAGTTCCTCCTCACCAGCAATGTGGCAGGCTGAGAAAGCAACATGAAGAACTATTCTGTCTACGGTGGAAAAAAAAAAAATTGTAGCTGCCCATCTACCTGAAAAGACATTTTGTGAAGGAAAACCTGAATCAGGGGCAGAGTTCAAGACATATTTTTCCAGATTTCTGTTCAGTCTCAGAAATTCTCCTCAACGTGCTCCCTGTCACAAAAATACCTCAGAAAACAGAACCCAGCTTCTGAGCAAAGATGAGCTAACAGAGTTTAGCTGAAAAAATGAAGCCACTGTTCCTTGTCCTCCCCTGACAAACTTTGATCTCCATGTTTCTTTAAAGGACTCCAGAATCATAGACTGGACTTGCAGTGGCTTAGGGAATCTTTCTATTTTCCTTCTATTGGAAACCCTGAGTACAAGGACAATGTTCAGTCATGACTATCTTCATTTATTGTTTAGGCTTTTGTGTTAAAAAAAAATTACTCTTAAAACTTATAGAGAGCAAAGATTTCTCCAATGAAGTTTTCATGTAGAAGAGATTCCACAAAAAAAGAAGTCCCAGATCTAAAGAGCAACACCTGCAATTGCACTGAGCCAGCTCTTACCATATCAGTCACATGCTGTGTTATTACTGTCCCACAGTAAAAGTGCCCTTGGCTGATGATCACGTCTGCATATTTTGTCTTCTTGTTTCACTGCATTCCTCTCTCCCTCTTTTCATTTTCCATTCCTAATTTCTTTAACCTAAGCCTTTTTTATGTCTTCTTAAAGGAGACAGATCTGAGTGAAACATGTGAAACCAAGAGATTAGAGTAAGTTTAAAATTAGGTTACAACAAAGTTTATTATCGATCCTTGTCTTCTGCCTAACAAGGGGGAAATGTCCATTTAGTTTATTGGAAACTGTCAATGAATGTAGTGGCAGATGTTTTTGAATCCTAGAAATACTTAGATCAGAAGGTGCTCCTAGATGTTCCTAGTTCAAGGCTATTTCCCAATGTTGGGAAATATGAAACTTTACATAAACCAAAGAGTTTTCCCAAAATAAAACCATCAGCCTGCTCTTAGGCACCTTGCAGCGTATTACAATAGGAGATGCATGACTGAAGTGACTTTCTTGTTGAGGCTGTGTATCTGTGTCCCTAGGATTCCTTTGCAACTGGAAGCAAGAACATCAGGAGAAAGGAGACGCTTTCTCAGACAAGACACACTGCCTGGGCAGGCAGGTCAGCACGATTGGGTGTGCACAGGGCAGATTTCAGAATCCAGACCAACTTCAGGCCTTCTAAGCCTCGACACCAAACTACAACATTTTTCAGCCTTCCAGACCTGAGGGGAGCCTACAGGAAAGATGGAGAGAGACTCTTGACAAGGGCCTTGAGTGACAGGACAAGGGGGAAAGGCTTCACACTGACAGAAGTGGAGGGTTATATGGAAAATTAGGAAGAAATTGTTTGCTGTGATGGTGCTGAGGCCCTGGCACAGGTTTTCCAGAGAAGCTGTGGCTACCTCAGTCCTGGAAGTGTCCAAGGCCAGGCTGGATGGGGCTCTGAGCAAGCTGAGATAGTGGCAGGTGTCCCCGCCCATGGCAGAAGGTTGGAATGAAATTATCTTTAAGATCCCTTCCAAACAGGCCATTTTGTGATTCTATGATTTTTTTTTGAAATTGAGGATATCAGCAGCTCTCACCACAAATTGCACCCATCCTCTCTCCCACAACACCTAAGAAAACTCAGACCCCTTAAAATGACAGAAACACTCCCTGTTCAGAAAACAAAACCTTTTAGGGACTGGTTCTGCTTTGCCTGGGAGCTGTGCCAAGGATTTCAGCTGGGGGAGGAATGAGGCCCTTCATTTCAGTTCATTAGAGCAGGCACACTGCAGAAACTGCTGGTACACACTGCGGTCCCAAACCCAGTGGGCTGTGCTTACCTCATCTTGTTCACGTAGGTGCGCTGAGCCAGGATGTTTTCTTTAGTCGTGGGCAGTGTGACAAGAATGGGGCCTCCAAATAAGGTCACTCAGGATGTGTTTAACAACACTGGGTGAAATCTGTGGCAAAAGCAACTGCACACACACACACACACACACACACACACAGCATCCACTGTACATTCCCTCGGCCAAGTGCATCAGTATTCCTAGAATAACTGCTGGAGAGGCACTCCACCCTTGTGCTTCCAGCGCTGGGGGTGTGATCGTCCCAGAGCCACTTGTAACAGCGATTTTAAGGAAGCAGAGGCAGAGGGACAGGCCCCTGATTTCTGTGACCTCTTTTGAAGAGATCCAGTGCAAAGGAAATTATTAAGAGCAGAGGTAGTTTCAAATCTATCAACCCAAACTCCTGTGTGAGCTCAGCAGCAGAGAGCAAAAGGCTTCCTGAGGCCAGCACAGGCACTCAGATGGCACAGAATGCTGCAAAAGGGCAAGCCACCCACCTGTTTACATATAAGTCAATATGCTTTATTAGGCAAGAGTGCTACAGGTGCTCCTACGTGATGAAAGGAAGTCCAGCACTGTGAAGCAACATGTAGTTTTACTCGCAGGAGAATCCTGGAAGGCAAATCCATTAGATTGAGTAGAAAACTTTTTTTTTTTTTAACCCACAAATTTCTGATGGTCCACAAAGCCCTTCTAAAAGATAACTGCAAGTCAATTCTAGTAACTTCAATCTGTTGTAAAAAAAAGCTTGCCTTTGCCTTGTGAGTCCTCTCTAGAACTGAGGGGATAAGCAGTAAAAGAAAGCAGCACAAGGAATGACATTTAGCTGCTGAGGGTTTTACAGAATTTAGGTGGTAAGTTTTGACTGCAAAATGACCTAAAGCTGAAACTCAAAGCAGTCAAAATGGGGGAAAGCCAGAGCTCCTGTGACCCTCAGTTCCTTCTGTGTACCCTTTTGCAGTTAAATGATGATACCAGGGAAGCCTGAGTGTCATCTGTGCTCCAGCTGAGGCACCTGGCCCAGGTGAGTGCCCAGAATACCTGGCTATACCTGAGCTGAGCTGCCTCTGGAGCAAGGAGCAACAGACAGCAGGAGCAGGCCTGGGACAAAGGCATGGCAGGGAGGGAGGGGAGTGAGACTCACTAAGGGCTGGAGCATCAATCACAGAATCACAGAATTATTTGGGTTGAAAGGCACCACAAATATCATCTTGTTTCAACCACCTGCTATGGGCAGGGACACGTCCCCCCTAGACCAGGTTGCTCAATGTTTATCTTGAAAAAATTTCATTCTGAAAGCTGGGGTCTGTCTTATCCATATTTTCCTTTCATCTTTTGCTTTGGAGTGAGGATTTCCTCACTTTACCTTGGTTCCTGACATTGACAATAGGTGGTAGCTCCTTCAGGCTGTCTCCCAGCTCCTTTTCCAGGATATGTCTAATGAGCGCCCTGCACTGCTGTGGCACCTGTCACTGGCAGTGTAGCACCTCTGCAGTGGGAAGTGGAAAATGTGGCAATGTGAAATGGTTGTGATCTTTAAATTCAGTCCCATTTTTTCCCTTTTATTTCTCCCTTTTATTTTACAACAAGCAATTTCTGTTAATTATCAGCAATTTCTTAGCTGAGAACTGAGAAAAGCCATCTCAGTTCATCAAACACCACACAGCAATATAGCAATCTGAAAAATCAATACCAGCTCCTGTGGTAAAAGTTGCAGAGATATTGTTATTGCTGATGCATCAGCAAAAAAACATGCAAGACAAGAAATGTTGTCATCACTTCTATTATAACGGACTTGGCTGAAGAAGTAAAGCAACTTTCATACACCTGGCTACCCCAACATTTGAATGAATAGAGGATAAGAGAAATAGCCACAGAAGGAATAAATGGATCAGCCTAAAATAAAAAATACATGGACTGTAAAAAAAAAAAACAAAAACCCACAACAAACCCCATGTATTGGGCATTTATAAGTTTAAAGCAAAAAAGTCTATAAAAAAGCAGAAATTGTATTATTATCACAAGCAGGGATTTAATAAATTTACTTTAGCCCAGCAGATTAAACAGAACTTAGTAAAGTCTGGAGTTTTCTTGATGCTGTGGGAAACTTTAGAAAATGCTAAACAATTTAACCTTGTAAAAGTTATCTTTGCTTGTCTGATTGTTATAAAAAGAGAAACAGATGCTCACAACTGGCATGTGCTTAAATAAGGTTCAATAATTTTTTCACACATCTGACAATGTTTTCTGTGCCACCAAGGCACTGGAAAAAGATCAGATCAGTGCATGCTGGCAAGCACAGCAAAATGTCATGGTTAATATGAAACATCAAACCAATAGAATGTCACAAAATGTCACAAAAGAATGACAGAATATTCCAAGAGGGTACAATGCCTCTGTGAGACACTTCTGCAACTGTGGTATCAATATCCACACTTCCCTAGGAGTCTAATCAAGGGGGCAAAGAAAAAACCAGAACAACCAACTAACAAACCAACCAACCAACCAACAAACCCAAACATTTGTTCTAAGATCAGAGTGAAAAATATGGGTGAATAATTTCAACAGTAAATAGAGAAATTTCTTAAAAAAAAAAAAAAAAAAAAAAAAAAAAAGAGAAGAAAAATTAACTCTCCTTCTAAGCTACCTTTTCATTAAAAGCATTTCAGATGTTATAACCAGTAAAACATCTGAAGCCTGGATTGTCTTTCAGTGCAGCCAGCTTTGTCAGCCTGCTCAGTTTAAGATCTGACCCTTATACACTTTGGCTAAAAAGTGCTGTCACAGTGTCATTTACACTTAGTCTGACGCAAGTCTCTGGATTTACACAGGTGTGGCAGCAGAATTTGGCAGGGTTTTACTCATTTTAAACAATAAAAAAACCAAAATCAGATCCACTTTTACAGTGGGTTACAGCTGTATCAATCCATTAATGTTATCAATCCATTATATGCTGATGGCCACAGCTTGCCAATGAAACTAAGAATTTTTCATGCTGTGTCCAGCTAGAGACTGAAACTGAACCTAACACCACTACAGTTAAAATCCTCGGGTTTCATTAAGGAAATATTTGTTTATTGTTTGGTACTTTTGTCAAGTTAATATTAAATTTTGAAAGGAATCTTAACACAGTCCAGTTTTGGAACCTGTCACTCCTGTCATTGATTCACCCATATACAGTGTCCCAATTGTACAGCATTTTCATGTAATAAATTGAACCAACTTTTTTTAATCAGAAAATTTGACCCACAACATTGGCAGGACACCTGAGAAGCAGGTCTTGTATCTTGGAATATGTTTTACAAACTGCCAGCCAGATGTGCAATGCAGGAGCAAACATCCAGCTTTTAAGTGTTTTACACATTATTTTCAACTGCGTTTGGCCTTTGGCCAACTTTAGATTATTTGTGTGACTCAGAAGGAAACAGGAGAAATAAAAGGGACAGATTATTTAAGCAGGCTCTGCTCATATCGAGTTCCCTTCTCTTGAATGGAGTGACACAAGTATCAGCCCAACAGGCTTAGTGTGGAACTTAAACCATAATGAAGGGGGAATCAGGCTCAGGGCAACTTAATACTAACTTTTGGTACCTTTGCAACAAAATTTTAGCTGTATTTGATGTTTCCACTAAATCAGAATGCAGCTTGGAAACAGTGAGAGGAGGTGGGAGTCTGAATCAACACATCTGGCAAAAAAGAAAGATAATTCAGGTCCGAAGGGTCATTCCCTTCAGTTCGAGTGCAGTGGTTGCCCTTCCTGGATCCAACAGCAGAGGCGTGGGAAGCTTTCAGATGTCACAGGGTTGTAGATAACATTTGAACATATGATTAGCTTTCGTGAGCTGTCTTTAGAAACCTTACATTTTTCCCCCACACACCTTAGCCAGAGATCCTTCCCTTGAGGTTTCGGGACACTTAAAATGTTGCTTTGCCAAAAATCAAGGATGTGGAGAAGGTTTTCCTGTGTGATGTCATGTTGCTGCCCTTTATAAGCCTCTGCAGAGAAGAAGGGACCCTGTCTGAGGATTCACACTCCAGGCACGAGGGGAGGTGAGGAGCAGACGCTGACCCACCATGGAGCGGCGAGCCATTCCCCAGGGCATTCCCTGCAGCTCCCTGCTCCTCCTACTCTGCAGCCTGAAGGCTTCCCTTGCCTTTCCCAACTCCTCTCCACTGCTGAGCCCTAGCTGGGGCAATGGAGACTACCTGATGCACCTCTACACCGACACTGAGAGGAGCAGCTTCCACCTCCAAATCAACACTGATGGCTACATCGATGGCGCTCCTCACCAAACCATCTACAGTAAGTGGCTTCCTACAGACCTCCATGGGAGCAGGGGAGGGACAACAAGAATTTTTTTTCCTTCCTCACCACCTATAGAAAATCCCCTCTTCTCATTAGGCAGGCAGAGGAGCATAGCCATGGGATGGAAAATACACATCATTATAATTCTTCTTTTGTTTAACAAATAAAATCGCTCCGAAGAAATCTAGTGGATAGGGAATTTCATTCCTTGCCTAGGACAACTAAAGTCCTGTGGTTCCTGTAATACCCTGCAAGGAAAAACCACCTGAATTATCCTTCATTTCATGGTTTTACCTCCAATTTCTGGAGGAACCTCCTATTAGAGGTTAATAATCCTCCAAATAGCTGCTTCCCACTGCTGGTGCTACTGAGGGAACTCGCCAGAGAAGTGCTGGAAAACTGATGGCATCCATAAAATCTGTATTTTGGGGTGGAGGGCTGAGAACTACTAAAAGTTAAGTTTCAATATGCACAAAACATGGGCATGCAAAGATCAGTTAAAAAGGGGGAAACTATCCAAGTCCAAACTAGCATAAAAGAAGTGTTGAGCCTTTGGGGTTCATGAGAAGAAACTATACCCTAGTATCACTAAAATGTTCTCAAATTATGTCTTCAGAGTCTATTTAATTATGTATTTTATTATTCTATTTCAGAATAGTTTATTCTTCTTCCTTTGCTAAATACTTGGCCCAAAGTCTTTAGTTAGTAGACAAATGTGGGAGGGGTCTAAGACTTAGGGTTCTTTTATAGCATTTCTTCTATAAATAGAAATATTTTCTTTCTATAAAAGAAAACATTTCTCTCTTAGCAGCATTCAAATCACAAGGTATGCATCACAAAATCAGATTTTTATTATTACTATTATTACTATATCTATTTTATACACTCAGTTAAAAATCTAAGCCTAGGTAATGAAGCTTTTACATAAGTAAATAAGGATGGTTTTTAAAGTTATAATTTAATTAATGAGGAAAAAGTATCACATTCTGGTTTTTTTAAAGGAATTGATAATGCAACACTCACAGAAATGCTGGCACTGTCTTGTTATTCTTCCTACATATTAAAAGACTTTATGAAACTCATTTTAGGTATGTTGGTCAAGAACCAGTGTGGGATTTTAGAGAACAACAGACAGCAAAATATCACATTTTCCCATATATGCCATGAAACAAGCATAGCAGGATTTGGAATGGTGGAGCAGGAAAGATGGAAATCAGACAACAAAAGGGATATTGAGAGGGAAGGTGACTGATTTGCTGCCACCAGACAATGTGAAGTGCCTAGTTCTGCACCAGGGTAGCATGGCCTGGGTGTGCACAGATCTCCTGGGTGGGACAAGGCAACAGTCAGATGCAAGGATGAGATCAAGGAAAGTTGTTATTCCCACCTTACCTGGTACCAGTGACAATGGTCTTGGAGCACTACAGCAACCCCAGGTCATGTTGGATGAGTAGAAGGTAGAGTTGGTCTGGAACAGGGTTTTCAGGGGGCCTTGATCATGATCTACTGTGGTTTTAGTACAACAAAAAAGGATGTTAAGGGCAATGTAATGACAGAATCACAGACTGACTGAGGTTGGAAGGCACCACAGGGGCTCACCTGGTCCCACCTCCCTGCTCCAGCAAGGCCATCCTAGAGCACAGGGCACAGAATTGTGTCCACATGGGTTTGGAATATCCCCAGTAAGGAGACTCCACACCCTCTCTGGGCAACCTGTTCAGGGCTCAGTCACTGCACGGGACGGAAGTTCTGCCTCCTGTCCAGGTGGAACTTCCACCTAAGTATCAGTTCCTGCCCATTCCACTGGTGCCACTGCAGGGCACCACTAAAAAAATACCACATGTCACAAAGATGAGTGGAACAAACTCCCCCTGGATGTAGGTAATGGCAGAACTGAGGGCAATGTCCTCAGACCACAGTTTGGGACTTCAGAGGGAAAAAAATGTTGTCTTTGGGAGGTTAGTGCCACATTGGAACAGGGCACCCGAAGAGGTGCCCTCCATCCTGGGAATTTTCCAATGCCCCAGCAAACCTGATTTAGGGTGGGCAACAGTCCCAGATCACATGGGAGGTTGGTTTGAACTCCCAGAGGTCACTTCCAGCCAGAGCATCCGTGGGTCTGTAAATGCATTGTTGAAATGGATTTGATGTTTTTGTTGTTCTGAACAGGTGCCCTAATGATCAAGTCTGAGGATGCTGGCTCAGTAATAATCACAGGTGTGAAGAGTGGACGCTACCTGTGTATGGACATGAAAGGAAACATATTTGGCTCGGTGAGTGACCTCTTCTAAGCCTTGAGGCTGAATGGCCAGTGCATTCTGCTGCTGTGGTGCCCATTTCCCCAGCCAGGGCAGGCCTGGGTAGCTGCAGGTGGAGGGGGAAGCGTTAGAAAAGATATGACACTTAGGTCAAACTTTGCTCTCTCCTTTGATTGTATTAAGTTGTAGAACTGACAAAAATCATCTGAGACCCTGCCTGGGTAAATGAGGACAAAAAAAAAAAACCAAAACAAAACAAAAAAAAAAAAACCAAAAAAACCCAAAAAAAACCCAAAAAACCAAAAGAAACACCAAACAAAAAAAAAACCAAAACAAAACAAAACAAAAAACCAAAACCAAAACCAAACAAAAACAAAACAAAACCAAAAAAAAAAAAGCAAACAAAAAAACACCACAAAAAACAAGCAAACAAAAAAAACCCCACAAAACCAACCAACAAAAAAACCACCACCACCACCACCACCACCACCACCACCAAAACCCCTACTTTTCCATATTACAGAAAGGAACCAATCTGTCATGGCACAGAGCCATGGGTGGGGACCCTCTGGAAGAAAACAGGGTTTATAATTAAAATTCCTTTGCTGAAAGCATGGAAATGCAACTCTGATCTGCAATTGGGTCAGACCTGAGAGATTAGAAAAACACCTGCTGCAAGATCTCACCTTTCTTTTCCTCTTTAACCAGTGTTTGCAATTCACCAGACTCCTCTGCTCACAAGTGTCCTATTTTTTCCCCTCAGCATTACTTCAGCCAAGAGGACTGTGTGTTCAACCACAGGACACTGGAAAATGGGTACGATGTGTACCAATCCCCCAAACACCACTTCTTGGTGAGCTTAGGCAGAGTTAAACAAGCCTTCTCCCCTGGTATGAATCCACCACCATACTCCCAGTTTTTGTCCAGGAAGAATGAGATCCCTCTGTTCCGATTCAACACCCCTGAGCCCCACAGACACACCAGGAGTGCAGATGTTGATCCCGTAGATCCTCACCAGATCCTGGTCCCACAAAGGAAGACTCCGGTGTTTGGCTCCCTGCAGCAGCAGCCAGCAGACTTTCCCCACATGCCCAGGGAGCCCATGAGGATCAACCAGAATGATGTGGTGAACCCCGATGATCCCCATGCTATGATGGAGGCCAGGAGGTACCCAAGCCCCCGCTTCTATATCACGAGATAACCGTGGCCCCCGCGCTCACCAGGTGAAGACAGGGACAAAAGGAACTAACTGTCTGTCACACTCAGCCTGAATGCCAAAGTGGCTGTTAGAAACCTGGGAGACACTGGGAAAAGTTCCTTAGCTTCAAATCTTGTTTTGTCAGTAAACTGCTGTCTGTAAGTACAAGTTTCCAGCTCAGGCTCTACACAAAAGAAGATCCATTTTTGAAAACAATAACACAAACTAAACCTTTTGGGGTCTGATCACTTTAAGTTTGCATCAATGATGAAAACAAACAAAAAAAAAGGAATCCCTTGTATGAAATGGGAAACTGATTTTATGTTACTGATGTAGAGACCTGGAGCATCCAAGATGCCAGCAAAGACAGGGAATCTCTTACTAGCATCATCCTGTCCAAGCACAGCAGACAAACTGCCAGGTGGTGTGTTATTTTATTATATAAAAATTATCATGTCATGTATCTAATATCTGAAGGGGCAACAAGCTGGAGAGAGACTCTTCATCAGAAACTGCAGAGACAGAACAAGGGGGAATGGCTTCACTCTGACAGGAGTAGGTTTAGATTGGATATCAGGAAAAATTTGTGTCCTGTGAGAGTGGAGAGGCCTTGGCACAGGTTGCCCAGAGCAGCTGTGGCTGCCCCATCTCTGGAAGTGTCCAAGGCCAGGTTGGATGAGGCTCTGAGCAACCTGGGATAATGACAGGTGTCCCTGCCCATGGCAGGGGGGTGGAGTGGATGAGCCTTAAGGTCCCTTCCAACCGGTGATTCTTTGTTTTTAGCTTTTAAGTTGAAGTTTCATTCTCTCTTCACCCACATGAGTCAAAAAAAGACACTCTGCTGTTGTAGGAGCAGCAGACATGGAAAACTGGAGGAATTGACAGGATAACAGCACAGGACTAAAGGGTCCTGTGGAAAAAGAGCAATTCTGACACTGAATCTAAGCTGAGGCTTTGAAAAAAAGATGAGAGTCTCACTCTCTCTCAAGTGGTTGTCTATCACAGTTCTACATTTACTAAATTCTAGAATCCAAATATGGAAATAAAGATCATTAATTTTGCATATTTCCAACTCAGAGAGAAGTACCAGGATTAATAATAATCAGTAGTGTGTTAAAGAGGACAATTTGTTTTGCATAATACTGAACTCTACGGGGGGAAAAAATTTTACATTTTATAAGGATCAAAGGATTAATATTTAGACTAAAATGAAGACTCTCATCTAATGAGTCAAAATTAGGTTTTTATTTAGAAAAGGAATGTCCAGTTAGCATCCATGTTTGTATTCATCTCTGAGCAGGTATCAGATGCTTTATACTTGTAGGAGTGAAATTACTGTTAATCAGGAGATCTCTAATGGCGACAAAACCCTTTCCCTAGTTTGATTTGTGCTTTGGGTAAGTTCATTTGAAAAAGCTGTTCTTGATGAACTCTGCAGAAATCAGGTGCAAGGCAATGATGAGCAGCACAAAATCCAGTGTGGCAGAGATTTGTTTTTATTTTGTGGGGTTTGTTTTCATGTCAAAACACAGATTGTTCTGCTCTGTTTATTTACAGTATTTATCAGCCTGACAACAATTTGAAGTGATACACTGCTCCTCACTGTGCTCATAGCAACATACAAAAAAAAAAAAAAAATTAGGTTGGATGTTGTTCTTTTTCTCTTGGAAGTAGTTCACTGAAGCCACTGGAGTTACATCAGTGCAACAAAATCAAAATAAGAACCCCCTGTGCTTCTTGCTTTCATTTAATTTTTTTTCTGGATTTAGCATAGCAGCAGGACTGCTGCCAGCTTTTAAAATAATCTCTTTTCCCCCCCATATTTATATATATACACAATATCTCTTTATCTACCACATCAAACTCATTATGTTGGAAAAGCCATAGGTCCCTGATTCTGCTCTTAGAATAGTTTTCCTAGATGGAGAGATTCCTAATTAGTATAAATATTTAGGAGTACAGGACAAGCCAAATGATCAGGATTAGTCCAAGAGTTCCATCTCCTGGAATTTGTTTTTCTGAAGTTATTCTTTTTTAAATTAATTTCTGAAGGAAAAGAGCGATTCTAAAGAATTAAGGGAATTGCAGGCAGGCAGTTGTGCTTTTTCTTGCTTATTCAAAATACAGCAAGACTTTTTAACTTGCTGTCTATACAGTGGAGAGGTGTGATTTTATTTATGTCCTATTTTGATCTTTTCACTTGATTCCTATACCATTATTCTTGGCTTTTGTTCTTTGAGAGCTCTGGACTTCAAGTTTGCATTTTGCATTAATTGTTGGAAGCTCCTCTCTAGGACTGAGGCAACTGCCCTACAACAACTGGAACCATTAAAAGTTCTGTCCACATTAAATTTTGATGGGATTTATTGGTGGGGTTAAATCTATAGACCATCTCTAAATTCCTGCACTAGAACAGAGTAAGAAAGTTTGCTCACTGTATCAGTAGCCAGGGGATAAGTAAGCTAAGACTGAATACATGGTGGATTTCCACCAAAAAAAACATATTTGTAACTACAAGCAACTTTATCAAAACTTAAAAGAATTTATTCTTCAATGGAAATGCTAGCAATCACCAGCTAGTAAGAAAGCATTACTTATTTATGTCACAGTATTTATTTATTTATTTGAGTGGGTCTTAAATCCTGCAGAATATTTATAAGTATTTACAATAATGTATTATAGAGACTATTTCCTTTTTAAAAAAGTACCAATAAACTTTTCCATTATCTCCAAATGGTGGACTCTGCATTGTCTGTTCAAGCTCCCCCTTCCAGAAATACTTGAGTGAACAAATAAATGGTAGCAGCAGTGTCTGAAAATTTTTGTGTGCTGCTGTCCCCTGTGACTTCCAGCCTCACAGGTTTCAGATTCCCAAGTGTCTCATGCACCCCAAATATAAAAGTTATGTGAAAGATTATGAGAAAAACAGTGTCTTAGTAGGTCTAGACTGACCATGAAGGGATTTGAACCTCTATTGGGAAATGTCTTATTCAAGCAATGGGAAATCACAGGTCAGTCAGTTCAGTCCTGCTGGGAATTGTTTGTGATCCTGGCTCAAAGATCTTGGGATAAAAGATACTTGGTAAATTAAAAGCCTCTGCAGGGAGGGCTCCGAGCAGGGCCCAGGCTCTGCTCCAGGGGCCCAGCAATGGCACCAGAGGAACGGGCAGGGACTGATCCCAGAAATTCCATCTGGATATGAGGCAGAACTTCTGTCCTGTGCAGTGACTGAGCCGTGAACATGTTGCCCAGAGAGGGTGTGGAGTCTCCTCACTGGGGATATTCCAAACCCATGTGGACACACTCCTGTGCCCTGTGCTCTAGGATGGCTCTGCAGAAGCAGGGAGGAGGCACCACGTGAGCCACTGTCAGGGTCCAGCCGGACCCATTCTGTGAAGATTCAAGCAGTTGTAAGATTGGAAGTTCATAATTTCCTCCTCTGCATGCTATTCTGCCGCACATAGTTATTGATGATGCCTTCTCACTAATACTTTACATTCCTGTATTTTTATTTGAAGTCGTTAGAAAAAAAATTGCCCCTAAAGGCCTTAAATAGCAGTTTACTCCAGTTCAGTGGTTGACCTTGGACATTCCTACTTCTATGCCCACTAATTCCTTACATACCTTCTTCACCATGTTTTTTCTCCTGAGCAACATTGATCTTTACCAGCTGAGCTGATGGTTTCTATTGTGGCATTAAGCATTCAATTAAGATTCACCTAGATCATATTTAATTTTTCCCTTGCCTATACATTAGTTACTTCATCAAAGAACTACCCATTTAGTCGAGTGTGAACTATTTATGGTAAAAACTCATTTAATTAGATTCCAAGTTTCACCTACCTCTCTTGTCTGTAATTACTCTCTCCTTCAGAATTGGTTGCATTAACCATTATTTAAATTTCTTTGGAGAATTAGAATTGTGTGATTCTTGGGACTGTCCCATGTAGGGCCAGGACCTGGACTCAGTGATTCTTGTGAGTGCTTTCCAGCTCAGGATATTTCACTATTCTAAAACTAATTTTGTGATTCCTGCTCTCTGAAATAAAAATTCTTTTTTTCACCTCAGCTTTTAAATTCAGTAAATTCACTTTCCAATGGCCAGCTGTTCCAAAACACATTCAGGACTTTTTACAGTCAAGTGTGCTGCACCACCCTGCTCCCATTCATCTATGGCTGGATGACCCAACTGGGCATCAGAGGGAAAGAGTTCTGCCTGGAGCATTCCTTTGGTGACCAGTACCAGCCTGCTCAAGATTCCTGGGTTTTATCCCAGTATTCTCCTGTGCGTTATGCTCTGTGCCCTCAGAGCCCTCCTGCCAGGCTCTGGCACTCAGGTAAGTAATGCACTGCCACATGGGGTCCCTGCAGCCTGGGAACCCCAAAGCTGTTTGCAGGTGACAGCACAGCTGTCTGTCACATGAGACCCTCCTGAATGGCACTGGAGTCACCACACACACGCAGATGCCCCACAGTGGCTCTGCCATATCCATGGACACCGAGAAGCAGCTCACAAATCACTGAGCAATTCATTTGTGCCATGCAGCTGTGCCATTTGCATGGGACTACCAAGATCTAAAAACCTCCAACTCATGGCCAAAGCCCTCAAAAGCAGGACACATCTGGGGGAAATCTGACATATTTTAAGTCCAGGCATGTAGGTTGTGCATCTGAGGCAGCCAAAAGCTTGGATATAGAATGCATCTATTTAAATTATGTTCTAATTTTTTTTTTTAAGGGAAAAACCTCCTCCTTTTGCAAAGGCATGGCTATGTCTGCACAACAGTCTTCAACAGAGAACTGTGGGAATAGAGAAAATATCTTTGCTTTAGATGAAGGAAACTGATACTACCAGAGCACTCTGCCCAACAGCTGCTTGAGGAGAGGCAGACCTGTGAGGAGATGGAGGCAGCATCCCTTGCCACTACTGAGTAGCCCCTCAAATATTTATGTTCTGTTACTATTCCTAACAGACCCATCTATTGCTGCAGCTCTCCTTTTCCATGATCCCAATAAACTGTACAGATTTACTGTACACATGCACAAGAGTCACTTGACCAAAAAAAGATTTAGTCTCAGTGGTGATGTAGAAACTTAAAAAGAGGAGTACTACACACAGACCGAAAGAAAACAGCTTTTGGAATTAGCTGCAGAAGCTTCCAAAATTAGTGACTTTTTAATGCAGAGAGAACCTGACATGTGCCATAACAAAGGAGAAATAACAAATGCAACTATTTTAGGGCAGGCTATAAACCCACCTAGGCTGATGTCCTGTCTCCAGCAATGTCAACAGCAGATACTGAGGGAAAAAGCACATCTGGGCAACTGTAGGACACTCTTGACTGCTTGTACTCCCTTGGCCACTGGCAGATGTGTTTGCAGCATTTTAGTGTGTTTTCCAAAGTATGAATTGGGAGATTCTGATACATTTTCACTGAAAAATGTGACTTCATTAAGATAGGGGCTGTTCAGAAAACCTGAGTGGTTTCACCCTTTCATATTTTTCCTTGTTAGGCACCATGGTACCATCTACTTGCCCTGTGTGAGACTTACAAGAGGAAAGAATTTGGTAACAGTAAGTTAAAAAAAACAATCACACAGGTTTCTTAGGCTGGATTTAAATTTTAATGACCTATAAATATAAAAAAAAGGAAGGTAAAGCATATTATAGAAGAAGAGTCAAAAATCCCTCTGGGAATAGTGTGACCCAAGCAGTGGCAAAGCACTTAACCAAGCAGATATTCTCCTAAGTTATGGCATCAGCAACAAGAACAAAATATTAATTACCTGCTTGAGAGCAGGCAAGAAACATAAAGAAACCTTTTAAAGTGAGAAGCACCCCAACCACTACTGTGTTTTGAAATATTTGATGAAATGACAGACTTAGGGAGAAAACTGTGTCACATCTCCACTCATCCTCTCACATTTTCAACTCCATTAAGTATTGATGATTGGTTCCAAGAAGAATTGATGGAATGACTGGCAAAATTCAGGATGTGGCAGTTCCAGGGGAGTTTCAGCAATTCAAAGCACTGGCAGGAGAATGCCCTGCTATGTAAGTGGCGTGCCTGAAATAAACTGGCACTACCAGGAACAGGCAAATTCAGAATGAACTCCTGCCCCATTCTCCTACCATTAACTCTGTTAGAAGTCATAATTAAAGCTTTTCTATCTTCATTGGCTCTGACCATCAATTTGGTATTGAGGAGCCTTCCAGGAAGATGCATTTCACAGAGAGCTTGAGGAATCCATACAAAAGTCATATTCCCATTTTAGCTTCCTGTGAAGAATTAATTCCTTCAGTATATTGAGAAAGAATTATTTTTTTACTGAAAAAGAGCTATGGAAACTTTTAAACAACATCAATCCTAAGAGTCTTTTTCACAGTAAAAGGCCAGGAAGGAAAAAAGTTATGTGATCTGAGCAAAGCTTCACAGGGCAATATTAAGAAAGATTTTTACCTCAAAAGAAATACATATGAAATGGGAGTTCTATTCAGGAGCCTTTAATTTATTTTTTTAAACAGGTCTAAAATATGCAAATGAAGGAAAAATACGTGAATCTTATAAATAACACAAATCAGATAAGCTCACACTGTAACACCACAAACACCCCAGTGGGGAAAGAATGCAGTATTAACACCAACAGTCACCAAACAATCAAACTTGCCTCATTCTAGGCAAAAATATTCATAGAATCAAGTGCATGACTGCAGTTGACAGAAGGATTCCAGTCAGGTACAACTCACCCCAGAGAGAAAGTCCCTTTTCCAGAAAAGAGACCATTACTATGTGCACACAAGGTTCCTCATCCTGCTCACAGCTAAAAATAAATACTCTGTGTTTCGACAGAGATCTTGACAACCTGAACAATTTCTTAGGAAATACTTCTGGCGAGGTAGGTTTATTCCCACATTACAAACTGAAAGGAGACTTGCCCAGAGTCTCACAGATATTCAGTGTCAGAGTCACATCCCTTGGCTCTGCACCAAACCTGTCCCACTGGGCAATGCTCCTTCCTAGGTTCTACTATTGCATTCAAAAATTTATTTTAAGACAACATGTACGTTTCATATTACAATATAGCATTTTGTAATAAAACAAGAATACAGTATAGCTCAGCTTTGAGGTACCACTCCTCTCCTCTCCCCAACCCTTTCACTTGGAGGTAACCAAAATAATTATGGAGTAATGCAAAGGAGTTGTTTGAAATATGTGCTGTAGGAGCAGATATGCAAGTGACTGCAAGTACTATGTTTCTGAGAACAGAGAATATTTGTTTCATTTTACTAAGGCCAACTTACACTGGGCACTAGGACCATGCAAATTGTGGTTTTTAAGATGGCAAGCAGTTGCATGTCTCCCTTTTTGCAGTTTAGTGTCAGCAATTCCAGTCAATCCCAGTATACTACAGATACTTTTCCCAAGCTTAGCAAAATTGTGATCTAATTCCACTTTCCCCCCACAGAGAGTCTTAAAACATTTTTGAAGCTACACATTCAGCTCCCACATCCACTAAGTGAGAGTCTTGGTTAAGACAGACACACATGATATTGGGCTTTAACAAATTCCCGTTTTCAAGTTTTATAATGAAATTACTAACTCCAGTATTGGGACTGACAGAAGACAGTTGGGACTTGGTTAAATTTGCTGGTAAGGTACAGTTGAGATCTGAAACCATATAGGCAATCCAGTTCCTCATGTAGGCTCCATGACTCACCACCAAAATATTGGCATCTAATACCGTGGAAGATCCGCTGCCTGCAGAGCTCGGCTCCGCCTCACTGCAGTGGCTTATCCAAGGGAAAGCAAACTGTTCTCCAGATGTTCCTGAGCTCCTGCCAAGGGCACCAGGCTTGCCATGCTCCTTCTGCCCCAACTCAACAGCCAGCTGGCAGAGGAATTCAAAAAAATCCCTCACACGCTCTCTCACCTGCAGGGACAGGCCAGAAGGGAACGTTGTGAAGAATGAAGACATCGTTGTGAAGCAAGCACAGATTTGGCCTTTCAGAAATCTGACACAAAACTACTTCAGGTAAAAGCCAAAGATTTCTCACAGACAAGGCTCAGAAGTCAATATAAGTTACTGACTGCTGTGAAAACTCCTCTGCCTTCCAGACAACAATTGCTATTATCCTTGTGTAAGCCAGAGCTTCACGAGGAGCCAGTCTCAAAATCAGTATTTTAGTTATAAAGAGTTCCCCACTTGGCAGCCACAGTTATCAGCCCAAGAAGTATTTTTTAGCTTAGAGAATATCTCTGGTTGGACTGAGGTCTCAATGGGAAGCCCCCAATAGCTGCAACTGCACTGCTAAAAAAACCTAGAAAGCAGAGCATAAATAAATAAAAAAATAAATACCATACTTCATCCAGTGTTTCTCCTCCAGAAGGTGTGAATGAAGGACATTGCTCTCCAGCATCCTTTGCCATAGCCTTGAGGTCAGCCAAAGGCCTTCCTTCTGCAACACCATATTTCTGTAAAGCAAAAACGGGGTTTGGCAGGATGAGTCAGGTCTCCTGCACCCCTTCCAGAGGCTGCAAACAGCTCTTCACTTTGTGAAGCTCCAGCTTTGTTTTCTTGTATTCCCAAGGCATAGCTACCTTTTACATTTTATCCCAGTTTTGAGTGAGGAAATATCTTTATAGGTACCCTTTTAAACAGCAGATATATACATACATATATATATATATATGTATAGATATATATGCTGAGTAGACAAATACACTAAGAGCAGCATCTCATTTAAAACATCTATATTCAAAATATGACCCTCAGTCTGATCTTTGTGTGGAGATTTTTTTCTTCCACTGACACTCATCCCCAGTATACAAAATTCAAGTGTCTTTGTAACTGAGGTCACACTGCAAATGCTTCTGTAGGAAGCCCTTCACATGAGGATAAATTCCATTTTCCTTTTGCTTACAAAAATGCTACAGGGAATTATTTTTCACATGTAAGAAACCAGTTATTTTCTCTAATGACCTGTGAAGTCTTCACAACAGAGAATGGATGCATCTTCAATTCAGAATTTTTGAAATAGACATAAAAAAGGAAACAAAACCACACAAGTACCATTGCAATTAAAAGTAAATAATGCTGATTTCAAGTGAAGAACTGGAATTTCCAAGAGAAAAAAGATTCAAACGGAAATGCTACAATCACATGCTTCTCCTTAAACACTAAACCTTACCTTATTTAAATCATTAAAGCATCACAGTTACAACATTCATTCATTTATTTTGGCTCTGCTTCACCCTTCTGCAAACAATTTATTGTCCCTCATTTGAATTATTCAGTTTCCAGTGATTAAAACCACATCAAATAGTGCTCTCCACTGCTAAACCTACCATTCTATAAGCCAAGATACCCATCAGCAGGAAGCTACATTTTCAAATTGTTCAATATTTGATAACAAATTATTTTGGCACTTACTCTCTCTCGCAGTCTTGCATCGTACTTGATTTCCAAATCTTTGCAAAACCTGTTTTTCCCTAGAATGGCAGCAGCAGTCTAAAAAGTGAATATACAGTCACATCAACTGGACACAACATAGACACACCACCTTACACCCCCAGAGCCAAGGTGAATCCCCCCAGCAGCATCTAACAACCCAAATCAACAAAGCAGAAAGTTTTTCAGCTATCAGTCTGGCAGAATTGGATAGACAGTCCAGGCCAGGCCATAAAAATACAAAAGCAGCACTCTTCTGGCAGTTCCTTCCCAATTCTAAGTCCAGAACAGCTGAAGAAAACAGCACCCATGAGAGGTGGCCAGCAGGATTTACTGGGATAAGAGCCACATCTCCTCTTGAATAGAACACAGAGCAATCATGTCCACACATTCTTTACATGTAGCACATGGACCAGACTCACAGCTGTGTTCCCCGGAACTGCTAAGTTAATCCAACTGAAAAAACATCTGACACTGTCTGGCTGCCACAACCAATCCTTAGGGCTGGAAGGGACCTCTGGAGATCATCCTGTCCAGGCAGGATCACCTGGAGCAGGTGACACAGGAGAATATCCAGGTGGGTTTGGAATGTCTCCAGAGAGGGAAACTCCAGGCCCCCCCTGGGCAGGTTTTTCAGGGCTCTGCCACCTTCAATGTACAGAAATTCTTCCTCATGTTGGAAGGTGGAACTTTTTGTGTTCTGGTTTGTGTCCATTGCTCCTCATCCTGTCACTGGGCACAAATGGAAAGATCCTAGCACCATCCTCTGACACCCCTTGGAGATATCTCTATGCATTAATGAGATCCCCTCTCAATCTCCTCCAGACTAACCAGGCCCAGCTCCCTCAGGCTCCCCTCATAAGAGAGACACTCCAGACTCCTCATCATCTCTGTGGCCTCCACTGGGTTCTCTCCTTGTCCTTCTTGGGAACCAGAGGACAGCAGCTCCTGGTTCTTACATGCACCCAAGTGCGAAGGCTGCACTGGCTTCGCAGACAGTTTGGGCTGTGCAAACATCCACACCCAATCAATCTGACATTTAAAGAACTCATTTTGAAAATGCTCCTTGGATTCTGGCAAAAATAAGCAGCCTTGTTGTAATACTGGCACATTTAACGTATTGCTTAGGACAAATTTGTTCTTGGAACTTTACCCTTCTGTTAAAGAGCAAGGCAGAAATAAAGACAGGGTTGAATCCACTTCCTTGTGTATATGCATAGCACAGTTATTTGTATGATTATATGCAGGAATTTCCTCTTTTGCAACAGAACTTGTACATTCCTCTCATGTTACTACACTGTCACTTGAGCTGTGAAGTGACAGTGTAGTAACAGGCCCTTCATAGAACTGCAGCTGCCAAGAAAGCTACACATGGACCACATGGAAACTTCAGCTTTACACATCTTTGGGAAAGCTTTCCCAACATCTGGACAGCTTGTCAAACACATGGCAAAACAAAGACCTGAATTTTTCCTTTCCTGTATGCAAAGGAAAAATTCCGATCTTTCCCATTAGGAGAGTGCAATTCTGAAAGTGCTCTTCATGGTAAAGGCTGTCTGTAGTATAAGAAAAAACATCCCAAATCAATTCCCATAAAGCAGGCACACAGCACAGACAGCTTTATGAAAGTTAGAAAGCACTCTTAATGTTTTAAAATATCATCACTGCCATTCACACACATAAAGGAAGTGACTCAGGCAGCTATTCTGCATATTTAAAATATCCAGCTATTGCACTCTTCCCTCCTTGTCTCTTTTGTTTTCTGCTTAAGTTGTGCTGCTAGAGCAGTTTCTGGAACTGTGCTGCAAAACTGAGGAGCAGTGTTGATGGTGTATGTTTTGAGGGGAAAAAAAGGAGATTTATACTACATTTGGTTGATCTGGTTTACAACACAGCCTCATAGCAGGACAACACAGCAAAAAGCAAGCAAACAAGAATTGCTTATGAGTTTCAACCCCCTACATGAATACAGAATCAGTCAGAGAAGAGAGAATTAAAGATAGGGCCTCCACAAGAGACATGATCTTCCTAGAACAGCCAACCTCTAACTTTAAAAGTTTTGGTTGACTAATTTTGAGTATTTCATAATTCTGCACACAAGGTTACATATAATCCCATGTAGTAACTTTTCCTCTTTATTTAATCTGAATCATGTATTTACTGCATCAAAGCAAGAGGTGTGAGATGCCTGACAAAATCCAACATCTCTGCCCATTTAATGATCCTTGTACTGATTTCACAGCAAAACTAGATCTTGCCTGCATTGGTCTGCATTCTTCAAAAGAACACAGCACACAGCCACAGTGCCTGGGACAGCACAACAGTGTCACAGCCAATCTGGTTTGCTTCTTTGGAGAAAATTCATTTCTGTCTGTGATGATGGGGACCTCAAAGTCCCCATTACTCCTTCAGCAAGAACAATGCCCACGTAAAATAACAGCAAATCATGGAACCATGGACTGGTTTGGGTTGGAGGGGATCTTAGAGATCACACAGTTCCAACCCCTGCCACAGGCAGGAACACCTACTATCCCAGGTTGCTCAGAGCCCCATCCAATCTGGCCTTGGAGACTTCCAGGGATCCAGGGGCAGCTTTTGGCTCTGTCACTGCATTATTTTTGCATCACCAACAGCAAAAAAATGCCAGATGTGGGAGCCAGCTGTTGCCTCAAGAAGCACTTACCTGCTTTGCTCGAAGGAGGTCACTTGAAAAGACGTGGGTAAACTTCACATTACTGAGAAATAAACCAGCAGCATCTGCTTGCCTGAAACCAGTTGCAGAGAGTGGCTCATCCACTCCTTGACCTACAAAATAAAAACCCTACAACATTAAAACATGCAAATTTTAGACCATTTAGCAGCTGACCAGGCATGTCAGCAATTAAGAAACTGCCCAGTCATAAGAAAATCTTTCTTCTTTAGCAAAGCCAGTCCTTAGGAAAAGTCACTACTCTTCTGGTATTCCCTGAACTCAGCCACACATATTTAATGTTAAAAATGAGTAAAGCCTAGGAAGACAGAAGGATAATTATCAATGATAATTACATTAATCTATACGTTTGACAAATTTAAACATAAAACCGAGACCTACATTTAATAAATGTGACCATTTTTAGAAGGGTCATTAGTCCCTGCAAGAGGTATCTCACAGCTGAAACTTCATAAACAGATTTGTTAAATGTAAATAAGAAAGATTACAATACTGCTGAGAGAATGAGATGCAAACACAATCTGTTGTGGTCTCTTCCTCTCCACCTCACACACTGACAGTAATGCTCATGCAAGCTGGAGCAAACCCAGCTGCAAAGCAGCAAACCTCCCAAAAATTGTTTCCAGCCAGGAAGTCTGTGAGAATAACTGGTCACAGAGTTCTAGGACAGTGTTGAGAGAAGCAGCACTTTGGAAATCCAGCCTGAGTTGAACAGGTGTGCTCCTGTCACAGCTCAGTCTGCAGGAGAACCCAGAACTGTGGTGGGGAGACAAGTATGTAACAGATTGCTACATCCACACCTTTCACCCTTTCTAGCTCTGCAAGGAGCCAGAGCAGAGAGAGTGAAATTCCCATCAGATTCAGAACAAAGAAAATAAACTACTTTCACACAGAAAATGCACAATCCAACAGCAAAAGACAGGACACCAGAAGTTCAGAACCTGAGTTCTGAGCACCTCGTCTGTAATTCAGACATGTGAGATGCCTGACCCCAGTGTGTTGGTAAAGGCTTACACTTCTCAATTCATAAAAGGCTTGCTCAAAAACAGAAGATATGTTCTCTCTACACTGGAGAGGAGTCCTCTACATATCATTTGACCCAAGGAGCTAGGAAATCAAAAGACATCATCAACATTTTTAAGCAAGTAAAGCAGGGGAATTTTCTTTTCTCATTTTATTATGAGCACAAATCCATGTTGCAAGAACTGTAAATGGCAATGCCAGAGGGAGGAAAATATGGAAGCACAATTCTCCTTCACAACATGAAGTACTGTAGGAAGCTCATTTATTCAGAGTACAACCCCAGCTGTGATTTCCCAACAGCAGACATCCAGGCAGCTCAGTGTGTTCAGTTCTGGGTGTACAAGCCAGCAGCCACAAGAGTGAAATCTAGTTTTAAAGGCGTCGAATCAAGACAACCTTCCCAGAAAGAGCTGGGATTGAACAATTCAAGCACTTAAACAACCTTTATTTTTCATTCTCCCTTGCCCTCCTGCAGGTTTTTACTGCAAGTAACAGATTCCCTTCTTGATGCAACAGCCCCCTTCACATCAGGATCTTTACCCATTCTTCTGCAGCTCCTTTTCCCAGAAGCCCTTTTGCCAAACTTCCTGTTACTGGGATTTAACACAGTGAGATGGAGTCCTTAGTAACAGGTGCTGCTACCATTTTATTTGATTACATGCAACATATTTTTTCCCTGTGTAGAAAAAGGAACTCTTCCTGTTAAAACACAATGTTCATCAGCATCTGTTGATATTCTGTGGAGGGAGACTTAAAATCTTCTGTAACATTATGAAAACCATGTCCTGGCTTACACATAAAGTCTCTAAAGGCTTACAGTATTATTGCTTAATGACATCTGAGCAGTTGGTGACAGGATTTCACCATGATTTTCCACCTCTAACCAGCTAACAGAATAACTCTTACTAACCTTGCAGTATCTTGTCTTTGTTGTACCTTGTTTCTCCACTGAAAGAGATTGTAAACAACAACAAAAAATTAACTTGTCATAGTTTAAGTAGATTTTCAAAAACATTGTTGTATTAAATACCAACAAGAGACAGCAGCACCTGAATGTAAAAAAAAGGAGACACAATGCAGCATAAACCCTTTTCAAAACAATGTACACAAACATTTTATAACAATAAAAAAAAATATTTTCAAATCAATTCCAATCACGCTGCCAGCTTTTAATGAGACAAAGCCATCTGGAATAAAAGTAAGAGAAGTGATTTCTTAAATTTATCACAAATGCAGCACAATTTATCTGTAACAACTACACCTCCATGCTGGAGAGAACAAAGCTGCAGGAAGACTCTGGAGCCTTCTTTTGACAAGCATGTGTTGCAGCTGGTTCTCTGAACTTCACAGGGAAGCAGCTCCAGAGATTATCAAGGGTAGCAGCAGAGCTGCATACCTGGAAAAAATAGAGCCTAGGAAGTCAGAGCAGAAAAAATCATAGACTCATGGAATGGGTTGGAAAAGACTTAAAGATCACCCAGTGCCAACCCCCTGCCATGGGCAGGGACACCTGCCACTATCCCAGCTTCCGCAGAGCCCCGTCCAGCCTGGCCTTAAACACTTCCAGGGATGGGGCAGCCACAGCTTCTCTGGGCAACCTGTGCCAGGGCCTCAGCACCCTCACAGAGAACTTCTTGTACCTGATAGCCAATCTAAGCCTACCCTGTCAGTGTGAAGTCATTCCTCCTTGTTCTGTGACTCCAGGCCCCTTGTTATATGTCTCTCTCCATCTTTGAGATCACCCCAAAGCCTTCTCTTCTCCAGGCTGAACATTCACACTTCCCTCAGCCTTTCCTCCCAGCAGAGCTGCTCCATCCCTCTGATCCCTTGGTGTCCCTGCTCTGGCCTGGCTCCAGCAGCTCCCTGTCCATCCTGTGCTGGGCCCAGGGCTGGATGCAGCCCTACAGGGGGGTCTCAGCAGAACGAGGCAGAGGGGCAGAATCCCCCCACCCCACCCCGCTGCCCCCGGGGCTTATAGTAAAGGAGAAAAAAAGTTCAGCCTCCCTAGAAATTAAAGAGTTTTCTCCTGACAGCTGCGGAAAGCTGGAGTTACTAGGTTCAGTCAGCTACAAACCTCTGTCAACAGAGTGGGAGAAAAAAAGTCACCTTAGGAATTTCACCCGAGTCACAACCACTTTAACGCCTCACGGGAAAAAGGTTCACAGTACCCTTGCCCCGCCTGAGAGCTTTTGCTCAGCTTCCCCCTCCCGCTGCCCGTGACCGAGGAGGGCACGCAGCCGCCGGGGCACGGCCACCGCCGGGGATGCGCGGCCGGTACTCACTGCCGCACGACCGTCAGCCCGAACCGAACCATGGCACACGGCAGCTCAGGTGAGCGCAGGTGAACGCAGACGCGTGCCCAAACGTGCGCGCAGGTGAGTACAGATGTGCCCAGATGTGCCCAGGTTGAGCGCACGTCCCACTGCCCGCACTGCGGCGCCGCGCGCCGCGCCGTGATGTCATGGCCCCGCCCCGCGTCCCGCTCTGACGTCACCGGAGGCGGCTCCCGGCTGTAAAGGAGGACTCGGGAAGCGTTTGTGGCTCCGTGAGGGTAGGAGACAGCTGGCCCTGCTCCCACGCCACAAGCGACACGACGAGAGGGAACGGCCTCACGGGCGGCTCGGGTTGGACATCGGGAAGAAATTCGTCTCCTAAAGGGTTAATCGGCATTCAGGGCAGCCGTGGAGTCACCGGCCCTGCTGGCATTTCTGCGCCTCGTGGATGTGGCGCCTGCGGCCAGGACTCAGTGGTGGGCGTGGCAGTGCGAGGTTTACACCGGGGCTGCTGCGCTCTAAATGGTTCCGCATTCTCACTCTGCAATTGCAGTCAGGAGACTTTCGCCTTTGAACTTTGGTTTCCGCAGCGTCTCATGACGCTGGTGTTAAGGAAGCGTCCTGGTCTAAGCATGCCGAAGCCGCTTTGAGTGACACTCGCCGCGCCTAAGCTGGGACTGAAGCCCCTTCCAGCTGCGTCCCCCGCACTCACAGTCGGACCGGGTTTCCTTACTGGCTCAGTTCCAGGTTTCCCTTACCAGAGTCTCAGATGTCCAGTTCTGTAACATACTTCAGTCGCGGTGCAATTACTAAATGGCAAAACAGCAGCCCGAGCTGGTGGCCTTTCAGGAAGGATGCAGCACCAGGGAACCCCTGTGGTTTTACACCCTCACAGATTAAGGGTAGGAAAGTCTGGGTTTTCATCGCCTGCCGTGTAGGACACTCAGAGGAGTGTCCATCCCCTGTCCGGTGCCACAGGGCGCCGTGCTGGCTGAAGGGCTGGCAATTCCCAGCCTCTTGTCTCAGCTGGGCTGCTCCAGAGTCAGCCTGCAGCTCCACTGCAGCTGCACCCCGAGCTCCCTGCACTGTGTTTCTCCACACTGGGACCAGGGGACAGAGCAAGTTACCCCTTTGCAGAACACAGAATGCTTCTCTGAGTGTCCATCCCCTGTCCGGTGCCACAGGGCGCCGTGCTGGCTGAAGGGCTGGCAATTCCCAGCCTCTTGTCTCAGCTGGGCTGCTCCAGAGTCAGCCTGCAGCTCCACTGCAGCTGCACCCCGAGCTCCCTGCACTGTGTTTCTCCACACTGGGACCAGGGGACAGAGCAAGTTACCCCTTTGCAGAACACAGAATGCTTGGTGATGTTCACTCTGGTTACATCAGCTCAGTTAACACTGACTAGCAGCAGCACTTTGCTCAGAGTAATATCAATACATTGATATTTATATATAGATGAATAAAAGACATTACTCACAAGTCAGTTAGAAGCCTGGGCAGCCAAATTACACCCTGGAGTAACCTGCAGCTGGTTCCAAGGAATAGTTTAAAGTAGCAGTTTCCAAGGCAGAGCAGTGTGAGATGTCAGCACCCACATCCAGCTGAGACCACACTGGTCTTGTCCTGAAGAACCCATAGAATCACAGAATGGCCTGGCTTGGAAGGGACCTTAAAGATCATCCTGTTACAACCCCCTGCAATGAGCAGCGGCATCTTCCACTGTCCCAGGTTGCTCCAAGCCCCATCTAACCTGGCCTTGGACACTTCCAGAGATCCAAGGGCAGCCACAGCTTCTCTGGGCAGCTTAGAAATTCCTGATGGTAAAATGGACAAAGTAACACAAGAAGTCGTTGGAACTCATCCTTTTCCTCTCAGAAAGCTGAAGTTTTATGGCTTACAGTGTGATTAACCAAAATATTAGTTGGTCAGCTGATTGTATTTCCTTCAGGATTTCTCAACCAGATCGAATAAATGCTATCTAAAAATCCAAGAAATTCTTCTGGGTTGCCCGGAGGTCTGACCTCAGTTTGAAAGTGGTTTGTGCTTTAACAACAAATACATTCTAAATGAAGACTGAAACATAATTTGTTTCAATAGCTGTTTAAAGCAGATGCAAAAAGTAAATATTTAATGCAAGAGTTGTGTCTTTTTAATTTCCTTTTTATCTTCCTTCCTCAGCATGGTGTTAGCCTCAAATTTCTGCAGTGCCTCTCCTCCACAGATTTTGGAACTGACAATTTCAAGGGGTGACACCAGTGACAGTCTCGCCTGTAAATGAGCCAGTGCCAACTGAATCAGCTCTGACCTATTTCTATTGTATCACCATTAAAAACAACTGTGTTTTGCTGCGGTGATAAAACTCCAGCTGTGTCTCACGTGTGGTTTAGAGGATCAAGTCTCAAACATGAGCCTACACTGTTAACATCTCTTCTAAGTGCATGCTTTCATACAGGTCCTTTTGCAAAAGTGACAGCCCTTCAGGCAAAGTTTGAGACAGACTTTGTCTGAAGTCACCCACTTTGGGTGACACACAATCCACTTTGGCTTTGCAAGAAAACAGCTTGGAAAGCCTGTACCTTCTGACTTAGAGCCTCATGGCTTAGCTGCTAGATTAGGTTTCCTTTTTCAATTGTCATTTGGGATCTGATCTTGCTCGTTGCGCTTACAAATACAGCCAACAGAAACCTTTGCTGAATTTCTTCCTTTCTGTGCCATTGCACTTCTCTGCCTGCATAATGCTCCTCTGAAGGATGTGCTGGCCTGAAGAGAGGCATAACCCTGGCAAATCCTACACAGAGATTGTGCTGTGGACAGGCCTCAAATTGGGTCTGCTGGAGAACACAGATCTTAGAATTTCATTCGTGGCAGAGTGACTTCGGGAATGTTTTTAAGCTGGTTCTCAGTGCGGTATACGGGCCGCGAGCAGGGAGCACGGGCCGCCCCTAGGCCGAACAACTTCCCTTCTGCTGGAGCTGTGGCTGCGGGCCGTGTGGCGGAGGCGGGCGCTCAGGTGAGCAGCGGGAGCCCCGGGGATGTTCCTTTCCCAGCGCGGGATGCCCGGGATTGTCCCGGGGCCCTGAGGGCGGTGCGCGGGCTCCCCTCGGCGGCTTCCTCCGCGCTCTGCAGCGCCCGCCGCGGCCCCTTCCTATTTCACAGCTCTCGCCCATCCCGGGATTACAGATCCCATCCTTCGCCCGGGCGCTGCTGCACGCCGAGGAGACACACACCCGCGGTTTGGGCACTCCTGCTGAAAAGTTCAATCTACTGCTCTTCAGGGATGCTTGCAAGTCCTCTGTCAGATGAACCAGAGCTTTTGCTCTAAGAAGGGTTCCTGAGTAATCTGAGGAGCCGAACACAGCCAGTCTGCTGACCTTTCCCTCTCTACTGCTCTGGCCTAATTCTTCTTGCAGTTTCTGCATTTTGCATTTTGGAAGAGCTCAAATAACTACCCAGTCTATTTTAGAGAAAACTCAATGTCAAGACCAAGCTAGCACCACATCATTTCCACAGAATGAGAGGCATTTAAGGACACAGACATTTTCCCTTTTACTTGTTTTCTTCTTCGCATCAGCTCCTTTCTCTCTCTCTCTAGCAGGGTGCAGCAAAACTCAGTGTTTTTTCTTACCTCAGTGTAAATACCTCAGCTTTACTTATCTTAATTTGTAATCCTAACAGGTCTTGACTGAATGTCACTGCTGCTGAGGTACTGCTGAAGTACCTTCTTCACAGTGCCCCTGGAGCCCAGCAGACCACTGACCTGATGTTCTCCCTGGCAAGTCCTCACTGAGAGTCCCAGAAGTTTCAGTGTTGTCTCTGGGTGCATCAGCAGGAACATCAGCAGCCCAGCTGGAATGCAAATCACCTTTGAGAACCCTTTTAAATAGAACCACAATCACAGAAACACAGGATGGGTCGGGTTGGAAGGGACCACAGTGGGGTATCTGGTACAGTCTCCCTGCTCCAGCAGGGTCATCCCAGAGTGCAGGATTGTCTCCAGACAGCTCTGGAATATCCCCAGAAGGAAGGCTCCATACCCTCTCTGGACAAATCTGTTCAGGGCCCAGTCACTGCACAGCTCCAGTCCTTCACAGGCTCCAAGATGAGCCTAGTAAATACCAGAAATTGCTGGTCATGTTGTTCAATGGTGGTCAGAGAAAACTCTGGACTTGTGATAGTTTTAAGAATCTCTACTTCTTGGTGCAGATAAGCTCGGAGATGTGAGGCTCACAAGACATTTGGCAGGGAAGTCTTCAGACTTTCCCTAAAACCACAGGTCCCAAGACTGTGTGATTATGGCTAGAAAGATCTCTATCTCCTGACCCCCATCCTTCTGATTTAATCCCTATTTCCTATTCATTTTAATTAATTAATATTCATTCCATAATTCGTAATTAATTCATATTTCCATCCATTATTTTTTCTATTTGTTTCTGTTTATTTTTGCTTGTGTGTTTCTTCATTTTTGCAACACTTGTTTTTTCCTTTTGAGTTTTTTTTTTCCTTCTCCCTGTTAATTTTATCTTGAAGTTTGTCATTTGGGGTCTTTTCCTTTCATATATCTTTGGGTTTGGCAGTATAATTCACTTTATGATCATGTTTCCCCAGTATCTCTGCCAAAATGCCTTTTCTTCATTCTTCAGGGTCTCTTTGCTCTCCCCAGGGTGAAAAAGGGCTGGAAATTCAGGAGAAAACTACTACTGGATGGCAGTGGAGGAGAGGTCAGGCCAAACACATCCCACACGAGCTTGGTCACTTCACAGCAGGCATCCACAAGGGGAGAGTTTGAGCATCCTGCCCTCCTGGCCACAGACTGAGGATGGGACAATGGACTAATTTCTTCCCACTGGCCTCACCACAAATCCCACCCCTTTTACTCACAGTTTCCCCAGGTTTATAGAAAGAAAAACAATCTGATTTTTTCAGTAGCATTCCAGTGCAACAAGCAATTGAGTGAAGATTTAAATCATATTTCAATTCATTGCAAAAATGTGCACTCCATGTGGCTTTTCACCAGCTCAATTTGATTCCCACAAAATATTTTGATCCTGCAATTTACCAATTTTTAGGACTTTGTTCTCCTTGAATCTCAGGGGATTACGTGCCAGAATTTGCCTATCCAGTGGGAAGGCAGCTACATTTTAGAGGCAGGCTCATTCTGTGACTGCAGCCTGCTAGCACCATTTATCCAGATCAGAGGTTTTAGAATCACATCCCACTAAGGAAACACCACCATGGAGTGAGCGATACAACTGAATTCACTAAAGGAATAAAAAGCAAGGCAAGTAAATTTAGGTCAAGGTGAGTTTATTGTCCATACAGCATACCTAATCCTGCCAAAACACTTTTCTTAGAACCATCTTTAAACTAGTCAAAACAATAGGTTATTAATAAAAATGACAATACTGAACAAAGACCTTTTAAAAGGCAATCATAACTACACCGTATCAGAGTCTTATCCATCAAAAACAACCTCATGTACTTTCTAAATACTTTTGTTTACACTGATGTCTACTACCACTTTCTAGCATCCCCTGACCACATAAACATCCACACCTCTTAAAGAGCACATTTGTGAGAGAATAACGTTGACTTGATATGGCATCACACTCAATAAAGCAAAAAACCCAAAAAAAACCAAAAACAAAAAACACACACAAAAAAACCAAAACAAAACAAAAACAAAAAAAAACCAAAAAACAAAAAAAAACCCAAAACCCAAAAAAAAAACAAACAAAAAAAAAAACACAAAGAAAAAAAAAAAAAAAAAAAAAACAACCAAACCAAAAAAACCAAAAAACCTGAAAAAACCCAAAAAAGTTTGAGAACAGAAACTGTGCAACTAAGAGTGATTTCTGAGGTACATGAGAACATGGTAATAAACATAGTGGAAAAAATCCAGTGGCCAGGTAGTCTGCTGAGTAATTAAGACCTGTCCAATTACTCAAGCATAGATCATAGACATTGAATTAATTGAACATGGGATTAATTGGTATTTTTCTCTTTCACAAGCACGTTGGAAATACAAATAAATACATTCTGAGGTGCTCCTACACTACAGTAACAGGAAGGAGGAGAAGACCATTGAAGTACCATCAACAGGAAGCTGAGGGAGAAATGCTTTTAGCAACTGTACCAATCCCTTGGCACTTGGGAAGGCAGAATCAGCAACACATTTTCTATTCTTTTTTAATCAATCAATTGGGAGGTTTACGATTTCTTCAATTCAGGCAGAGAAAATCTCACACCTCATTTGCAGTAACAACACACTTCCTTTAACGTCTGTTAAAAGTACATGGCAGTCATTTTATTCGGAAAGTTACTGTGAAAGCACTCAAATTGTAGGGTTTGCAGCCTTCAAACATACAGTATGCTGTCACCAGAGGGTTGGCACTTGTTGAGCATGTCACTGCAGCCAAGGACACTCCTCACCCTGGTGGGGACACACACAGACCCACCAGGACCCCGCGGAGACTGGAAATGCTGAATAGTGCTGCCCCTTCCAGCACAGCTCACCTCCACCCTGTTGTAGAGCAGCCGACCATGGAGGCCCTGTCCCTTCAGTTCTGCAGAGGGGTGACACTGGGATCAGCCCTATATTCCACGGCAGGGATCACCACTAATCCTCTGCAGGGATCATCCCTGTGATCCCGTGGCTGCTGTGGGACTGTGAGGGAGGATAGAATGTAAGAAAATAAAGATAGTGCAGATATCACCCCTTAGGAGTTGCAGCTGGGCCAATCATCAAAGATTAGGAGCAGGCCTGACTTTAACAGGCCACAGCTGTGACCAATGAGAAGAAGAGTGTTATAAAAGAGTAGGTTGGCTACTTTGTGAGGAATTGGAGTCAGCTGGCTGCTGTGAAGAAGAAAGAGTCAGTGCTCTGAAGAGCTGCCCATGAAACCACACCAAGAAGGTATGAAGCTTTTGTGATAAAGAGACAACAATATGGAACTTTTGTGATATTATGGCAATTTGTGACCCTGTGATTTGGGAAAAAGGACTTAAATACTAAACTATATGACCCCGTGGATTTGGGAAAATACTAAACTGTATGACCCTGTAGTTTTGGGAAAAAGGACTTAAATACCAAACTATATGGCCCCGTGGACTTGGGAAAAGGACTTAAATACTAACTGAAGGAAAAATGAGGTGAAGTATCAAACTGATAGGAAAAAGTGGCTTGAGGAAAAAATGGGTTTCCTATATCAAGTAAAAGAAGCTGAGAACCATCGCAAAAGGGAAATGAGAGAGAACTGCATGAGGAAAAGCAACAAAACTGAAAGAAGGATGGGAGAATTTACTAAAGTAATTGTAAGAACTGGAAAAAGAATAGTTCTATTATTCAGTACAGTGTGTTTATTGATTAGTGAAATATATCAATTGCAGCTATTAATGTTTGTTAAGTATGAGTATAAAAGATTTTGAAGTACTTTGTAAACAGAGAAAAGCTGCAAAACTGAACCAACATGTAGAAATACATATATTTGTACTGTAATGTTGTTTGAGCATTTGTATAACTATTAGTTCTAAATGAAATATATGAATGTCTCATAATGTTAATTTACTTGAACATGTCTTTCTAGAAATGCTGCAACTCTGTAATTAAAAGAAAAAAGGGGGAATTGTGAGGGGATAGAATATAAGGTAAAAAAAGATAGTGCAGAAAGTAATCTCACCCCTAAGGAGTTGCAGCTGGGCCAATTATCAAAGATTAGGAGCAGGCCTGACTTTAACAGGCCACAGCTGTCACCAGTGAGAAGAAGAGTGTTATAAAAGAGTAGGTTGGCTACTTTGTGAGGAATTGGAGACAGTTGGCTACTGTGAAGAAGAAAGAGTCAGTGCTCTGAAGAGCTGCCCATGAAACCTCACCAAGAAGGTATGAAACTTTTGTGATAGCAACAATATGGAACTTTTGTGATATTATGCCAACAGGACTGGGGTGTGAAGGAGGCTGGATGAAGAGCAGGGGCAGGCACCCTAAATACAGGTCCTGCCTATGCCTGGCCTATGGTACAGAGCAAATCACGCCAACATGGTGCCAGTGGTCAGAGAGGTCGCCCCACCATAAGGACCTTCTGGCACAGCTCCCCATAAAGCCATGGAGCAGGGCTGCCAAGGAATGATCTGATCTGCGTGTGGCTCTGCAGTCTTGCTTCAACAATATCAGCTATTTTTTTCCTCCACGACAGAGACACTGCTGCAGAATTCTGCGTGCTTGCAGGACGTTGAGGCGGAAGGTGAGGCCAAGGCTGTGCCCAGCAGCAGCTTTGGGAAGACCTGCTCACCAGTGGAGAGTCAATGTATTTTTTCCACTATGAAAAGGATACCAGAGACCAAAAAGGAGCCAGTGCCCCGCTTCGGCTGCTTGCAACCTCTCCGGGGTGGGCCCCAGGGCAACCAAACTGTCACTGTGTGAGGTATTGTGAAAATGGGAACCATTTCTTGTCCAGCAAACCTGAGGTAAGTATACCATCTTTTCAGGATGTGATCAGGAAGGAAGGAGACTTTAAAAAAAAAAAAAAGGAAGAAGAAGGAAAAAATAAAATAAAATTTAAAAAAATCATGAACACACTATTAGGGGAAAAAACCTGTACAGGGCATTTCCAGTAAATCAAAGAACTCATCATATCTCCACTTAACCATCTACTTCAGGATTTGAAATTTAAGCAGTAAAATAATATATTATAAAAATGTTTATAAAATAGCAGCACACTCAGTGAAACAATACAGCTAAGTACTGTTAATGTGAATAAGAATGAAACAAATCATAGCTTCTTAGCAGCGCAAAAAAAAAAAAAAAAACAAAAACCAAATAACCCCCCAAAACCAAAAAAACAACAAAACCTTAGAATCTTACTCCATCTTCTACCCTCATCTAGCCAAATAGGCTGAGTCCATACATAAAATATTCTTCGAAGTAGCATGTTCTTTCTGAATTTTTGTGTTAAAAATGTGAACATTAGCATTTCAACCAACAGCTTCATATTGGATATCTGCAAACTGTTAATACAATTGTGCAAAAAAAAAAAAAAAACAAAAAAAAAAAACCCCACAAACAAAAAAACCCCAGAAAAACAGAACCAAAAAACCCAAAAGTTGCTCCAACTCCTTTGCCATCTAAATGCCTCTTCGTTACAGGTGGAGCAGGAAAATAAATTCAAGTACACTGAATACACCTTTGTAATAAAACTCCAAGTCACACACCTCGATGTTTACCACCATGGCTGTTGCACCAGCAGTTTTCTTTCCTTGTCCATAGATAAACACACAGGTGGTATTAAGATCCTTCTGTGACACTGAACAATACAGATGGTCAGGCTTTTATCCGGAATGTCATGACAGGAATGTCATCTGAAGCAGGTGTTGGTATTTCCAGCAACACCACAGCTAACCGAGTACACCAAATACTGGAAAATATTGACTATAAAAAGCTATACAAAGCCTTACTTTTGTGTCTTCTTTATTTTCCTTTTTTTTCTCCTTTTTTTTTTTTTTCTTTTTTTTTTTTTCCTCGGCAAAATTGTCATAAACCATCTCATTTAATCCCTTAGGAACAATTTTCAAAGTGCTTTTCGAATGAAATGGTTTACAAAAACGCTCACTGTAGATCAATAAAGTTAATGAAATGCTGAAAAAGTGTGCAGGGGGAGTGGGGGAAAAGAGAGACAAGGGAGCAAACCAAACCCCATCTTCTTTAACACAGTGAGGGGCTATTACAAGGGAAGATGGACAGAGCATCATTTAAATGTCTTTGTGGCCAAGCTAAGAAACTGCCAGACATTAAGATGGACATGAAGCATTAGCACTGTGTAGGAATATAATGCTTTCCCTAGATGATCCACCACATCTTGCAATCCAAAGGTTGGAGGTGGTCTGCCCAGCCAACAGGTCGGGATTAATGCGTGCATTCCCCCCACTGAGCGTGAACACTTGGGAACTTTGGCTTGGCCCACAGCTGGGTAAAAGGAATTGCCCTCATGCCAAAGATGCTGCTGTGTTTAGAATTAACCATTTTGGAAGGCAAAGTAGATAAAAAGTTAAGAGGGGCAGAGGGGAAGTTGTGGGGGAAAAAAAAGAAAAATAAATCAACTAAAAAAAAAAGCCCAAAAGACACCTGCTCTTCTGGCTGGTAAAATAAAGCATCTTTTTCTTAGGTAGCAGCTACCACAGACAGCAAGAGTAAACAAAACTAACATATAGAGATCCAACAAACACTTCTGACTAATAACAGAGGTGACAGATCAGCAAATCTCTTCTGCATTCAAAATGGTTCAATTGCTTCAGGGATCTTTTCCCACTTTGCCCTAAACCCCTTATTCTATTGCTTTGCAATCTAGTCAAGCCATAAAATCGCACACACGATTCCTTTCTTATATCTAAAAAAGGGGTGTATGCACTAGTTCATAATACACAGACAGGTATACTCTACTTTGTTCCCACAAATGCAGGCTTACATTGATCTAGCTACTTTGTATGCTTTTATAAGCATTTAATATCACTGATACATAATCAAATAGCAATTACCAAATATATCGTGGGATTCCCTTCTGTAGAACATCACAGGTACCAAATGCCTTTTTTTTTCATTATTCGGTTTTTGTATTTTTTTTTTGTTTTTCTTTATACCTAAAAGAGCTTTAAATATGTTCTATGTGGGAGCAGATTAAAAAAAAATTTCACTCTAAAAATAATAACAAAAATAAAGGGTCTGGGGGAGCAAGCGTGACTTTGTGTGCTGATGTCCTCACAGGTTGATGTCTCTCACATCTGTGGGAGTGCTGGCCTGGTCCAGTTCATCCACTGTCTTGGAGGGGTTGCTCTGCTGCTGCTGCTGCTGCCGGACTTGCTGCAGGCTATTCACAAGCACCGCCTCGATCTGTTCCTGACAAGCTTTAAGGCAGTCCTACAGAAAAGAAAGCAAATTTATCTATTAGTAAAGATAAAGGTGGTTATTTTTTCCTTACTGAGCTAGAAGAAGTTGGAAGAGCATCAGTCAGGTGTTTCTAAGAAGTGCCTGCTCTGACACAAATCAACCTTGAATTCTGAGAGGTAATCACTGTGTACAAACTCCCTGGTCAAACATTGTTCATGCTGTATTTATAAGGTTCTAAATCTTAATATTTTACTGATCTTTGATTGTAGAATCATTTAAGTTGGAAAAGACCTCTGAGATAATCGAGTCCAACCTTTGAGCAAATACTACCTTGACAACCAGAGCAATGAGTAGCATGTCCCATAATTTTCTGAGCACAAAACTGATTCGCAGAGACCACCGCATTACAAACTAAGAACATTCAGGGAAACAGCAGGGTACAGTACAGCAACATAAATATGGGAGCCTGTCCATCAGGAGTCCCACAGTAAACATGAAGTATAAATACAGAAATAAATATGAAGGATTCACCACCATTTAAACCAGACACAGTGATGAAGGGGACTATTAAAATACTTACAGGATGTTCCACACTCTTGATAATACACTGGAAGACCAAATAATGTGGTAATTTAACCAGAAAAAAAAATGTGAGAAAACCATGACAAACCCTGAGTTATAGGAGAAACTTAGAAATAAAACCCAAGCTGAGACTGTATGAACACAATGCCAACCACGTTCAGTGTGCTGGCACTGGGAGTATCAAACCGACACTGTGCAGGGGGACACGTGGTGCTACAAGAGATGGCATTTTCTAAAGGCAGCCCTGAGGAGTCCTTCTGGAAAAGGCACTAAAACTAAACTTCCTGTGGCCTCAGCCTGCCTAAGAGCTGGGTGTCTCCAGAAGTCTTCAGGGAATAGAGCAACACAGGGTTTGGTAGGAGGATTTTG
Source organism: Onychostruthus taczanowskii (assembly GCF_017590055.1). Taxonomy (NCBI): domain Eukaryota; kingdom Metazoa; phylum Chordata; class Aves; order Passeriformes; family Passeridae; genus Onychostruthus; species Onychostruthus taczanowskii. The sequence continues at coordinate 658,471 of NW_024498685.1, forward strand.
ACAGCACAGTGTTTTAACCAGAGGCCCCAGAGCATCTGGCTGGGGTGGTGAGACTGAGCATCACCATCCCCACTGTCAGGCGGGGGAGCTGAAGACCAGAATGGGGCACTGACCTCCACAGGGTTCCACAGGCACTTGTCAACCCATTAAAGGATGTGACTGTAACACTGAGGAGCTGGGCCCTGACCAACACACCCCCTTTTTCTACATAGTACCTGGTTATTGGGGAGAGTTTGAAATATTCATACGTGGAGGATTGATTTGTCATCCCAGCTGGTCTGGGAAAAACGCATCCGGTGAAGACGATCTGTTCCGCTGGTGACACTGATGTTCGTGATGGGCGCAATTGGCTCCGGTAGGTAATGAACACCCATTTTTCTTGGCTACTAGCCAGCAGCTGCTGGCTGCAAAATCCTGTCCTCAGATTAAAAAATCCCCCATTATCAGCTAGGGAGGGCTTTAGGTCCATTGTAAGCATTCACCTGTGTGTAAGAGGGCAATGACAACAAATCACCGTGTGGGTCAAGGCATTTTCAAGTGTGGGGGCACCAGTTTGGAGACTCTTGTAACAGACAACACTCCTAATGTGCTTTTTTTGGGTATAAGAACCTTCTGTTTTAAAGCACAGTTTCAAAGTACTGTGTCCTTCTGAAAACAAACCAGATTTTTTTTAAGCAGCTTCAGTCTGAAAAGCTTAATGAGGCAATTTCCTTGCAGCCAGGCTTGGGGAAGGAAGGGTGGTGACATGCGGAACATGGGGCTCAAGCATTTGGAGTCAGCTTTGTCTGTTCCTAAACACCCTCATGTATGGTCATTTACACCATCACGGTGTAAACTTCTGATAGGCAGTGTGATGGTTCATTTCAGGCATGAAGAGGCTGAGATCTCCAGGTAACCCTATAGAGAAATGGGTAATTTCTGGTGTCTTCATTTTGTCTTCTAAAATCTATAAAGTGGCCTCGACTGGAACTGTCACATGGATTTTATTTCATATGGGAATCCACAGGCCACTGTGTATTACTTCTCTGGTCTACACTTTTTGAGCTTAAAAACACCAAATTCTTTAAAACAAAGAAACCTACAAATGACCAGACCACTGCATTCAGCATGAAACAGTTTTCCAAAAAAGTATTGCTATTTGCATACTAAAGCTCCTTGGATGTTAAATCTCTCAGGTGAAGGGAAAATAACCCTAATTTAGAGTATCTTATCAGCCCAGCTGTCACAATGTGATTAGGTAAGTAAAGATGATGGCATCACTGGAACGTTCTGCCAATACAAAGTTAAGAGACTATCATGTCTCTTAACTCTTTTTTTTGTATCATCAAAAAAAACTACTAAAAACCCATCAGGACAAACAGCCCAACCTTCCCATGACACAGTATTTTTAACCCCTCCAAGTTTCATGGGAATTTGCTGCATGTGTACATATTTTACTGGTGGACTTTCATTTTGCAAGTTCTAGATGGCTCTGACGACAGAGAATGAAGTTTTAAGAACATATCAAAGAAAAAACCCCATGACTTGCATTATTTTCAACAAATCTTCCTTGAAAGAACACTATAATGCACTGCAGTATGACCCCAGATTTTTCAATACAAGGACTAGGCCATTCCCTCAGAATACTGCAGGGTTTGCCTTTGTTGTTTTTATAAAAAACTTTTTAAAGTGTGTGTCACATGGATTAACTTCCCCATTCTTCTATATGGTCTAGTAGTTTTAATGATTAAAATAGTTCTGGTACTTTCCATTCCATAGTTTTATTTATACTTCAGCATGTACAGAACTAAAAAGGCAATTAACTGTGGGGTTTCTTTTTTTTTTTTTTTCATTCTGAAACTCTTTCATCCCTAGGTGATTTTACTAGCACGTTTGAAAAGCATTTGAAGGAAAAGAAAACTCTCCTGTGTCTGATGAGGGGCAGCCTCATGGCTATGATAGAATGCTGGCAGTGAAAATAACTGGAAGGAACAATCAGCAGCTCTATGGCATGAGCTACTTATTCAAGTCAATAATCATTGAAGGTTTCAATTTCCATTCATGACAATCTTGAAAGAAAGCACAAACCCTATTCTGCAGAATATTACACATAATTCACTTTCTTGAACTTTTCAACATTTCTGTGGTATATGTATGTCCTATACTGGCCTCCAGCTTCCAGTGTTAAACTGGCATTTATGCTTCATTGGCAAGCTATGAGGGAAGGCCTGCTACTCAACCCAACTCAAGTAAACCAACAGGCTCTTGCTTTGCACTGCCCAAAATCCCACAGCTGGGAATATTGAAAAAGCCTTCTGGCATTTTTGTGTTGAAGGATGGTTAATTTTCCAAATATATATTAATTATTTCACAAATAAGTGTTAAGGCCCCCAATCTCTTCTTCTTTCTTAAAACTATTTGCAAAAGGAAAATCAGAAAAGGACTTTTTTTTAGTGCACGATCTGGTTTGATAAATGGAAAGGATGCTGGAAATACCCAAAATTACAGTACTGTTCATTGGAGATGTACTCATTGCTTGGATAATCTAAGAAAGCAGCAATTAGACATGCATTAAAGAACTGGGATTTACATAAATTCCAGTGTGGAACATGTCATCTGTACTCCTACACACAAAAGCTGGCTGGATTCCTCCACTGGTTCACATTTAAGCCCCAGTTCAGATCTCTCCAAAGCACATGCTTCATTGTTGACATAAACAGGGATTCCTTCCCAAAGTGGGGCCTTTGTGTGCTGAGCACTGGCCTTTACCTCACTGACCTTCTCCAAAGCAAGACCCTGGAAAGCTGCTGTGAGAATATCTTATCCATTTATAGTATTTCCAGTGATCTCACATCTAATGGATGCAGTTAAAAAACAGAACTATTTTCCCTCCTGAATGTATGTTTTTGCTACTGTAACAAAGAGCATCAATCACAGGTGTCTATGTCTCTTTTTCCAACTGGAAGTACAGAAAATAGTAATTTGCTGTTCCAAAGGACACCTCATGTGGACTAACAAGGACTTCTCATTCAAAAGCAAAACAAACAAAAAAACCTGCAAAAAACTAATTAATGCCAGAGCTTCTCCACTTACTGTTGCCACATTATTGCAATAATGCAATAAATAAGGTGACTAACACTAAGAAACTGAAATATAGGGCATTTTTCTCTGCAACTTTTTGGTCTTTTCAATAGTTTCAACAGCGTCCTTTCTAGATTCAGTTCCACTGTTTGCTTCACCACTTAGTTTGGCTGGTTTCCTGTTGCTGCTGTGGGTATTTCTCATTGCAAACAGGAGAGAACAATGTTTTCAGAACTGGGAAAACGGAGAGTAAAGCCAACATACCAGCAGGGCGATGCAGGGGCAGATGCCATGATACTTCTTGCTCAGTGTGACTTGGGATTTCTAGCAATCTCTACCGAGTAATACTTTGAAGATGTGAAAAAGTGGAAAGGTGGAAAGGTGAAACCGTGAAAAGGTGTGGGATTTATGCTGTTGTAACAAACACTCTGAGTGTTTAGTGAAAAAGGGGATTTTCAAAAAGCTGGGAGGACCTGCCTGCACTACACAGAGCTGCAGGAGCCAAGCAAGGATTCCCTGCCTGAGTGGCTGATCCATGGGAGCCGCTCTGGGGGCTGCAGAGCCGTTCCTCGGGGGCCTGGCTCCCCTTGGCGCGCCGGCCGTGGCCGCGCCTGCCAACAGACCCGACGGAACTCCGCCATGAGCCCGCAGTGTCACTGCATCACCCCATTGTTGCTACACACGCACAGCACTCACTGGGGAACAAAAAGCTGAATGAAATGGAGCAGCTGCCAACTCAGGCAAAGACAACTTAGGAAACTATCTCATTCTTCCTTTCTCTGGAAGGCTATTTTGCCTGTTGTTTCCTTGCATACAAAATGCAGTCTGCAACAAATAAGGCAGGATAAGATACAGCGAGTCCTGTTTCTTGCTTCCAAAACCACAGGCCCTAGACACTACAAAAGAGAGGATAAATGGTGTATGTGCTCTAGGGACAATGTTCAAATGCGATCCATTAAAGATAGATTTCCATTTTTTTTTACTACAGCTCTGAATTCTTGAGCATGGTGGCTCTTCACTTCCATTTCTGTGCAGAAATCTGCAGATCTTTATGAAGGGATGTCTCTGCTCTTGGGAATAAGAAAAAAAATCCAGCCCTGACATATGTGGTACATGTAAGTGGAGGTATTTTAAATGCCATTTACTATGGATCCAGTCTTCAAAACAGCCCCACTCCATATTTTTAAGGGCTCATGGCCAGCTGCTTCGACAAGCCTTTAAAAAATTCTTGGTTCCTTGCTTTTTTTTTTTTTTTTACTTCAGGCCCTTAAGTATGCTTTAGATTTTCCAAACCATTCAACATACACCAGTTGCCATCTGGGAACAGACTGTTAGAGATGACTTCTGCCCACATACAGGCACTGGCTCTGCCTGAAAACTCTCCCTGGCTGCTGATGCTGGAGAGACCAACTCCGTGTGTCATCCAGATGCAACCTGGATGGCTACTCTTCCAGGAGGTGAGGGAATAGATTTACCCAAGAAAGGTCTCAAGCAAAGCACAATACTGATTGCAAGGTCTTAAAACATGCCCTACCCATTCAGCTATCCTTCCTCACATCCCATAATTGTGCACAGCGGGGATGCTTGTATCTTCCTCCAAAGCATCTGGCTCCACCAGGGACAGGATACTGCTCGAACTGGAGTGCTGGTCTGGGATGCTATGGGAATTCCTGACTTCCTGAGTTGTTTGTTTTTCCTTTGCAATGACCCACCAAGAGATGCACAGGGAGCTCTGAGGCTTCCTGCCAGTAGATCTGTTAACTCTTTGTTCACCAGCCTCTCTGCAAGCAACCACAAAGGAAATGTTCCCAGCCGCTGACAGCAGAACAAACTGGAACATGCAATCCCCATCCTTCAGAGCTGTGTGAAGTTAGAATCAGAGGTACAGAATGGTTTGGGTTCAAACAGACCTTAAAGGTGATCTTATTCCAGCCCCCCGCCATGGGCAGGGACACCTAGCTCTAGACCAGGTTGCTCAGAGTCTCATCCAACCTGGCTTTGAACACTTCCAAGGATGCGTAGGACACAGCTCCTCTTGGAAACCTGTGCCAGGGCATCAACACCCTGTCTAATTCTAATTAATTCTAATTCTAATTCCTTCCTAATAACCTATCTAAACCTACTCCCTTTCCATTTGAAGCCATTCCTCCTTGTCCTGTTACTACAGTTCCTCATGAGAAGTCCCTCTCCAGCTTTTCTGTAGCCCATTCATGCTGGAATGGGTGCTCTGAGGTCTCCACACAACTTTCTCTTTTCCAAGCTGAACAGCCTCAATTCTCCTGTCCTGTCTCCACAGGGAAGCTGCTCCAGTTCCCTTTATCAGTTCTGTGGCCTGCTCTGAACTTGCTCCAACAGTTCCTTATGTTGGGGGCACCAGGACTGCATGCGATATTTCAGGTGGAGCCTCACAAGAACAAAGTAGAGGGGGAGAAACCTATCCCTCAGTTGTGTGGGATTAGCTCTTAGTGGCTCTTAGGGACAGCAGCAATCAGAGAAGGCAGCTCAGATGCACCACGCAGAGCTACTTTCACTACCCTTCAGGCTGCTGAGCTTCTCTAAGAGCAGCTCCCTGCTGTTTATTTAGGTCGGTGGAAGGAGTAATGAAACCAGGCTTTGCCTGGCCCTGTTGTCACACTTTCTCCAGCCTGTGATTCAACCCTCACCAAACAGCCCAGGGCAGCTATTTACCAGAACTAACTGTTATCCCTATAATTACAGTCCAGGATGCCTTGGACAGCCTCATCTCAACTCTAGGGCACTGCTCTGGATTCATGCAAGGATATCCAACACCAACGTGTTTTTGAAAGAAACACTCGTGCTGGTTGTCTGCTTACCCAACAGCTGGGCTCTAATTTACATGTTGTTTATTAATAATGTATTTTTGGTCTAATTCTTGATGAAACATCCATTAAAAACATTAATTTTAGTTGTAAATGCCCAACTCCAGTCTCAGTTACACTAATGTAAATCTAAAATAACACCACTGATTTCAGCCTCTTGGTTAATGCTGCTATTTCCCAGCAAATAAGCTGCACCCTTAAGTTATCACTATAAAACAGTGAAAGTTCAGAAAAGCTCATTGCACTTAAGTTGCATCACGGTTTCATTACCATTCTTCCTTTTCATCTGCTTGCAGCTTCGAAGCTGAGATTTTTCATGCTTCACCTCAGACAGAGACATTTTCTGAAAAGCCAATGGGAAAGTCCTATCATCTGTTTCCATGCTAAGCAATTACATGCTCCAAAACAAAAATTAAGCAGAAGCCCTGGCACCCTCTGGCTGGGAAGGACTTCCCCAGCTGCCTGATGGTTCCTGTGGGCTACCATGAGGCACAGGGGGCCAGAAGGTTTTCCTCTGCAGAACTGTTAATTTCTATGACTTCCCCACTTTTCTCCCGCATGATGGTCCTAAAGACCAGGAACTCTCATTTCTCCTTCTTCCCTAAGCCTCCACTGGAAAACAAAATCATTCACACAGTGACAATGAATTAATTGTGCCACTGCAGGAACAGCTCTCAGGCATCAGAAATTTGGAAGTGAGAGAACTGAAGCTCTTCATTCAACTTTAATTAAGTCCCAGTGTAAAATGTATTACAATAGTCTTTACTCTTTATTAACACAGCCTTGGGCCACCTCTTACACAATCCAGACAGTAGGTTTTTTCCAACAATACATTTTACATATGAGGCTGGTATTACTACCTATTGCTAAGCCTGCCCCATGCTTCTCTGAGTCCCATTTTCAGTTGCTTTTCTCTCTCTCAAGCTTTTTCATGTGGGATGAAAGTTGCCAGTCCTGGCCCCTTTTGTATTTTTCCAATGCAAAATTCACAGAGAAAACACCTAGCAAAATATTTCTCCCAAACTGAAACAGCAGGCTAACAAAAAATACACTATTTTGCCCAAACTCAAAAATGTTGGCAACCTTTGGTTAGGCTGAGGGTTCAAAGCTTGCAGGGAGTTAAAGCTACCTCTTCCTCACAAAGGACAACACCTTGAAAAAAATAAAAGCACCTCTAATTTCTGCAAAGGCTTATATTTTTTAGCAATTAAATTATCCTGAAGCTCCTTTTGTCATGAGTTTATTCTGATTTGGGGGATGAGTGAAACCCTTCTCCATAGTTTGTCCTGCTGTGGGCTAAGACCAGGAGCAAAGAGAAGGAAGCTGGTCTCTACCCAACGCTGACAGACTCTTGGAGAGAAGATAGGAAGAGTAAAATGTTAGGAGTCTTTGTTATTTGGGAAGAGTATTAATTTTTTCTTCTGAAGAAATGCAGACTCAGTCAGATCTGGGAAGATTTTCATCAGGATGGCAAAAAGCACACTTTTGACAAAAAAAATCCTGCTACATTTAAAAGAAAAAGCGTGGAGGCATTTTCAGTGCAAAATTAAAACCCCATCTTCTAACCACTTAAGAACCAAGATGTTTTTGTAGATATTTTCTTTCAGACTTATATAATCTGGATAGAAAAGCACAGTAGATAAAATATTTCCAAATTGCAAGGCGCAGCAAAAGGGCCTTATAGGGCTTACACACAATTCTCTCAGGCACAGGTTTCCCTACTCTCAGATGGATAAAGGGGATCAGAGGGATGGAGCAGCTCTGCTGGGAGGAAAGGCTGAGGTAATTGGGATTGTTCAGCCTGGAGAAGAGAAGGCTTTGGGATGACCTCACTGTGCCCTTGCAGTGCCTGAAGGGAGCCCACAGGAAAGATGGAGAGAGACTCTTGACAAGGGCCTGGAGTGACAGGACAAGGAGGAATGGCTTCACACTGACAGAGAGGAGATTCAGATTGGATATGAGGAAGAAATCGCTCCCTGTGAGGGTGCTGAGGCCCTGGCACAGGTTGCCCAGAGAAGCTGTGGCTGCCCCTGGATCCCTGGAAGTGTCCAAGGCCAGGCTGGATGGGGCTCTGAGCAAGATGGGATAGTGGCAGGGGTCCCTGCCTGTGGCAGGAGGGTTGGAATGAGATGATCTTTAAGGCCCCTTCCAACCCAGGCCATTCTACGGTTTAGACTTCAAGCACTCTGAATTAGCAATATTCCTTTTTCTGTGCAAATCCAATTAAAATTAAAATAAATGGGAAACCCCAGAATTACATTTGAAAATAAGGATAAATTTGATTGTAAGAAAAAAAAAAGAAATATCAAAATTCTCCCCTTTTAAGCAACCTGGACTAATTACTCCTTTTCAACCAAATCACAAACCCAAATCTTCATTTAACAGTGCTATCAAAGATGTAATAATGCCATATATTTACTCTGTGAATCAAAACCAATAAATTAGCACATGTTAAAGACAGCTTGAATTGTGCTTGTTTCACGTCCTGCCTTGAAATTAGCTCATTATTCATTTCTTCCAAGCCAAGAATTTTTAGGTGATTCCTGAGAGAAGCCAGAAGAGCCATTTTAAGGTTGCAAGAACAGGACCAACAGCAGCACAACACCTCCTGATTTGCTTTATGCCCCAGGGAATGCTGCCTGCTCACCCTATCGCCCAGGACTCCAGAGGAGGTTCAGCCTGCTGGACCATCAGCCTGGGCAGGCAAAGCAGGCTCTCCCCACCAAGCCTAAATAAAAAATGAATTCCAGGAAATCAATGAGCTTTGGAGACTCAAACCAAAGTGCTGGGTCCACACCCGCAACTCACGCCCTGCAGAAGCAACCCCTTCCTTTGCTCCACTCAGTCTTCAAGATCAGGCCCAGTTCTCCAGTACACCTTGGGAAGTGAAAGGAGAAGAGGAATGTGGAACACTTACCACATCTGTGTTTGTGATCTTGGCCAGGAGGTCCGTGAGACTGTCCCCATCATCGAGCTGAAGGCCACAGATGGCTGCCCCCACACTTCCAGTTGCTATCATTGATGGTGGGTACATGGCAAAGTTAAAATCTGCAAGAACAGATCTGGGAATTAGTCCAAGCCCAGACCAGAAAAGCTGCAAAACATCAGAGGCAAGCAACATAAAAAAACCACACCCAAGAATAAAACCCGGGGAAGTAGAAGAAAGGGAAAAGTGCCACTCTTTTTGGTCTCATGGAGCTCATTAGTCACACTGCTCATCACAAGCAAAGGAAGGGGAAGAGACCTGCAAATTAAAATGGAAATGCGGTTCAGTCTTTTATTCTCACTGATGCATAAAGTAAACCTGGACAATTTTTAATAGTCTTTCCTTAATTTTAAAGAATAGGAAAGAGAAGAAGGAGGCTTCCTGTAATTTATGTCAGAAATTTGGGTCTTGGTCACTTAAGACCTCTCTGTATAACTAGAAAACTGGAATAAGGTATCACAAAGGACCAAAATGAGATTTTTAGTCATGTCAATTTTTAAAGAGTAAATTAATTTGAGCATTTAAAGACCTGTCCAGGAAAGAAATTTTAATTAATGGTTCATCTTTACTACCTTAGCAATTAGGAAGTGAGAACACTTACAGCCCACAGCTATGAAATCGAAGAACAAAGATCGTATTTGTCATTACTACTACTTCTTAATAAACAAGCTGAAAATACACTTCAGAACTTCCTCTTACACATATGTCAAATCAGAAGAGAAATTAAAATAAAATCCTGTCATCTTTATAACGCAATTTTATGGTTTATGATACTGCCACAGACACTGGTTTATCAGCACTAGTTTATCCTGCTAAATATCAGATCTTCCACATCTTGATATGTTCCTAAAACTTGATTTGCAAGTTCTTTGGTTCAACAATAACTCATTGACAAACCTTTCTCTACCAATTTTCAGTATTAGCAAACCTTTCTCTGCCAGTTTTCAGCTGGGGAAACTGGAGCAGAAGGAAGAGTAAACCGAAGTAATACATAGTAAGAAATAAATTACAAGCAATACATTACATCAATAGAAACAGATTACAGAAAACTGTCCTGCTGCAGATTCCAAATCCCATCTGTTCACAAATTCTATAACCCTGCTGATGTCTGTGTAACCACTGAGGTTTTAAGACACATGGAGAGCTGTTCTCAGCCTCCCAAACTCAGAGCTGGCACATGCTCCAATAGATGTGAAGGCAGCATGTTCTTCTCCAGGCTGGATTATATCCCTGGGACTGAAGCAGTCAGTAAGAAGGCACTTGGGACACAATATTCACCCAGATGGACCAGAATGGGGGTGTTAGCAGTGGGGAGACAAGGAGTTGAAACCCTGACATGGATTTCTCTGTCTCACAAAGCCACCAGAAGGTTCCCACCTGAAAGCTCAACACTGCATGCTGCTTCCTACCAGACATCACACTCAGACAGACACTTTGGAGGGGCAAATTCCCACTGGCTGAAGAAAGGAATATGGAATGTCATTATTATAAAAATAATAATTTATGCACTATTGTAATAGTAAGAACCCACTGTAGATAGGAAAGTTGACTTTTGGAAATTAAATTATATTGCCCCCCACTAAAGAGTGAGACAACAGGAGAACCTTGACTCCCAAATTCTCAGTGCAGGACACAGCCCTGAGTATGCTGATCTCAGCACATGGCAAGGGAATGGGAATTACACCTCCAGGATTGCACTTTCTGCCAGTCACCAGTGGTGTCTCCCAGGGCTTAGGGCTGGGGCCAGTTGTCTTTGATAAATGACCTGGATTAGCGGATTGAGTGCATCCTCAGTCAGTTCTCAGGTGACACCAAGTTGGGCAGGAGTGTTGATTTGCTTGAGAACAGGAAGGCTCTGCAGAGAGATGTGGACAGGCTGGACAGGCCAGAGAGATGAGGTTCACCAAGGCCAAGTGCTGGGTCCTGCCCCTGTGTCACAGCAACCCCCAGTAGCTCCAGGCTGGGGAAGAGTGGCTGAGAAGAGCCCAGCAGGAAAGGGCCTGGGCCTGCTGCTCCACAGTGCATGCCCAGGTGGGCAAGAAGGCCAATGGCTGCTGGGCTGGGTCAGCAATGGTGAGGCCAGCAGGAGCAGGGCAGTGACTGTCCCCCTGTCGTGGGCACTGGGGAGGCCTCACCCCAAGTGCTGTGCCCAGTTCTGGGCCTGGCACTGCAAGATGGACATTGAGGGACTGGGTGTGTCTAGAGGAGGGAACAGAGCTGGGCAAGGGGCTGAAGCACAAGTCTCATGAGGAGTGGCTGAGGGAGCTGGGGGTGTTTAACCTGAGGAAAAGAGGCTCAGGGGGGAACTTATTGCTCACTTATTGCTCCCAGACAGGAGGGTGCAACCAGGGGTGGGTCAGGCTCTGCTCCCAGGGAACAAGGGAAAGGACAAGATGAAGCAGCCTCAAGTTGTGCCAGAAGAGGTTTAGATTGGAGATTAGGAAAAATTTCTTCAGGGTGATCAGGCATTGGATCAGCTGCCCAAGGAAGTGGTGCAGTCACCATCCCCAGAAATAGTCAAAAAACATGCAGATGTGGCACTTGGAGTCATGGTTTAGTTGTGAACACGACAGTGCTGGGTTAGGGTTGAAGCCAATGATCTTAGAGGTCTCTTTCAAGCTTAAAAATTCGATGATCAAAACCATTATCATGTTTACCTCACATGGATTTATATAAACACACATAAGGGATAACCACACCCCTAAGCTGGGAAGCAAATTCCATGTTTGATCTTGGATGTACCAAACCATCTCTCACTTATGCACGGTAACTACAGGTAGCAATGGATTTTCTATCATTTTCCCTACTTGTCCTGAGATTCAGGCAGGATGTAGTAAAAAGATGGTGCAGGGAGGTGCCATGTCCAGGCAGAATCGGCTGAGCAAAAGACACAGCTCCACCTGCTCTCTGAAATTCCTTGCCTCACATCACGATCTCCACGTTATCTGAACGTCGGTGTTCTCGTGGCCGATTTTAGATCCACTCCCAGAACTGTCTTCCTAGGAAGCTGAATAAAGAGGCACAGTGTCCCTGCCAACTAGCACTGCTGTAGGTCTGCTTCCACGTGGGGTCACATGCGAACATTTCTATGCCCAATAACCTTGTTAGCTCCCTTAATGTCATTCATAATGCAAATGAGACAGCGAGCGAATGGCCAGAGGCCCAGACTGACTAAAGCTCAGCATCCAGAAAGTCTTACATTGCCTCTAGCTCTAAACTAACTTCCCTCCATAACAAGCACCATAAACTTGGCTATCAAAGCTACACATGCCCAGTCTTTGTTGTACAACAGGCAGCAATTTGTATCACTGGCTTCTATTTTTAGCATATTAATTAACTACTGCAACTGGTGAGGCAAGTGTCTCCAACTGGAGAGTGTGGCACCATTGTCTGAAGTCATCACCTCATCTCGAGCTATTGAAAATCATGGCAGTGACCCCCCTGCTGATATGAATTTAACCTGACATGCCCACAAAGGAATGGGGGGTGGTGCACCAATTTTGTGCACATGGTTCTCCAGATCACCCTGGACCCTATTAGTGTGGAAAGAGCTCATTGAAAGAAAAGAAGCCACATTGTGCTGGGCCACCTAGAGGGTTGAATAGAAAAGGCTGAGGAAAAGAGCAGGCAGCGCAATAAAGGCCATAATTAACATATTTCCATATTCAAGCAAAGCAATAACTACGTGGAATGTTTGTCAAGGTGCAATGAAAGCATAAATATTAAGTACCGTATCTGAGGGGATGCAGAACCGCCCCCCCAGTCTCTTAGATTCCACTGAGAAATTCAAAACAAGTTTTTACATGTTATTTTCAATTATAAACCTCTATCTCTGCTTCTACCCTGACAACAAGACAAGCCTTGCCATCCTCACTCAGTTTTCACCCAGGTAAAACTGTCCCCCCTCCAAATTAGGTCAAAAATTTGCCCTGAGATGAAAAAAAAAAAAAAAAAAAAAAAAAAAAAAATGGGGGCACATAGAGAGAGAACCTAAAAATGTGAGCTGAAACATATGCATTTACTGCAAATTCTTGTAGGAGATGGTGAAATCTGAACTACAGGGGAAATTTTATAGAAAGCACTTCTTACTGGGCACTTGGAATTTTATAAATAGCACTTCTCCCTGGACATCTGAAGCAAGGCTATGGGCTAAATCCTTCTGTGTGCAAACTTGACTAACACACACCCAGAGCCTGCTTCTAAAGCATGGCTCTGACTTTTAACTTTGTTGTGATTTATAGGTTTATAGTTGAGCTCGATGATCTCAGAGGTCTTTTCCAACCTAATTGATTCTGTGATTATGCCATTCCATGGGAAAAGTACAAAGGAGTCTCATTATAAGTTAGAGAAGCAGTGCCACAGCGCGTGTCCATGAGAATCTGAGCACATGAACACTTCACGGGAAGACATTGGGTTGTTAAAAAGTAAAACTTGTTTTACTTTCTATTCCCAGGCAATATACACAAGAAACCACCCCATCCCCATTTTAATATCACCTATTTCCCAAACTACCTCAAAAACAAGTGACCAGCCCTGCACAACCCCACTGACTTCAGCGCTGGAAAAAAAAAAAGGCAATGCAAGAAACAGCACCCTTTGAAACACAGCCACCTGTGGACCAGCCAGCCAGAGTCATCAAGCAAATTCAGGGTACCCTGAACCTGTCTCCCACTTTCAGCCCCGAGCTGACACAGCCAGGGCACGAGGAGGTTTATCTGCCAGTGGAGCACACATAATCCACGCCGAGGTTCCAGGACTGCGAGCACCACGGCTGAGCTGTTTTGCTGGCTCTCTCCCAGTCCAGTGGTCTTCACTGCCTTCAAGCCAGGAAAATGCAAGGCTGACAGTCAGGCCAAAGCAGAAGGGAACTGGAGGAAGGAACCTAGAGAGGTCCTGCAAGGGGAAGCCTTAACTTGCAGCCAACAAATAAAACCGTCGGAAGGAGAAGAGCACTGACAAATACCCAGGCTGAACATACTCAGTGTGTCAAAGTCAGGTGGGGGAACTCTACCTACTTAAAACAACCCATTTTACTGATCTGGCTGCTGGTTGGGCTTTTTTTCAGCAGCCAGTTTTCATCTCTGTAATTTGACAGGTATTTATTTACAGAGTAGGAAACTGCTGTCATAAGGAAGGTAATTCTTCCCATGGCAGGGGGGAAAAAGGGAGGAAAAAAAGGTATGTTACCCCCATCAGAAAAGCACGTACTGATACATTAAAATTATGTAGATAATGGTCATAGCCAGCCTCAGACTTCACCCAGCCAATGCCTGTCTATGAAGACAAGCATGGATCTATATTTAACCATCTAAGTTTAAAAGAAAAGTCTAAGATAAACAATGGAAGTAGTGAATTTAATTCTTGTCTGCTTTGATTCAAATGCAATTCCAGAGTCAGTGTGATACTATTTTTTTTTTCTAATATGTTTGGTTGTATCTGCAGTGGCCATTTTTTTCTCTTCCTCTTTTATTTCTCCAAGACACTGCAAATTTTCCTGACATTAAATATTTTTACTTTTAAAGGCAAAACCAAATGACTCTTCAGCCCTTCAAAGACACAACTTTCAAGTAAACCAGGATGCAGAAGTGCTTCTATCCTTTGAGTAGGTGGGAGGGCAGACATCTAATTCTGTTCCTCTTGTAAAGCAAACAGCATTTGGCCTTTATACAAATGGGTCTGAAGTCTCCTAAATGTTAATGCTTCATCACAACCATCCAAGAGAGGTAAAGGCAGGGAAACACACTGAACAACCTATGCAAAGTAGGAGCACTCACAACAACATGCTCATTAGTTGATGGCAAATACTATTTCTGAACAATTGTTTTGCACTGGTTTTCATTTGCACTTATTTTACACCTTCCTAACCAAGGATGAGGATGATGTTAGTGCCTGAACCACCAAAACATCAGACCTGCAGCTGGTAGAAATGAGGGCAGTTCCTCTGGCAGTTCCAGAGTGATGCCAGCTTGCATCAGCACATGCTCTCTTTATTTCTTTCCACCTCCTCTTGCCAGACTTGATGGTCATGAAACATTCCTGAGGCCCTGACTACTTGCTAATGGCACTTCCTTAGTTCTTGTGGCTCCTCCATTGGCTGGAAAGTTCAATATACTGATATGAGCTGGAATAAGCAAGAGCTTCTTCTTTTGTCTAGCAATAAATTAGTGCAAATTATTCTTTCTTCTGCTATGCAAGAAGTTCCTGCAAACACTGCCACTTTGCAACATGTATTTTCTTTCTTAAGGCATTTACATAAAGAAGCCTCTACAGCCTTTATTCTTCCCCTCTGCAAAGAGCAGGTCCCAAATAAAACTTGCATCACACTTTCCAGGCTCCAGTAACTTACACTGGATGAAAAGGAGATGCAGAGTAGAATTGCCCAGCAGGAATGCTGAGGAGCAAACAGGCCTTATTCTGTGTGGTCACCCCGTAGACCTCTACCAGGGTTGCAGACCTCATCTTGCAGGCCTCGCTCAGACAACACTCCCATTGACTTCCACAGAATGTCTGTCTGAAGAAGGATGCAGGATTTGGCCCAGAAGTTAAAAAAAGCCGTCTCAGCTTTCAAGTGTAGATGATTAATGTCCCAGAAATAGTGGGCAGAGGTTTGGCACACTGTATGAGACTGACTTAAAGCTGACATTTTGCTGCTCTTTCTCAGCCGCTGTGCTAACACAGGCCCCAAGGCCTGAGATGCTGGATCCACCATGGACACATCCCACCTGCCACTGGACTCAGCTGAGGCATCGAAAAGACCATGCAAAGGACTGAGTCCAGGGTTTCACACAAGCTGCCTTCTATCTCTGCAAGTCTGCAAAAGCTTCTTCTTCCAAATTTTGGTTGCCACTCAACTAAAATCCTGTGAAGCTCCTCACAGAGATGAGTGTCTCCATTACAGCTCCTCTTTCTGAAAACCTGTCATGCACAGGCCACCCTCTGTCAAAAATCATTCCCTTACAGGCTCTCACATAAAAAAGGGGTGTCCTGCACCAAAACTGTGGCATATACAGGCTCTGAGAGGAGAGTGTAACACAAGTGCATCTGCGACTCTGAACAGGCTGCAAGAAAAAATGATGAGCACACCCAAGTGTAAGGAAATAATGCACAGATCTCTTTCCAGCAGCAGTGTGGCAGGCTCTGCACACACCTCTGTAACCACTGTCCTCTCCCACTCCTTCCAGCAGTGATTCTCTGGCTTGGAGCTCAGCACAGGCAAATGGCCAGCCCCTGAGAGAACATTTCCAAGCTGTGCAGCACTGTGCAAAGCGACAGAGGAAAAAAGGGTGCAGAGCAGTAAAGAGATGGAGGGTGGAAAAGCAACACAATCCCAGAGAGCAAAACAAGGATGGTCTCTATTGGGCTCACAGCTGAACAGGAACGTCCCATGCTGAAGAATCCCAGAATCATTAGGGCTGAAAGAGACCTCTCGAGATCACCCGGCCCACACCCCTGCCAAGGCAGGGTCCCCTGGAGCAGGTGACACAGGAACATGTCCAGGTGGGTTTGGAATCTCTCCATAGAGGCAGGCTCCAAGCCGTCCCTAGGCAGCTACCACCCTTAATATACAGAAATTCTTCCTCAAGCTGAGGTGGAATTTGTGTTTCAGCTTACGGCCATTGCTCCTCATCCTGTCACTGGCCATCACTGAAAAGAGCCTGGCACCATCCTCTGACACCCTCTTTAAGATATTTATATGCATGAATGAGATTCTCTCTCAGCCTTCTCTTGTCCAGACTAACCAACCCCAGCTCCCTCAGTCTCTCCTCATAAGAGAGAAGCCATAAGCACCACTTAAAGACACCAAATGCATCCTCTTGGTGCCTTGAAAATCCAGAAGTGTTCTGAAGGAATTTTGTCTTGCACAGGGACGCCACCAGTGGGATGAGAAAACAATAAGAATGCATAGATGGACACTATGCGAGTGCATAGTGTCCATCTATGCATTCTTACTGTACAGTGAACAAGGCATCTGGAGGAAAATGCCACTTCCATGCCCTCCTAATGGAACTGGAGGCTCCTGAAACCTTTGCGAGTGGAGAGCAATGAAAGAGAAAACTTTATTCAGGGAGACACACAAGCTTCTGTCCTGCTCAGCAGCCGTATGTTCCAATGGGACCAAGGGCAAAGCGGGAAACATTAAAGTTCCAGTCATGCTCATGTGAATCATTAATCACTGCAAGGACTGGAGAGAGGCCATGGGTTTATATCCACGCAGCTTGGTTCAGGAGCTGGGCTGAAAATAAAGGCAGAGAAACAGAGAGCATGCCAAAGTGACCAAACATGACTGAAAGGAATAGCAGAAGAACAAAATATCACCTCCTTTTGAGGAACATTCAGATGGAAAGGAGAACAGTGATGAGTATTACACCATGATCCTCACCATCCAGCACAACACCCAGTAACTGTTCATGGCTGCTTCCCTCTTCATTTGCTGACACTAAGTGCTGCAGGACTGAGATCAAAGCCAGCTCTGTACAGGCAGGGAACACCTGGGAATTTCTGGTAAAACATTTTTGCTGGGAAATTAAATGGAGCAGTTGCTGAAGAAGATCTAAGGCTGGGGGAGAGAAGTTCAAAATATGCCAGATTTTTCATGACACTTTCAAGAAGAAAAGTACTTGAAAGCAGAGAAAGCTGTGCTGAGATGAATCAGGAAATAGAAAGAGATTCACTGCTGTGCTCCAGACCAGAGCTATTAGCCAGGCAGCCAGGTCAGCTTTGGGAATAGTAAAGAGTCAAACCCAGGCTAAAAACACACATGGGGAGCAAGGGAAGAGGGAGCCATATGTCAGAGAAGGTCCTGTTACTGAAAGGAGGCAAACAGGGAAATGAAACACCAGGCTTAACCCGGGCTGGCAGAGAGCAGCAGCTCTGAAGGAAAAAGAGAAAGAAGAAACAGAGTGGCTGATGAGAGCTCTGCAACAAACAGGACAAGAAAAGGAAATGACAACTGGATCTGGAAGGGAAGTCTGATGAGAAGGGGTTTTTTCTTCAAAGAGTGGCAGTGAAAGCGAAATTCTGTAGTAAGAACAACATTTCCACAATGGAAATAGAGGTAGCAGCTCACAGGTAATGTGGGAATGTGGTATTGAGTGCCTGGGTAAGATCTCTGCTTTTAAAAGAAAAAAGCGTTGTGGGTCCTCCTCAAAACTACACAGTGGTCTGTGGACAATGGCATGAGAAGAAAAGGAAATCTCCAGCCAGCACTACCGTGCCCCTAACTCGTGGGAAGCTCTGTACTCAGCAATTATGCCTTTCACTTTCAAGGGAAGAAACTCTTGATTTGTTGTCTCCTTAAACTCTACACAAAGGACCTCATTTCGTGGATTGGAGACATACAACATGACAAGCTGATCACATGGAGGACACACACCAGGGAACTGCATGACTGGGCTGAAGGCTGGAAAGGGGGCACTGCTCTGGATCTCAGTAAAAGGACTTCTAGAGCATGGAGCTAACCACCATGGAGTGGAAAGAAACCATGGACTTTGAAGACTCTTTCATGGACCAATGTCTTGCAATTGTTTGGTTATATGGAAAACTTTAAAGGCAAAGGATTATGGACTAGAATTTGAGATGCTAAATCATAATGAAATTATAGGGCTCTCAAGAAAATGATGTACTGGATAAAAAAGAAAACAAACCAAAACTCTATTTGAGCAAGTGAAAACAAGAAAAGAGTGGGAAGATTGTCTTGTTTGGAAGGCAACACGAAGCTGTATTTGAGTTTGATGGCTGATGGTGTGAAGATGCAGGGAAATGTCCATGGGAAAGACCATCTTTTTCATATCACACAAGGCAGAACACTGAATGCATCCTAAGTAAGGGGAGAAGGCAAAGAAATCACCAAGAGTGATCCTGCAGAATTTGAGCAATATTTCTATTGAGTCCTGTGGTCTTTGGTCTGAAAAGGATCATACAGCAGTGGAAAAAGAAGGGAAGGTCTGAGCATCATGGCAACCAAAAGGTCATGAGTTTTGACTGAGAATTACAATGAGAATTACCCTAACACAGCCCATATACAAATCTCTAAAACAGATCAACTGAGGTAGGAAAAATTGGCCAACATTGTAAAAGCAGTCACTACATCTTATATACAAGAACCAGGCATTCAAACCCAGAAGCTGCACCCCATCTTCCCTTCCCCTCTGCAAACATACAGGCAGAACATACAGTATCACAAAGGACTAGGTATATCAAACTGGTGAATTCAAACACTGAGCCATCCACTACTTGATAATGACTCTGGAAAACACTGCATGCTGTTTATTTAGTCCAGGTCTAACTTCTAAAAAGTAGTCTCACCATTAACCCTTTGGATGAAAATTCAGAGTACACCAATTTTGTAAAAGTAACCGAAGCAAGAAAAACCCAAACAAAATAACACACAAAAAAATCCCAGAGTTTTACAGACAGGTCAAAATTAAAAAGCCTCTCTTCTACAGAGGCAATTATTCTCACAGAAATCTTTAGAAACTGCATTCAGCCATGTGACAAAATGGGAGTGCAATGGTTCCCTACGAAACATGGTAGTTTCACTGCTTTCTTGGGGTGAAGCTAGGAAAGAATCCTTTTTTTTTTGAAAGAGTAATTACCTTTTAAACTATCATTTCCGAGGCTTCAGGGATGTGGTAGTATCACATAAATGCTAAAATACACAATTTTGCCTTTTATCTGGATCCAGATAATGAAAGGAATACAGTTAATGAAAAGTTTATGAACACATTTATGCAATGCATTAGCTAAGACATCTTGGGCTAATGTGCCATAACAGCTTCTGTATTTGGAGCTGTCCTTACAAATGATCTGTGGCCTTCTAAAAGAAACATTGAATGGGCAAAATAAAACCCAGGATGCTCTAATCTAGCCATACAAGACTTCACTGCAAAAGCACCACACACGTCGGCTGCACTACGGATCACTACTACAAGAATTTTGCCCAATGCACAGTTTTGGGCCGATTCACAACACCCTTTGCAAACAGACCCGTGGGATACAACTCCTCTTCCCACATCATGTAAGGATGGAGGAGATGAAGCACCACCAGAAACAAATCTGCCCTTCCAACCACACTGTGAGCAGCAGCAACAGCAGCCAGAGCAGCTGAGCCTACCTGTGGCACAAAGGGCGATGAAGGTCTGTGCATGCTTCCGGATCAAAAGCAACTTGTCTTTAGGGAGAGGCACCTTCCTTAGGATGTGTTCAATGAAATCGTGTGGGGTGATGGCTGCAAGGTTCCACTTCAACTTCCCCAGCACCACCAGCTCCCATTCCTGCAGAGGGTGGACAGGGAGAGCAAAACAGAAGAAAAGACATAAGCAAGCCTACGAAAAACCTCTGTTTATTTCTTATTATAACTTTATCACTGCTAAATTTGTTTTGCTCAATCCCTTTTTTCCATATGCCGCTACTGCTTTGAAGTTGTTGATTTTATTTTTTTTTTTGAACACCAGAAATATCAGGCTCTACTGAAAATAATGAGATCTGGCAGCTCCTGCCAAGGTTCAATTTTTTTTTTTTTTTTATCCAGTGCTGAATGCCCACCCAGAAAGTTTAGACTGCAATTAGATATTGCCAAGGTCACTGTGGTCCTTTCCTAGTAACTTCTTTTAAATGGCTATAGTCCTTACTTTATAGCCATTTAAAGCCCTAGGGACAGCCATGCACAAAAATAACCTAGATATACATTCCATTTTTTCAAAACTGGGGAAGTTGGCTTGATGGCATTGCCTCCCAAAACTGTACTCCAATGGTCCTGCAAATAAATCTGATGGTGCTTAAACTACTCCAAGAGAGGTTCTGCAGAAAGGAAACACACACAACACAGCCAAGAAGTAACCTGTGTAAATTATCTGCAAGTAAATCATGTAGGAGCCGTTCCCAGATTCTTTGCACGCCCAAAACTCCCACTGCAATCAAATGAAAGCTTGGGCGTGTACATAACTACCAGCCGTTCCCTGAAATGGGATTCCATGTGCAAACAGCACCCAATGGCCAGATCCAGCCATGGGGTGCATGACCTGCATGTTTCAACATTTAAACCGAGTTCTGAACACCTTACAGTGCCCCGCAGAGTGAGCAAAGCTCAAGCCTCCAGCTCACATTTGTCTCATCAGTCAATTACTAGCTATTAACTAAATTCCATGCACTGATTCCCAAGTCCTGATGATGCCTGATGGAGCTCAGTGTGATGGGGAGCCCCAGTTGAGCTGAAAGAGCTGGCAAGTCAGAAAAAAAAAAAAAAGTCCTTTATTTTTGCAGCCGCAGAGACGTCAACCAGCGTTGCTGAGAAACCATAAACATGGACCCCACAATGCCATTTCTGCAGTCGTTTCCCTGAATAGATGCCCACTTTAACAGCAAGTTACTTTCCTACAGACATTCCTGCTGGATTATGACAGAGCCCTCCATGGTCTGAAAAATCTCACATATATGCAAAAGGCTGCAGAAACCAGACGGGATTTTTTAATTTCTCCAGAAAACATGTAAAATGTTGGAATGTAACGGTGATTATGTGAACTCAAGGCCTGCTCTTCCCAGCATTACTGATGTGACAGCTTTTGAGAGAGAACAGTCAACCCAGAGGACCAAATACAAGGAAGCACTTTAAACACATGCTCGAATCCACATGGCACAAGAAGGTAGGGACACTGCTCTGCATATTTGCACGTGGGGACCACGGCACTTCCCCTGCCCATCTGTACCACCAAGGGGACACCTCCTGGCCCTGACAGCCAGGCAGGGTTTGAGGGCAAGGCTCTTTAACTCTGTGGAAGCATGAGCTATCAACACCAGCCCCTCCCCAGGGGGAATTCCCAGTGATTCATAGGAAAAATTCTTCAACAACTCAGATGGCTATGGCCTTCTCTCTGACCTAGCATCCATGTCACAAAGGGACCCTGGTGCACATCCAGTGCTCCATATCATGATGTATACATCACTTATTTCCTTCAGTAATTATCAATCTGCTTTGCTTCCACCGCGTCCGAACTGAGAGAAGCAGCAGACAAGAGGTGATTTAACTGAGCCTTGTCACACAGGATGGGTCAGGCTGGAACGGACCACAGTGGGGCACTTGGTGCCACCTCCCGCTCCAGCAGGGCTATCCTAGGGCACAAGATTGTGTCCAGGTTATTCTGGAATATCCCCAGAGAGATATGTCCCCTCTCTGGACAATCTGTTCAGGGCTTGGTCACTGTCCAGGGAAGAAGTTCTTCCTCGTGCTCAGGTGGAACTCCCTGGGCATCAGTCGGTGCCGCTGCCTCTTGGGCACGGCCGAGCATTCCGATTCCGATTCCGGCCCCGGCCCCGGCCCCGGCCCCGGCCCCGGCCCCCCACCGCCGCGTGTCTGCCGCCAGGTGGCGCCGCCGCGCCGCCCGCCCGCGCACGTGCGCCCGGCGAGGTCCCCCGTGGGGACACGGCGGGGACCCGGAGGGGACACGGAGGGGACACGGAGGGGACAGAGCCTCCCCCAGCACCGCCAGCCCCAGAACCCTCGGCAGCGCCGTGCCCGCGCACAAGGCAGGCAGCAGCCCGAGCGCCGCATGGCACTGCCAGGCAGCTTAGGACAGGGATGTCCCCGCGGGTGTCCCCCACCCTCAGCGTTGGCCCCGACACTTTCTGGCCGTTCAGAAAGGCGGGAAAAGCGCGGGTTTTTCTAAAACGTGGGGGCTGGCTGTGTGGAGAAGTGCTGAGTGATGTGCCAGATAGAGAAAAGTGCTGTCCTGGAGAAGAGGGAGGAACGGGGCTGCTTACCAGCAGCTCTTGGGGTTTGATGGAATTGTCCGTGTATATGCACAGCTTCTCGGCTGTGAGGGGGATTGTCTCTTTCAGCTTGGAGGCCAGAAACATGCACACCGCCCCCAGCAGCTGCAGATGGCACTTCCGAGTGGGCACCACAGCTAAGAATCTGTCCAAGTAATTCATGGCCAGAGGGAAAACTTCTTCTTCGCACTTCTGCTCTTCGCAGACCTGCAAGTGAGGAACGTGGGGAGGGAACCATGGGGTGGTCGGGGGAAAACAGGGGTGGGAAGTGAGAAGGAGATAAGGAAAAATAAATAAATAAGTGAACCCACCAAACAGACCACTTCCCTTGCTTTTGCTCCTATTTTTGTTTCCCGGGGAGCTAAATTTTGGGGGAGGGGGAGATCTGTGGAGAGGCTGGGAAGGCTGTCAATCGGCTTTCACATTCCTTTAGTTCATTCAGTAAGAAATGAATTCAAGACACTATGTGGGAGAGCAGAAAAGCCCCATCCAGCAGCAAGCGAGCAACCTCAGACTTTTTTTTTCCTTTGCGACCCAATTTTTCTATTTCATCATATTTTCAAAAAATCGATAAAAAATATCAAAACTTCCCCGGCGGTCCCGATTTTGGGGTTGGTGGCATCCCGGGACGATCCCCTATCGTTTCCGACAATAGTAAAAATTCCCCCGCCGGGTGTCCCCCAGCCCTGCGCCCCCAATCCCGCGTTATGGGGGAAGAACGGGAGACATAGCGAGGGCGAGGTGGGGTGGAGAGAGCTCGAGCCGCCTGGATCCTCTTAGCAGACAGCGAGCAGCAAAATTCTTTTAAAAATTTACAAAAAATCACAGCCGCAGAAAAAAAGCACAAATCGCACATGAAAACCAAGCGGGGAGTCTGGGCTTTCCAGCCCACGGAGTTTGGCTCGGGAAAGGTCCCCCCCAAAGGAGATCCGAAGGGGCAAAGGATGGCTGGTGGGGCCAGCGCAAGGCAGGCGAGTCTGCGGGGCTCCGGGCCCGCTGCCGCTGCGCCTGAACCTCGGGGCGAACAGGGGGTTCAGCGCCACGGCCCCGACATACCGGGGGTCTCGTTCCGCTGGGGCGGGGGGCACTCCCGAGCCCCCCGGAAAGCAGCGGGGGCAGCCGGGCTCGGCGTCTGCAAGCAGAGTCGGCATGCAGCGCAACATGGCGAGAAGAAGGCACGTCCTCCCCACTGCATACGTGGGCATGGAACCCTCGCCGGGCAGAACGCGGGGCATGCGGGGCACCCCCCGACCCTCGCCCTACCCCGCGTGCTGCTCCTTTTTCCCAGAAATGCCTCAATCACAAGCGCTCCCGGAGGCGGATTTTCTTTGCTTTTAATTGCAAATTACTTTTCCAACTCTCCCCCTCCACCACCACGCCGCGCTTCCTCCCCTCCTGCACCCCGCTCCCGGAGCCCCCCGAAAGGGGCGACTTCCCCCGCGGGCTGTCGGTGTCCCCCGCGCCCCTTTCCGCACCGGCTGAACTCCGGAGGGGGACAAGGAGGAGAGGGGATCGACAATAAGAAGCCACCCGGTGATCCGAAGAGCGAGGGGCTGCACAGGGAGAGGGGCCGGGGTGCTGCCCGCGGCCGCTCTCCCTCCCCCACTCCCAGGGGCCGGGGTGTACGAACCTCCAGCATCCAAGTGGCCACCATCCTCCTCATGAAGGGCTGGATGTCCTTCTGGACGCACTTGAAGTAGGAGCATTGGGGCAGATACCTTTCCTCTATGGTTAGTAAGTTGTGCAAAACGCGGTCATCGTAGAGCAAGTTCGGGTCAGGCAGAGCTCTCCTCATGGGATCCACCTCGCAGCACAGCAGCTCCATGTTTCCAAAGAGATCTCCCTCTTTCTCTGATGGGAAAGGTTTTTTCTTCTTTTTTTTTTTTAAGCTTTTTTTTTTTTTTTTTTTTTTTTTTTTGGGGGGGGGGGGGGGGGGGGGAGGGGAGGGGGGGGAAGGGGGTGGGGATAGGAGAGGGGTAAAGGAGGAGGGGTAGGTGGGTGGGAGGAAGACGGCAGGACTTTCCAGCTCGCTCCTGCCTCCCTTGAAACTTGTCTCTCCCTCTCTTGATTTCTAGCCTAAAGTTGAAGCGAAGTGACGCAACTCGCCAGGGCAGGCAGTTCTCTCTCTTGTTATTATGGAGAACAGCAGCTGGTCAGACGTAACATCAAACGCTTTTTTTTTTTTTCCCCTCTATAAGCTAACAAGGAACCAGGAGGCCCTCGTATAGGGACACACAAATGACAGCTTCTCTTTTGCTTCCTTCCAGCAACCAAATTAAACTCGTTCCACACTTGCCTTCTGAGGGAGCCCGTCCCGATCAATTTCTCTCTCCTTCTCTTATTGCAAGGGACTGTGGGCGCCCCTCGGTACCCACCCAGACGATGAAATGCCCTGGCATAGCACTGCGCCAGATCCATGTCTCGCTCTCCCTGCTCCGGCACCTCCTTAAACCTGCAGCCGGAGGGGGACGGAGCTCCGCGCTAACAGCAAACCCCCCAAAAACTCTTGAGGGGCGTTCCGCAGCGTCTTCGGGGTGAAATCTCACAACCACCACGGTACTTCCTCCGGCACACATTCGTGGTTCGAGAATGCGAACCGTCTTAGCGTTGCATGGCCACACTGATACAACTTTCTAGGAAACGCAGCGGAGGAGGGAGGGAGGAGGGAGAAAGGTTGGCTGGGGAGGAGGGGGGAGGTGAGAGGAGTTATGTCCCACACAGGGTGACTTCCACTCGGCTCGCACTTCGCCGGTAGTCGCTCCCCGCCTGCAAAATGCGACAACTTTCCGAAGTGTGTGCCGGCTGCGGCAGAGCGGAGGCTCCCGAAGGGGAAGGCGCTCCCGGGGCGGGCACGGAGCGGCCGCAGCCCCGCGGGGTGCGGGGTCCCCGCAGCGGCCGCCCTACAGCTCCCCGGCGGCAGCCGGCGCAGAGGGTGGGCTGGGGGCGGCGGGTACGGAAATACCGCCTTAAAAGTGCGAGCGGGGACTTTGGGGCGCCGCTTCCCCTCCCGCTATTTGCATAGCCAATAGCTCTGGGGCTCTCGCCGCTGCGCGCTGATTGTTACCGGGCAGATTATATTTTAAGGGCGCATGGTGCCCAGGCATCGAGAGCAATCCGGGAGGGATGGGGCGAGAGCCCTCTGACCTGAGCGCACCGCCGGACCCGGCAGCCGCACAGGCTCTGCCGGCATCGGGGGCAAGGCGGGCGAGCGGCCGTCGTTGCCCGCGAGTGGGAACCGGCGCCCCCTCCCACGCCAGCGCTCGCCCTTTGCATCAGAGTGGATGAGAGGGGTGGGAACAGCTGTGCCGACTCTCGCCGGAGTCCAGCAGCAAGGCTGCACTGGCAAAAGCTGCCTGGGACACGGCCCCGCAGCGAACCCGCCCGTCGGAGCAAAGGGCTCCTTGGGCAGCAAAAAGCCAGCGGGAGTGTCGCCCGCCCCCATCCCCCTGTAGCGGGGGACAGCCGAGAGCAGCATCTCCCCACAAACTCATCCCTGCGCACCCCTCGTCCCGTCCGCGGAGCGCGCAGCCCCCGGGCGCAGCCGAGACGTGGGGAGCTGCCGGGCGTCGTGTGTGGCCCCGGCGGCCGAGCCTCGGGTTACCGGGACCCGGGCAGAGCTGTGCCAGGCAAGCTCGCGTTTGAGGGGCGGCGAGGAGGGGGCACCCCCCGGCGCACGGCGAGGGCGGCGAGCGGGACCCGCTGCGGCGCGCTCCGCAATGAAAGGCTCTTTAACTTCCACCATTCATTTCCCCTTCCTGGCTGCTCCTGCGAACAGGGAGCGTGTTGTGTCAGCGCACGTTTTCCTTCTCCAAACTTAAATTCATAAGCGTCCCCGTCTGGCTTTGTAGACCGACAATGCAGCGATTGTCATTTATGTGGGTTTCGGGGGGGAGGACAACGGGTGTCCCGATTGTCCGGCAGCGACTTTCCGAAGTGGGGTGATGTCTGGGGCACGGCGGGGAAGGGATGCGGTGCCCCCGCGCCCCGCGATGGGGCGGCAGCCGGCAGAGCAGCCGAGGGCACCGCGAGCCGGCCACCGTGCTGGGCGTATGGTGGGGATGTCCCGTTAGGGGAAAAAAAAAAAAAAAACCAAACCAAAAAACCCTCCCTTAATCAATAATAAATGGAAGCGTGCCAACTCCGCACGCGGAGGTGCGGCTGATCGGCAGCAAAGTCGTGCAAAAAAAAAAAAAAAAAAAAATAAAAAAAAAAAAAAATAAATAAAAAAAAGACAAAAACCCTACCAAAACAACCAAAACGCTTTCTCCCGGTGCGACGGCTTTTATGTGCTCGGTGCCCGTTTCCAGCGGGGAAACACCGTCCCTGGGAAGCTCGGCCGGCAGGCAGGGAGCCAGGGACCCGCGGCCGCGGAAGCCAGGGTGTCCTAGCTGCCCCTTCGCCTTGTCCCCGTGCCCACGGGCGCTGCTGCATGCGTTTGGAGGCAGCAGATGTTTTAACAGCCTCCGTGTAGAGATTACCGAGTGCCATATGTTAAATACCACCCTTCCTCCGCAAAAAACCAAACCAAACCAACCAAACAAACAAACAAAAAACAAAACCCCAAAACAAAACCACCAAAAAACACCAACCCGCCCCCCCCAAAAGGCAAAAAATAATAACAAAAAATAATGCAACAGTATAGCAGCAAAACCCACCCTTTTTGCACTCACTCCCCTTCTGTTGGTGATCTGCTGCACCCATTTAAAATCATAAATTATTAAATCAGTCGTCGCGGGGATGTGCGCCCAGCCCCGGGCGGGCGCTCCCGCGGAGCTGTCGCCGCGGCCGCGGGGGAACCGCGCTCCCGGGACAGCCGCTCCTCCTTTCCATCCCTGCAGCCCCGAGAGAAGGGGGCTGTGCTGCTCCCAACCCCACCGCAGCCGCCGGGTGGCAACACCGCCGGCATTATTTAGGTCTTTGGACACTTCTGCTGAGCACCAAGTCCGGTGTCACGGCTCCTCATCACGAACCCGACGCGCGGTTATCGTGTAATCGATAATATGTAATGATATTTTATTGGCCTCTGTTGGAGAGCGCTGCAGAGCTCTTGGGTTTTTTTTGATAAATCCTAAATTCGTCATCACTCCTATTTATTTATTTCCCCAGCAAATCTCAGAGAACCATCAGGAAGATGCTGCAGGGGACAGGATGGGCTCAAGCTTTGCAGAGCAATAGACAAGGTGTGAGTGCGCCCGGCGGCTGCGGGGTTTTTGTTTGTTTAAATGAAATAAGTATTCCTTTGCGGTGCCTGAAACCTAAAGACTGGAGTGTGAAACACGAGAATCTGAAAGTGAAACCGACTGGAAGCCAAAAAAGAAACAGATGAACGTGTTTCCACTGTCCAAACTGAGGAAAGCCCCGAAAGCAAACAAACACCATGAATAATAAAATGCGCAGTATATTTGAAATAAAATTATTCCAGCTTCAGTCACTGGAAGGAGTCTAGTTTGGGTTTGTTTGGGGGGGTTTTTTTGTTGATTTATCTGATTTTTAGCCATTCAAAGGTAAATCACATAATTCCATGCTGTACATTCAACAGGAAAAGCATGATAAAAATTATCTTTTATTTCCTCTGTTTTTTGATGAAAGACTGGGAAAGGATGTGAATAGCACAGGATCTTCTGGGTATCATCCATGTATTTTCAAGGAGTTTTTTAATTATACAGTGTAGTTTTCAACTCTAAATAATTGTGTGGTGGCAACTTTATGATTAACATTAGACAATGTAAGTATTGAGCAGGTGAAACATACTCTGTAATAAAACTATTCTCACCTTTATAGGGTGATTCTATGCAGGCTCAATAGTTAACAGCATTAACTAATGGATTCTGTGTGATTGGTTAATATGTTTTTAATTAATTACTCCTATTTTGTGCAAAGTTTCTTCTTCAACCTTTCTCATTCCCCAGTTCAAACTTTTTCAGAGCAGTAATTAGAAACTGTTTTTGTGCAAAGAGTGCATGACTCCAGTCAGATTTCTTTATTAGGTGAGATGGGAAAGGAGTCCAAAAAAAGCTGCAAGGATGGTCATGTACCTGGGATTGATGTTTTATGCTGGAAGACTCGATAAATTAATCACATTTAGCCCAAAGAATTCCCAGGCTGACATTACTGCCTTATCTGGCAGGGGTGCCGCGTCCTTTGCAGCCGCCGTGCTCCTCTCCTGGGGGGGCAGGGTGATAAGGCTGCGTTTGTTTACTCGGACAAGGAACGGGGAACAGGTGCCTCCCACGCGCCAGGAAGTCAATGGAAAGTGACATTTTTTACCCTGGCATGCAGAACTGTGCAGAAACGCTGTCATTCTTTTCTTGGGTTTGGTTTTTTTTTTTGGTTGGGTGGGTTTTTTTTTGGTTTTGTTTTTTTTTTGGTTGGGTGGGTTTTTTTTTGGTTTTGTTTTTTTTTTGGTTGGGTGGGTTTTTTTTTGGTTTTGTTTTTTTTTTGGTTGGGTGGGTTTTTTTTTGGTTTTGTTTTTTTTTTGGTTGGGTGGGTTTTTTTTTGGTTTTTTTTTTTGTTTTTTTGTTTTGTTTTTGCTTTTCAAGCAGATACTTGAAAGAGCAAGCACGGTTCTGATAAATTACAGGTATGAACCACTGATATCTACTTCATCATTAATAATATGACAGAATCTCAAGGTGACAATCCCCTCCCCCCCTTTTTATTTCTTTTCTCCTCATTGCATATGAATCGGCTTACTTTTCTGCTTAAAATGGCTTTGCTGTTAACCTCTTGCATTCCCTAACTGCTGGCATGTTTGTATCAATCCTTAGTTCAAGAATGGCTTCAATATAAAATGCACAAGTTTTTTTTTTCTTTTCAGACTGTTGAGACTTATCAATAAAAGACTTTCTGTCCCAAATCTGCAGCTGATCTCTGATTTTTAGAGCATCTTGCTGTGACCTTCCTTCCTTCCTTCCTTCCTTCCTTCCTTCCTTCCTTCCTTCCTTCCTTCCTTCCTTCCTTCCTTCCTTCCTTCCTATTCCATTTTATTTGCTTTCTGTCTACATTGAGGCAAAGATTTTACATTACATACACGTGTAGTATGCCCAGCTCTATACAAATAAGGAATAGGAAAGCAAGATGTTAAGAAAAAATTGCTCCTTTAATGGGGATTTGGGAAGGCCATATTTTAGTTGTCTTAACAGTGCTGTGGACTGCTAAATAATCACGGTATTTGCTCCCAGGAAAGCAGCTGTATTTAAAAGGTAAGTACAATGATTGTGTTAATCTGCAGTGACAGAATTATCCTGACACAGACTCCCACACTGAATAGTTTGCTGAAACATATGAGACATATATTGTCTGCCAAAGAGTGAGATATTTTATATGGAGCTTCATCAGGGTGGGATTTTGGTTTGGAAGCCACGTGAATGAGTGTGGGATGGGGATGAACTTTCTGTCCCAAATCTGCAGCTGATCTCTGATTTTTAGAGCATCTTGCTGTTACCTTCCTTCCTTCCTTCCTTCCTTCCTTCCTTCCTTCCTATTCCATTTTATTTGCTTTCTGTCTACATTGAGGCAAAGATTTTACATTACATACACGTGTAGTATGCCCAGCTCTATACAAATAAGGAATAGGAAAGCAAGATGTTAAGAAAAAATTGCTCCTTTTATGGGGATTTGGGAAGGCCATATTTTAGTTGTCTTAACAGTGCTGTGGACTGCTAAATAATCACGGTATTTGCTCCCAGGAAAGCAGCTGTATTTAAAAGGTAAGTACAAAGATTCTGTTAATCTGCAGTGGCAGAATTATCCTGACACAGACTCCCACACTGAATAGTTTGCTGAAACATATGAGACATATATTGTCTGCCAAAGAGTGAGATATTTTATATGGAGCTTCATCAGGGTGGGATTTTGGTTTGGAAGCCACGTGAATGAGTGTGGGATGGGGATGAGCTGGACCTCTCATTGTGTGCAGATGTGTAGTGCACATCCAAATTCTGAAAAAAAGGTGTACTTTTTAGAGGAAGAACAGCTTGTTTTGTGGTCTCTGTGAAAGTATCAAAAATTGTCCATGAAGAAATATAAGGCTCTCCGCTGGTATTTTGGATGTCCCCTTTGCATTCCAGGGACAATTAAATACTCCATAGATCTGCTGAGTTTTGTCTTCTTAACAGGATCAGACAAACAAACAGAAAAAACTTTTTTGCCTGACAAAGAGACAAACACATAAAACCCTCAAAACAATAGTATCACAAAATAAAATGGTGTAAATAAATTCTCTCTACTGAGGTAAACTATTTTACTTGTAATTTCCTCCTCCAAAACTGCTGAATTAAAAGCTATTCCCATGGATCAACAGTCAGGATATTTTACTACTCTACTCTGTGTCAATTACATCTACACCTGGGAAAATTAATTGCTTTTAAAATATTAATAGCCTAAAATACTACATTGCATATAATATTAGTGACCACCTGAATACAGTGCTATCATTTCCGTCTTTTTTCTGTGCTTCTCTTTAGGGAATATTCCAGCACCAGTATGCCCCAAAACTATGCATTTTATAGTGGTCACACTGAAGCATTTTGAAAGGTGTTGCCCCTTTTCAAGTGGCACTTACAGCCAGAGACCTCAGTCACTGCCCAGGTGCCACATGGCTTTTGAGTAAATGGCTCTATTGAGAATTCAGACAGTGTGGACAGTGAGAAAACCCTGTCTCCTATGAGCTCCTCAGCATCCCTGGCTTCCCCAAATCTTCTGCTCAGTGCTGCTGCCCGTGGTGAGGCTTTGCTGGACATTTCAGTGGGCGATGGGCAAACAGGAGCTCAGGCACTGTCCCTGTGTGCAGGAGGGTGACAAACATCTTCGTTCCAAGCTCAGCCCTCAGCTATTTCAGATCTCAGTTCCCTGGATTTACACACAGTCAGGTTTTGGCTGACTGAGGTGTCTTGTTAAGAATGGTCAAAGTCCTGTCTGCTTTGTCTGAGTTCCATCCAAACTCTGAGGAGGTTCTTGTTTGGTCTGGGCAAAGCTCCTGACATGGATGAGAAGGTCATTTGGTCAGAGTCAGGAGGGCTGGTGAAGTGATAGCTGCCCTCCTGGTGAAGTGGAAAGAAATTCTCACAGGTGTCTGTGAAATCCACGGCTGCTGCTGCCCCTGGAGAGCTCCCAAAGCTCCTCCATCACTCCACTGGGGCAAAAGACTTCAGCAGCAGCTGGGCAATGGTGAGCGCTTTCTCAAGGGCTGCATCTCCCCATGGGTGTCTGAGGAAATGTCCTCCCCTCTCTGCAGTTCTGCTACCTCACCCCGGAAGCATTTGGCTTTTTACTCTCAGCTAAGACACCCACTTGCTACACTGCTGTTTTCCCTGAATCTGGAGCTGGAGTTAACAGGCAGACACAACTTCCTATGCACGACCTTCCAGATATTTTACTGCATGTAAGTAGACACAGGTCTGAGGGAAACATTGCTTTTATAAAGAGCTAGGTTGGAATTCATCTAGTCCAGTCCACTGCTCACAGGAGGGCCACGTCCCAAGCTGGATTGGTTTGCTCAGGGCCTTTTGCAGCCAAAACAACCAAGGATGGAGATCCCAGTCTCTCTGGGTAATGCCTCATTGCTACACCAGCATCAGGTGGAAGAATGTTGTAAAAAAACTTTGTTAAGAAAGTTTAAGAAATGAACTTCTGTTTCTTTGTTAAGAATCCTTGTGCCTGATCAGAGTTTGCTTGGCTGTAATTCTTGTTCATCCTCTTGAAGTCTCCTGAGGATCTGAGAAGCAGAAGGAAGCAGTGGTGGGTGCTTGCTGGCCACTGGCATAATTGCATATACATAGCTCATGGTGTAGCATACAGGACCTGTAATGTGGCTTTTGTTGAATGGAACTAAACTGCCTTAGTAATTAAAAAAATCACTAACACTTGTCCCACACTGCTCTCCTTCATTGAAACCTCCAGATCTCCTGCACTGTCTCCTCCCTTGGCTCCATTGTTGGTCCTTCTTCTTCCCTTGTGGTGTAAATCTGTACCCAAGCAAAACTCTCTTGTGCTGTTGTCTCATTTCTCTGTGTGCTGAAACTCTCCCTTGGGCTTTCATCTCATCCTGACATTGCAATAACCTCTTGGAGCAGGTTCCTTGAGTGATGTTGGTAGCTCCTCATCCTTTCCTGTAGCTGTTCCCAAGGTACTGTCTGCTGGCTAGGCTGGAAGCCCTTTTGCCTGACTGGGTTCTTATGCCCAGACATAGACTGTTTCTTTTTTGAGGTTCAAATTTTTGTTAATAAGGCTCATTGGTGCCAATCACCATCCTCAGAAGGGAAGCTTCCCACAGGTCAGGAAAGTACCATTTCTGTTTCACAAATATCTGAGGTTCTGTTCTGTAGAGAAACTTCTTACATGAGCTCCATGGCACATCGTGGAGTGGCACTGCCTCTCCAGGGTCCCAGCAGTTCCTGGAGAGAAACACCTCCCTCATCAGAGAGGAAGATGAAGGTTCGTTTTACAGATAGTTTCCACACTTGTGTTCTTGCACCACCTTCTCTTGTGCCCCTATCTCACAAATGTTGCACTGGAAAGAAGGGAGGGGAACTGGTTTCTCTGTCTATGAATAGATGGACTATTAGAGACTGTTGGCACCTGAATGGGCTCGTTATCTTCAGATAACAAAGGAATTGCTCCATCCTGGAGAAGGTCAGGTTATGCAGATTCTCTGGGAACTGAAGGACAAACATTCCCTTACAAGAAGAGCTAAGAAGCCATTTGCAAAGAAAGTTTGGGAAGGTAAAAAATCAAGAAGGAAACACACCTCTGGAAAAGAGAACCCTTTTTAATGAGTCAAGTACCTGTGAAGGGGAGATACAGAAGAAAGGCTTAAATTTGATGTTGCAACACCCTGTCCAGGAGTGAAAAAGGGTCCTCCTAAGAGGATTTGGAAAGGGCTGACAAAGGACAGTAAAGAACAAGAAGGGAAGTGCAGATAGGCTCTGCTGTTGCATTCTTTGGCTCTATGGATTTTCTTGCACATCTCAAGTAAAGCGTGATTATTTTTACAAACATTACACAACCGCTTTGCTATGTATTTTAATAGTTGTTTATCCCTGAGGTGGTAAGTTATAAAGTAGAGAGCCAGCTAGGGTGGGATGCAAACAGAAGTATAAGTTGGAACTCCTGGAGAGCTGGGAAAGCCGGTACTCATCTCTGTTTCTGGCTGTGGGGTCTCAGGAAGGAGGACTCAGGGACGAGCTGTGTCCTGAGAACACACTTAGAAAACTCCTGTTCCTGGGATCTGTTTGGTTTAAAGCAGCATAAAAGCCATCTGCTATGTCCCACACACAACCCTGTTATGGATAATCAAAATATTATATGTAGGGTTTTGAGAGGATTCAGCAGGTTTTGGGGACAGAGGTTCGGGGGGTTTTTTTGGTTTTTTTTTTTTTTTTTGTTGTTGGTTTTTTTTTTTTTTTTTTTTTTTTTTGGTTTTTTTTTTTTTTTTTTTTTTCCTTTTTTCACAGTTCTTTTTTCCTGTGAAAGTCAGGGACAGATTGAAATCTGCTGACTCCAGCACTTAGAAGATGGTTCAAAGTTGGCTTGGAATTTCCAAACACTGCTGGAAATTAGAGCGTATGTCCAGAAAAGCATCAGATTCCCCGAGAAAGTTAGAAGTAGAGGTAATTTGGTTTATCTTCCGAGCTGAATAGTAATTATAATGTTTGCAGACAACTTTCTGATGCCTACTGTAACTGTAGCTTTCCCCTCCCCCCCACACTACAGAAACAGCATATTCTTGTCATGCAGCTGTTGCTTACTGTGTCTTCCTTCTGCTTTGGGTGGATTTTCCCATGTTCATATCTGTAGCTTTTGAGTCCTTCTGTCAGTGAACAGCTGCAGGTTGATACTAGATAGAGCTGGATTTTTTTCTGTGTTCACACACAAGCAAGCTTGTGAACAAAAGATTTTAAAGGAAGCTGATAAATTAACAAGGTCTTTTGGATGATGCAATGTTGCTAATGGTGTGGACAATGGAAATCCTTGTGCTTGTCCTCACTGAAAGCCAAGGAAGACATAACTCAAGCTGTTTTATCTGGGAGCTTCCAAGCTTTTCCCTACAGGCTCCAGAGAGGATGTTTCCTAATGGACTCATCTTTCATGTGACAGAAGGGGAAGTGCTGTCTCCCAGCCTAATGCTTGCCTTTCTATTTCCATTTGACTTGGACCCTCTGAGGAGAGCCTCTGTTTTCAGAGCTTCAAGGAGGATCAGGCCTTTCCTGGGAGCTCCAGATGGGGCACGTGCAAGTCTCAGAGCTTCCCTGTGCCTCCAAGGGAAGCAGATACACTTCTCTGGATGGATGTCCATCTCAGCCCTGAGATGGACAGTCCAGCTCAGTCCAGCTCTGAGTCTGGACTCTGTGAACTTTGCCAGATGTTCAGCGGCTGGGCCCAGCCAGGCACAGTGGCTGCCATTGTGTCCCGAGGGGATGGGAACGGGAGCGTGTGTGGGGAAGTTGGATGGACATTTGCCCCATTCCTGCAGCTCTCTCATGTTTCCTTTGGATTCTGCCTGAGAACCCTGGGGACAGCAGCTTTATTTGTTTGTTTTTCCTGTGTCCTTAGCTTCTTTTTCCATTATTGAAGTAATTGTTCCACTTATATGAAAAAAAAAAAATTCACATCAGCAGCAACTGACCCATTTGGCTCCATCATCCAGTGTCCACTCTTGCACACAGTGGGACAAGGACAGAGATAGATCCTGGTGCAATGGGAAGGGGCACTGCAGGGAATTCTCTGGCCAGCTCACCCCAAGCAAAGTAAGTAGGGTGCTTTGAGGAGGAAAATGAGAGGCAGAGGTGTTCAATAATGGCTTTGGCACAGAGCTGGCCACCCTTTGCCCTCTCTGCCAAGGGGCTTTGCCAGCATGGACATTTGTGTGTGGAGTGTGGGCTCAGGATGGGGGAGGCAAATACAGACAGATGGACAAGGGAGGATAGAAGGGTTATGGCCAGCTCTGCTCAGCCTTCCTGTATCACAGCTGCTTGGGACAGTGCCAGGAGTGGGCTCTGGGGTGAACATGGGGAGAGGGAGGGGAAGCACCAAACCCAGGCCTCACACTGGAATATGAAAATAAAGCAATAAAGAAATTTGAGAATAGCTGGAGACAAAATACGGGGTTAGGTGTATCCTTAGGCTGGACTGGCTCAGCTGTGTCCATTTGTTTTCCCGCTTTGCTTCATATGTCTCTTGTCTTAAGGGAGATTGCAAGGTTAAAGTTTGGGCCATTGATTTGTGTTTGGGTATAGTCAAACGCCTGAGGAAATGCTGCCCATGTGCCAGCAAGGAGACCCAGGCTCATCTCCACTTCTCTTAGGGCAGCCCCAGTGTTACACACCTGTGGAGAAATATGTGAAGGCTTCCATGGCATTCTCCTCCTACAGGTGGTAGAAGGGCAGAGTGAAAGCATGACGATTTTTAGCAGCTTTAGACAGCACAGTCTGCCCTGGGTAAATGTCAGCCTGCCCAGACGCACTGCTCTGTTGGGGCAGGCTGCTGGGCACTATGGCCTGGTAGAGAAGAGTCAGGCTTGTGGAAGGTTTATCCTGTGGTCAGCTGGTAAAAATGCAGTAGTCTGGATGAGTTAACTCTCGTATGAATTGCAACAAAGCCAGAGTGCCAGCTTCTGCTCTGGAAAAGTTATTTCTTGTCTTCATCTCATCAGTGAGTTCAGCACCTGTAACTGAGTGGGTTGAGGAAAAAAAGTGTGAAGGGGTAAGTGGTATTTGGGATTCATCTGGTCCACTTTTGGCACTTCCCAACAAATGTGCACTTTTCCCTGTACTGACCTTTGCACAGGAAGGTGCTGAGCCTCTTCACCATCCCACACAAACCTTTCCATGCTGCTCTTGTCTCCCTCTGCCCCTCCAGAGACTTGGCAGTGGCGATGCCCCAGGTGTCCTGTGAGTGCTGCTCAGCATGCTGGATGTCCCAGATCATCTTTTCCCTGGGCTCCCTGCCCTCCACTGCAGCCCCACCTGCTGCCCCTCATTGTCCTGCTACCTGTGTGGCCAGGCACACAATGGGAGCCTGGGCTGTGGTTTCCAGCCCCTCAGGGACAGCTTTCCCTCCAGGCAGTGTGGATGAAGTGTCATCCTAAGAGTGGGGTCTCATGCTGGGGACATGTTGCTTACCCTACCCTTATTGCAAATGTGCTTTATCTGACACTGAGAATGCTTCTTCCTTAGAAGCTTTTTGTTTTCTATTCCTACTAATTATGTCAATACTGTGGTGGAAGCATGGATGGGATGTGAGTGAGGGGAAGGAAGCATATGGGACTTCAGGCACAGAAGGAGCAGGGCCAGAGAAGAAAAGTCAGAGGAACAAGAGGAAGCATTTTGCAGGGGGAGAAGGGGAGAGAGTAAAATGTGTCAGTTGTGTGAAAAGTGGAGACCCACAGGGAAAAGCACAGCTTAAACTGCACCTAGAGTGCTGTGTCAGTAGGAGCTAAGCTCCAGCAGTGGGGACTGATGGAAAATGACAGCTGCAGTTTAAGTCAGGGAGGCTTCAGGGCCATCTCCCATC
This sequence comes from Onychostruthus taczanowskii, assembly GCF_017590055.1. Classification (NCBI taxonomy): domain Eukaryota; kingdom Metazoa; phylum Chordata; class Aves; order Passeriformes; family Passeridae; genus Onychostruthus; species Onychostruthus taczanowskii. The sequence continues at coordinate 695,632 of NW_024498685.1, forward strand.
ACATTTTGACAGGCTGCAGCGTGGTACTGGCCCAGAGATACTGCACCATCTCTGCTGGCACAAGGGGGAATTAAGAAATCTGGCAGTAATCTGAGCAAACCCAGGAGCTGAGGTGAAGGAACACAGTATCAGAGACAACCCAACTGCTATAAAGGCTTTTAGCTAAAGACTTTAAGAAAACAAATGTTTATTGGAAGGATTGCTCACACAGTGGCTTAATATTTTGCACTGAGGAATTATTACTATCTATAAAAACTTACTAATGGGGACAGTACTTTGTAAACAATAGAAACAAAAATTTTGCAGTAAAAACTAGCATGGGATTAGAAGGAATCACCCTCATCCCCAAGGCAAGTCCTCTGCAAATCACAGACCACTGAGCAAAGGAAGTGACCTCAAAGGGGTTCATCCACCATTTATTTCCAACAGCCCACCAGACCTCAGTTGATTTTTCAGCACTCCATAAGAAAACCCTTCATCAAAACCTACCCAATAAGGCATGGGAGAACTGTGTCATGGGCAAGTGGATAGATCAAGGACCTTGCTGAGATGGTCAGCTCCTGCTGACCTAACAGTTAGTTTTCTTCATTGTTATTCCTTAAAAGTGGTTCTTCATCAACAACTTCCCAACTTTGTGGTTCGTTGGTTTGTTTTGTTTTGTTATGTTTGTTGTTTTGTGGTGTTTTCTTGGTTTATTTTTTCTCCCAAACAATTGATCCAGCAAAAATATTCAGAAAAAGGTGACAAATAGTTTTCGCTGCCAAGCAGAGCTGGAGGGGAAGTTTCTGGTGAGGTGGAAAGGGAAAGGCTGTTTGCAAGTCTCTTGGACAGCAGTCGAATGGTATGCACTGAGTATCAGAATATTCTGAGCTAGAAAGGACCCACCCACAAAGTAGCACAGGAATTGCTGGCAAGAACAAAAAATGAGACTTTCTTGTAACAGGTATGCATACAATCATATCAGTAATATCATATCAGTATTTGTTATCACAAAGATAAAAGGGTGAATACAAGGAGAGAAGGACAGATCAGACAGTTTTCATTAGAAAATAACATTCCTTTAAAATGTTGAGTTCTTTTGTAAGCTGGTTTCAGTTTCTCTGAAATCCTGTATAGGAAAACTCAGGAAAAGGTCCAGTATCATTTTAAAAATAAAATAGTGTCATTTTTCTCTTTGAAAAACTCTTTCAGTGAGACTTTATATTCAGTTTGTGTGACCCATCTGTCAGAGAAAATCTGAGCAGAAATTAAAGGCTCAGGACTGTTCTGAAGAACTTTACCTTTGCTAATGTAATTTTTTTTCTGTGGAAAAGTATCGAATTTTCTGTCTCCTTTCTGCTTGAAGCTGAGCTGAATTTGGGCCTCCAAAATACTTTTATACTTTTGTGTGAGTGGAATCCACAGACAGCTCCTGGATGTTTCCTTAAGAGCCCTTGGAGCATCCATGAGTCCAAAGTAGATCAAAGATGCATCATGGGGGAAAGTTGTGGTGAGATTTGGGGAATAGATTGGCTCAGTCAAGGTGCTGAGCAATCTGGTCTCAGTTCAGCACAGCTTTTAATGGGCTTAGTTTCATTCTCAGTGACTCAGTAACAATTTACATGCCTGAAGCTAAGCACCTGCTCAGGGATTTTTCTGAATTGCACCCCTGGGATGAGGTCTGCTTTTAGCTCCCCACTTCAAGACCCTTGTCCTCCTCAGTTTCTCTGCTCTAATCCAGATTCCCACCTGATTCTTCTCCCAGATTTTCCAGGTCCTGCCAGAAACCCCCAAATACCCCTGCCTTTTTTTTTTTTTTTTAATCCTATTTGTGTTTGTATTTATTCCCAATTTATTATCAGGCTGTAACTTTAATTCATGTGCAAATCATTCATCCATTCTTGAACACAATTTAATAACACAGGAACTAACACTGATCATTTTCACACCTCAGGAATGGAACTAACAAAGCCTTTCCAATATAGTTAATTTTTTTTGTCATTTCCCTTTGTTTCTATTCTTCCAGCCTGTTTGCTGCCTACATGCTAGTTGTTTTGGTTTGTTTTTTTCTCAAGCCAATTTGGACAAATTTCTGAAATTGGTTTCATAGGACACAGGATCAAAAATTTTTGTTAAAATCCAAGCACATTGTAGCCTCTTGTATTCCCTCTACCCCCTAATTGTGTAATCCATCCAGAAATTAATCAAATTTATCTGGCAAAACCCGGTTTTCTGAACCTCTTGCTGCCTATTCCTCATGATTCACTTACCCTGGAGATATCTAAAGATGTACCAACCCCATCATGCCACAGCATCATTGCTTCCATGCTGTATTTTGGATAGAAGCTGCACTTATGGTATGAGGGGGGGCCACCCTGTGTTATGCTGGGCTGTCCTGGGAAGAAGGAATGCTGCTGGGAAGGGTGTGTTCCATGATGCACAACCAGATGAAATAGTTCCCTGCCAAATGAGCAATGACTGGGAGTGCTTTCACATGGTGTCATCCTTAGTCCAGGGTCCAAAGGGCACTTTGAAAAGAATGGCACCAACTCCTAAGCAGTCAGAGGAAAGCAAACAAAATCACATATTTCTTGGACGTTTGTGTGTCTCACTAATGGTCTGAAATGAACCAGCCATCAGCTGGTTGGATAGGCTGACAGTGTTCTGTTTAAACTCTTACACCTAAAAATACCTTGGAAAACCCTGGAAATCTCATCCAAGGCTTCAGTGCAGCAGGGGAGGGGGAGATTCTACCCCTCTGCCCCATTCTGATGAGACCCTGCTGCAGGGCTGTGTTCAGCTCTGGGGCCCAACACAGGAAGGACAGGGAGCTGCTGGATCCAGGCCAGAGGAGGCCACAAAGGTGACTTGTCAGGGACTTTCCCCTATAGAAACAGGCTGAGAAAGTTCAGCCTGGAGATGAGATGGTTGTGTGGAGACCTCATAGAAACTTTCTGGTGTCTGAAGGGACCTCTTCAGCAGGAACAGCAGTGACAGGAGCTTTCACACTCATGGAGAGGAGGGTTAGATTGGGTATTAGGAAGAAATTGTTCCCTGTGAGGGTGGTGAGACCCTGGCACATGTTGCCCAGAGAAGCTGTGGCTGCCCCATCCCTGGAAGTGTCCAAGGTCAGGCTGGATGGGGCCCTGAGCAACCTGGGATAGTGGAAGGTGTCCCTGCCCATGGCAGGGCATAGAATTTGGTGATCTTTAAGGTCCCTTCCAACCCAAGTCATTCCATAATTCTTTGGAAGTAGATATGTTGGAGTGACCAGGTCTGAGGTATCCTTCACTTAAAAGGGCTTTTTAGGAAAAGTGTCTCTGCAGTGGGAGGAGGGACATCCTTGTGAGCCTGTAATGGAGATGCTCAAAAGGGTGGATGTACAGTACTGAGGAACAAAAAGATTGTATGGAAGGAGAGAATGAACTTTAACAAGGAGCTACTACAACAAAAAACAACCCAAGCAGTAAAATGAGAGTTTGAAAATAATAAATTAATTTTTTTAATAGCTAAGTTTTTGTTGCTTTTCAAATCAGGGTCAGGGGTGTGATATAAAACCATCTGGGAGAGAAAACAATGAAAACCAAAACTGGATGATCATACATCTGGCATTTTGTACCATGAGTTTTCTCCATGTGTGTGGGTGCTCCAACAGAGCTACTTGCATTGCATACTTGAGAGCAATTCAGTGACCACAAAATATTTCTTTTATTCCGGGGGAGGGTGGAGAAATATTGCTGAGATTTTCAAAACTGTCTGAATCTTTCCAGCAGGCTTCCCAGCACTGCTGTGTTTCAGGTATGATTTTGAGATGGCCCCAAATGCTTTGACCAGCAGAGACTCCACATGAAACTGTGGAGCATGATTGCCTCCTGGGAAGCAGAGTTGCAGTCCTGAGGCTGGGATTTCTCCCAGACCCAGAATCCCAGCCATACAGTGGAGTTTTCTCTTTAAGCAAGGTGGCAGGAGAGCAGGGATGGGTGGTCTGTAGTGATGAAGAAATTTGTGAGCTCCTCCACTGTCACTTCCCAGGAAGCAGCATTCTGGCACCATTGAATGGGCTGATGGGTACTGAACCAGCTCAAAGTGAAACATGCCTTGGTATTTTTTGCTTACCAGCCCCTAAAAAATGACACCTGGACAGATGCACCGTTGGCTCCTTGGTGAAAGCTATACACAATCAATACCTTGTAGCCTAAGTTTGCCTCTCATGGGGGGATTACACTGCTCAACCTAATGATACAAGATATTTTCTGGGAAAAGTCACTGTAGCAGGGCTATAAATAGAGCTATACTTCTCCATCTCATTTTGGGGAAACATGCTTCATAATCTTAGGAGCTCATGGACACTCACAGATTTCTATAGAAAATACATTTGTGGAATTTTTACTACACTTCTTCTACACTTTTAACTAAATTGATGTGTTTATTCAGCACAATCAGATTAAATACAGGACTAAAACAATCCCCCCATGACCCAATTCCACCTGGCTAAATCCATTTCACTCTTTTGAAGAGTCTTGGGTTTGCTTGTCTTCCTAAGGCTGCCTGGTTGTTTCTCCAGGAGGGAATGGGAATGGGAATAGACTGGGCTTAGGCTTTGTGTTTGCTTGTTGCTATAATGGGCGACACAGGGACCTCAGGCAGGTATAAAGGAGTTTTATTGCCAAAACCCCAGCCTTTTTAAGCAGTCAGCTGGTTATCAGTTTACATAGTTCTAAGGCACAATAAGCCCAAGTCAACCAAGCACCATACACCATGATGAGGACATGATGTGGACATGTGACAGTCACACAGCACGTCTCCCACATCTCTCATGTCTCTCTACCTCTATTCCAACCAAGCCACTCATAGTTCCCTTCTACTTAGCCAAAGTAACAGGCCAGAACCATGTTACAGAGCCTTCCCTTTATAAAGCCTTACCCATTGGTAACATTTGCTGTCTGCCCAAGGAAGAGCTTTGTTTGCTGCAGAAGATCCAATGCTCTGTTGTCAAAACTAGTTTCTTCTTCATCTGCAGTTTGGTGCATTAGCAAAGCAGAGTCTCCAAGATAAACCACTGGATTTCCAGCATGATTTTCCCCTGTTCTTTGCCATCACTAAGACAAAGATATTTTAACCTTTGTTGCTTTTCTTTTTCCTTCTCAGTGATCAACAAGCACCTGCAGGAATTTCAGAGAAAACAAGACAACAATTGATCTGAAACTTTATGATTCTGCTTGACATTATGCTCTGCCTACAGACATCTGCAGCAGGTGACACAGGAGCATGTCCAGGTGGGATTGGAATGGCCCCAGAGAGGGAGACTCCAGGCCCTCCCTGGGCAGCTGTTCCAGGGCTCTGCCACCCTCAGTGTATGGAAAGGCTGCCTCACACTGAGGTGGAATTTCTTGTGTTTAGTTTATGTCCGTTGCTCCTCATCTTGTCCCTGGACACCACTGAAAAGAGCCTGGCACTATCTCAAAACCCATATTCGAGATACTTTTATGTATTGATGAGATGCCCTTTCAGTCTTCTCTGGTGCCAGTGGTGAAATTCCGGTGTCAGGAAGGGAGCCAGCACCAAGGCCTGACCTGGCAGGAAGCTGTTCAGCTGTGGCCGCTGCACTATGGCAGCAGTTTAGGTCATGTGTGTCCTCTGTCCCACAAATTAGTTCCTTGGGAGGTTAGCTGAGCTCCTGAGCTTGTGGCACACAGACCTGGGTGGGTTGGCCAAGGCCTTTCCCTGTCTCCAGGCTGTGCTGGTCCTGAAAGCCTTCCTGAGACAGGTTAATGAAGCACCTCTGCATGTGAGCTGTGAAATTACAGCCTTTAATAGCCCAGTTAACCCTTGAATAGCCCTGGTGACCTGTGGAAAACCCCAGAGCATTTGGCTGATGGGTGTTTGCCTTGAGCTTGGAGCTGAAAGGAGAGGAAGGGCAGATTGTGGCCTGCACATCCCAGGTAGGGCCTGCACTGCCCCTGCCTTTTGTGTCCTTTGGGGCTGTTGTTCATTGCATTCCTCTTTGCTCCTTAACCCTGGATTGATTTTCTATTGTACTTTGGCTCCTGAAGGCAACATACTGCTAGCATTAAAAATAAAAATAAATCCCTGCTGATGTTTTACACCCAGGAAGATGCCTATGGGGCCAGACTGAGTGGCACTGAAACTGCACCACAGCTGTGAGCAGAGGTGTGTCCTGCTGCCCTTTCCAAGCACCCAGGGATAACAGGCACTTGAGTACAGTCTGTGTGTGTGCTGCAGGGCCCAGGGCAGTTTCCATGGCTCTTTGTGTGCAGTAGGTGTCATTAAAAACTCAACATTTGACACCCTGCCTTGGCTGGAGCACTTGGTGGCTACAGCTCCCAGGTGCAGTGGGATCAGGAGTGGCCTGGTGTGATGGACTTAACTGTTCCTTCTGCTCCTTTCTGGAGCAGAAAGATTTGGAGGGACATGTGGATTTTCCTTTCTCTGGTTAGAGATGTTGGTCATGAATTGTGTCTGTGCCGGCATGATATATCAAATCTGATTGGAAAATGTTTTCTATGAATGCTTTATCCCAACCTCTACTTCTACCACCTAAATAGTGGGGATGGGGGAAGTGAAAGAATGGTAAAAGTACAAAGATATTACAGGGCAGGGTAGGCCAGCTAACATTTCTTTAATTTTTTCTTTAAAACATGGCTTTTCCCACTGTCAGGCTACCTGCATGACCAGCAATCCCAAACCTGCTCAGTTTCTGTATAGGCTGACTCAAGAAACATGATAAAAAACAGTGTGGCAGCAGCTACAAGTCTGAGTCAGAAAAATTGGTAAAATCCAGTATTAAGATGTAAAATGGGCAGTGCACATCTTTTTCTGTGTAACAGATCTGAACTGTCTTTGAACAGCTGCAAATTCAGATGAGCCTGATCCTTTCCCCTCTTCATGAGAAGGGGAGGAGGGCGGTGCGCTGATCTCTTCCCTCTGCCACAAGGGAATGGCTTAAAGCTGCATCAGGGGAAGGTTCAGGCTGGATGTCAGGGAAATGTTCTTCCCTGAGAAGGTGATCTGGCAGTGAAAGCTGCCCAGAGAAGTGGCACCAAGCCTGATGGTGTGCAAGGAGCACTTGGACAACATTCTTTGATAAATAGGTTAATTTTTAAGCTGTCCTGTGTGAAGTCAGGAGTTGGACTTGATGATGTTCATGGGCCCCTTCCAGCTCAGGATATTCTGTGCAGTTAAATCCACTTTGAATAAGAAAACATTTCACCCAGAAAGAACTAAGGTGTGCAGTGGAGTTTGTTGTGATTGACTGAAAAATTACTTATCTCCACATAAACCCCAGCTGTTGGGATATCAAAGAGCAGGAAATGGGTTCACAGCATTCACTGCAGCTTTGCCATCTTTCCTTGCACTGATAACTGTCTTGTTTTGAACTTGGATTAATTTGTCACCCATTCTTCCTACTGAGGGCATGGTGATTACAGAACCATCTCCTCATTATTAATAATTACTACTAGATTCATAGCTGGTTGAGATGCAGAGAAAAATCCTCATTCTGAGCAATACATTAAGAGGATAAAAAGATGAAATTTGAGTGACAAAGATTATAATTCTTGTTTTTCATGGGTGAGACACAAGGCAACAAAAATCAGTTGATTTCTCCCCTTCCCAAAATCATATGCATAGTGGATTTTTTTTTTTAATTAATAGCTCTGGATGCTTAACCAGACTTCTAAATGGTTGTCAGAGTCCAGATTTCCCTCAGGATCTTAGTCCATTTTCTGAAAAATGTGTTTTAAAGAATTTCCAACCTGATTTTTATACTTCTCCTTTTTTTTTTTTTTTTTTTTTTTTTTTTTTTTTTTGTTTTGTTTTGTTTTGTTTTTGTTTCTTGTACTTCACTAACTACCGTGAAATGCTCAGGTGTGACAATATCAGTAAACGAACCAAACTTGTCACGTTTTATTAAACATCAGAACTCTCAAATATAGAAAGAGTCCTAAAAGTCTGCTGGAAGTTGGAACAGAGTTAAATGCTGGACACAATATCTGAGTTGCCACCTGGAAAAACAATCAGGAATGTGGCTTTCTGTGGGCAATTCCAGCTCCCTCTCTTGAAGTACATGAAAGCAGCACCTTGAAATTACTCTGAAGCTATACTGATGTCATAAAAATAGAACATAAATTCCTTGGTTAATCTAGGTGGTCAGCTGGTGTGAGATTTTATGTAAGCTTAGTTTTAATGCCCTTTGACATTTGTTTTGCAGTTTGGATATTTTGAGGTTTTTTTCTCTCTTCTCTTAAGAGTCTTACAGAAAATCTTTGAAATCAGATGCTATGTGAAATTCAGCTCCTGGGTTTAAATTCATACATGCATCTCTGTATGGTTTTTGGTTTTTTTGGTTTTTTTTTTGGTGGACTACATCTCTACATCTATGTAGAAATACATAGTCAATTAAAAAAGGTAATTATCCTGGATGCTGAATTTTTATGGTTTAACAGCTGATTTTAAACTGAAATTGGATTTCCTTCCACTTCCAGCCATTATCCATGGCGTAACTAAGCAACACAACTCTCCTGTTATTGATGGGGCTGAGTGCACACAGCTCTTCTGACTGGCATAACTGCACCCATCTTTAAGTGGTGAACCTGGGGTTTCACAGCAGGGATTTCCTGTAGAGACAGAAGCATGGATCTGGAACTCTTTGGAGGTGTGTTCTTCATTCTGATCTGTGCCTATTCTGGCAAAGCCTCCCTTTTTTTCTCTTACATGTCTCTTCCTCAAACACTTGTTTCCAAAACAACATTTCTGAATACAATGTACTCCTGCAGCAGATGTAGCAGAGCTGGAGGAAGAAAACCAACCTAATAAAGGTTTGCACATCGGATGGGGCAGAATTAAGGTCAGTGTGGCTTGAATGTTTCTCAGCTGGTCAAAGAGCTGGTGAAGGGTCTGGAGCACAAATCTTGTGAGAGGGAGCTGGAGGGTGGGGCGGGAGCCTCAGCCCAGAGAAAAGGAGGCTCAGGGGGGATTTCACTTTCCAAGACTCCCTGACATGAGGGTGCAGCCAGGTATGGGTCAGGCTCGGCTCCCAGGCAACCAGTGACAGGACAAGAATAAATGAATCCAAGCTGCACCAGGGGAGGTTTAGATTGGATATTAAGAAAAAATTCTTTACTGAAAGGGTTGTTAGGCACTGGAACATGCTGCCTGGGGAAGTGGTTGTATCACTGTCCCTGGAAGTGTTAAAAAATGTGTGGATGTGGCACTTGGGAGCATGGTTTAGTAGTGAACATGGTGGGTTCTGGGTTAATGTTTGGACTCGATGACCTTTTGATTTTTTCCAACTTTAATAGTTCTGTGATTCTTTGGACCTTGGTGTTGACACAGTGGGAGCTGCCATGGATGTGGAGATGGCAGCAGTAGCCCTAGGCAAGGCATGTGGGGCTGTCTTGGGAGAGCTGGGAAGGTGGGAAGGGAATTAATTGGTGCTTCCAAGTAAGTCATGGAGCACCACTGGTTTTCTGAGCAGGGCTCAGGTCCCCACAGCAGTGTCTAGGAGGTGTGTCATGTTGGTAGCTGTGGGAGTGGAGGAGAGAATGTCTATGTAAATTGATGACCTGAAGATGTATTTTTGCTTGTGGATTTGTGCTGGAGCTGTTCTGCTCCACCTCAGGTTGCCTCAACAGAGTGCTTGGCAGACAGGTTAAAAAATCAACTTTAAAAACTGTTGAGGGATATCACTCAAAGGTGCTTAAGAAAAGCCATGTGCTGCTTACTAAGAGGGAGGGTGACCATGAAGCTTTGGCATTGCAAGGGTTTGAGGGTTGTGCCTCTCCCCCAGGAAAGAGCATTTAGGGCAATTTTATTGTGTATCTGCTTGCATTGGAGTCAGTGGTGGCATTCCCAGGCTCAGCAGCTGCTTATGTACTGTGGAATGATATCCAGAATTCATCCTCAAGGACCTGCCTTAAAAGAGGGAAGGATGTAGACACTCTACTAAATATCAGTGGGATTCACAGAAGAGGTCAAGCTAAGACAAAACACATTCCAAGGATAATGTCAATCTGTCTGAAATCCTGACCTGAGTTTTCTAAGCCCAGTAAATGGATACTAATGCAAAATTCCATGCTGGCTAAATGGATTTCAGTTAATTTTCTGCTATGAAAGCATTTTGATTTTAACAATAGCTGTCACTCCCAATATAATACAGAAATAGTTTAGTAATACAGGCCTTAAAACACTACTCTGATAAATATTTATATTACTTATTTTAAGTTGAAAGCTTGGTTATGAATTGTTTTCATTCCAGCAGTGTAAACATCCTTCTAAAGTCTGCACTGTAATGTTGAGATTGAAGTTGCTTTCCCTATTTGCCTTCTCTTATTTTATCAGTGCAAAAATATTCCTTAGTGGAGTCTGATAAAAGTATTTCACTGTACAAATGCCCTTCTTTTCTGTACAATACAGGAGGGAAAAATAATATTAGGTACTTTTCTGCAGCCAGCAAAAAAACCCATCAGTTCTTTGTCAGATTTTAGTTTAGTTTAAACAGGAATTTGAATACATGACTATAAAACATAGGCCTTCTATGCAAGAGGCATTTTCCTGATGATAAATGGATTTTGGCTATTGTTTAGTTAATGTTTTATGCTTATTTGATAAAGGAAAACTTTAAAATTAGAAACAAAAGCTATTTAAGGTGTGTGAAACAAGGTACCAGCACAAATAGCCTCAGCTCTGAATTGATGAACAGTAATTGATAAATAACTGCATATGGGATTTGAACTGGAATCCCAGCCATATTCTTGTGGTGAAAGGGAAGGATTTGAATGATGGCAACAGAATGCAAGCCTCCCCACTATCATCAGTCTGAAGTGGCTGTAGAAATTCAGGCAGTCATTTAATAAAAACACCTCTTTTACTATGGAGGCTGTAAATTATACAAGCCTGTCAAGTTACAGCTCTGCCTTTGTGCCCAGCATGATTGTAATGTTCTCAGTCCATAATTTAAAAAAGGATTAAAGTTCTCCAATGCTCTGCTGTTTTTTACAATGTTTTGGTGATAATAAGATTACCTCAGCCTCCCTCTCTCATGTGAAAATGTCTCTAAAAAGACATACCATATTTGAAGGTGGGGTTTTCTCACACACAGATGCATATATTTGAGAGGGAGAAAATACATGACAGTGGTGTCTGGCATCAAACTCTTATTGTGGGTCTGGAAATGCCTCATTACTCAAGGGTGCTGAAGGCATGCAGCTGATGTATGGATTTGCTCTGTACAAGTGCTACTGTGTCTTTAAGGTCATGTCAGCAAGGTTTCTGTTTATTAAAGAAAAGGTCTCAAAATGAGTTTTTAAAAAGTTTATGAAACAGCAGAGATTTTAGAGGACCTATTCCTTGGAAAGCCAATTTTCTTTAATTACCAGGGATAATTACTGCATGAACCTCAGGATGACAAAAATACTACCAGTGTTGTCTGTCAGAAAGTAAAAGCAAAATAGATTTTCTACCTGAATTAAGTCATGCTTTTAGAAGTCTGATGTCAGTGGGTATTTTGGAGATGGCAGAAAATTGCACAGGCTCTGCTGGTGGTCTGGAAATTTCCTGTTTTCAACAGCAGCAAGCTCTGACTTCTCTCATCATCTGTCTCAGCATGTCAGGTCTTCAGTTTGCCACTGGGCTTAGAACTTGGCTGTTGTGCCTTTTAGGGTGAGGAGGTATCTTATTTAAAAAAAAAAAAAAAAAAAAAAAGGAAAAATATTCTCCTGACAAGTTTGTGGTTTGAGTTTCTTTCCAAAGATGGCACCATGAAGCCACCGAGATATTTGGCAGAGGTCCTGTGGAGGACAGATTAGACAGCAAAATGCTGGAGAGTCAGGCAAAGATGCATGGAAGACAAAATTTGTCATATGCTGCTTCAGTATTTCTCTGATTATTTCTAGCACATACCAGACATACTTAGGTTTCAATTTCCTTGCAAAAACTCATGTTAATAGCATTTGCTTGAATTATTTAAGAAAGGAGAGGATTATAGAAGACATCAAAATCTGAGTCCTCACCTGCCGTCAGAGCCTAGAGCCTCTATCATAGAGGGAAAAAAGTACCACAAAAAAAGACATTAAATTCTTTGTCTTCTAAGATCCAGGACCAGGCAGCTCCTCTGAAGTCAGTCATTATTCCAGCTATGAATGACCTCAGAATGTCATTCTGTCAGGAAGGCTTGACTGTCATCCATGGACATCTTGATCATGCCTCCCTTCTCTGTCACCCTGCTGCTGTGAAGAGGAACTGAACAACATGAACAAGCTGGCTCAGAGGAGAGTAAGGTTGGATATCAGGAAAAGGTTCTTCCCCCAGAGGGTGCTGGGATGCTGAACAGGCTCCCCAGGGACTGGTCATGGTCCCAAGACGGCCAGAGCTCCAGGACAGTTTGGACAGTGTGCTCAAGCACGAGGTGGGATTGTTGGGATATCTGTGCAGGGCCAGGAGTTGGGTTTGACAATCCTTCCAACTCAGCATGTTCTGTGATTCTATAATTCTATGAATGTGGCCACCTTTATTCCCTAGAACTCGCTCCAGGCTGAATCATGTAGATAATGTGGTATCACGGGGCTGTTGTCAGACATAACTTCACCCCCCAAGCCCCCATTCCTCTCCTCTGGTGTGGAGCAGCCAGTTCTCAGAGCTGTGCAAATGCCCACTTCAGCTGCGCTCTCCTGGCTGTTCACTGCACTTTCTGTGCAGATGCTGAGGAAAAGCTGAGATCTTCAATGGACCATGGCAGAATTGTACAAGCTGGAAACTGTGCCCACAACCTGGTAAAATTATTGAATGAGCACTTCAGATACCTCATATGCTCAAAACGCCAGTGTCTGCCTCTGGAGCTGGGAATCTCTGGTGGTTGTGGAGAGGCCTGGAAAGGAAACAAGGATCATAGGATGGGTCAGGTTAGACAGGACCACAGAGTCATCTGGTCCCACCTCCCTGCTCCAGCAGGGCGATCCCAGAGCACAGGGCAGAGGGTTGTGTCCAGATGGTTCTGGAATATCCTCAGTGAGGAGACTCCACACCTTCTCTGGACAATCTGTTCAGTCCTCGGTCAATGCCCAGGACAGAAGTTCTGCCTCCTGCCCTGGTGGAAACTCCTGGGATCAGTCCCTGCCCGTTCCTCTAACGCCATTGCTGGGCCACCCAGAGCCTGGGCCCTGCTCAGAGCCCTCCCTGCACACAGGGACACCCAGGGCTGAGGGCCCCTCTCAGCTGGGGCTCCTCTGGAGGCTGGACAGCCCCAGCTCCCCTGCCAGGGAATGCTCCAGGCCCTAAATCATCTCTGCATCCTCCACTGGCCACAGTCCAGGAGCTCCCTGTCCCTCCTGTGCTGAGGAGCCCAGGACTGGCACAGCACTGCAGATGTGCCTTCCAGGGCTGGGCAGAGGGGCAGGATCACTCCCTGACCTGCTGGCAGTGCTCTTCCCAGTGCACCCCGGGACACCATTTGCCTTCTTGTTCCCCAGGGCACTGCTGGCTCATGGACATGTTGTCCACCAGGACCCTCAGGTCCTTCTCAGCAGAGCTGCTGGCCAGCAGTCCTGTGCTGGTTCTCTGGAATGGCCCTGCTTGAGCAGAATTGTGGCACCAGATGACTCTCTGTGGTCCCTTCCAACCTCAACCAGTCTGTGTTTCTGTATGAAGGGAGGCTAAGGGCACTGGGTTTGTTCTACCTGGATAAGACTCAGGTGGGTTGGTGCAGACTTCTGGCTAAAGGGGAAATTTAGAAAAGGCAGAACTGGATTCTCCTCAGAGGTGCATGGAGAAGGGACCAGAGGCAAGTGGCACATGTTGCAACTAGAAAAATTCTGATTTTTGATTGGGAAAATTTCTTCCCTGTGCTGCACCACCTGCTGAGTGGTGCAGCACAGAAGCAGGAGCCTAGGGAAGATGAGGGATACCCATGCTTGGAAAATGTCAAAGCTTGACTGGATACGGCTTTGTAGGATCTCATCTAGCTTTGGAATTAGCTCTGCTGTGAGCAAGGGGTTGGACTATGGACTCGCAGAGGTGCTTCACCACCTGAATTGTTCAGTCAAAACAGTGTTAAAGTCTCAAAGTCCACTCAGGCTGTTCCAGCTTCTCCAGAGCCACCTTCTACCCTGTGTTGCTGCTCCAGGGGTTGCTTGGTCAGTGTGTGCATCTCATGATATCATGAGAAAAAGAAAACTTGCCTAGTCCCCCTGGCTATTCCTGACTAAAAGGTTGTTTAAACTAAACAGTAAATTAGGAAATTTTAAAAACAGCTCAATTTTGTGTATTTCCTTGTCACCCCCCACCCCCTGCTTCAAATCTCTTGAACATTTTCTTCAGACAGCCTCAAGTTTCTTAAAAGGACATTCTACCCTGAGTTAATATGCCTGTGAAAGTTCAGGCTGATTATTTTTCCTCTAGAGAGGGAGTCAAAATTGTGCTTATAATGGAGGTCTTGTTTCAAACAACGATGAAAGAATTTAGCATTTCTGACATCAGTGGGGTGGCACAGGCGAGGAGTCGCATGCGAGCGGGCGGGGGGAGCTGGGCTCTTCTCTGCTCCACTGGTTTTGTGAAGGACTCTTTCACTGGTGGAGGTTTATCCAAACCCACCTAAACACATGTACATATTTATTTACTAAAGCAAACCAGGCTGCAAATAGTACCAAAACCCGCATTTAAACGTCCCTACAAGCAGCCCCTCCATGCAAAATCTTTCTCCAGTTCTGCTTCAGAAAAAGCCTGGGAGAGTTTATTTTCCTCAGGCTTTACAACTCATTGTTTTCCATAAAAGCACCCCTCTGCTTTTCCAAAAGTAAGGATAATTCTGTGGCTAGAACATATGACTAGGACTTGGAGTTTTCTTCCCAGCTGTTGCACAGACTGCTTGTGAGTTATTGAGTAAATTTGATTAATCTTGCTGCACATGTGTAAAATGGATGCACTGCTCTTTCTCCTCATTCACAGAAGTGGATGTGAGCCTTTTAGCCCTTTACAAGTCAACTGAATAGAAATGGAAAGAAACAGGCATGCAATTTTGTGTACAAGTGCTTATCAAGGAAATAGTGGATTTTTTAAAAATGTATTTGACAGAGCTTATTAATTCTGTACAAGGTTGCACGAAACATTTGTATCTAGAAAGTTTGAGTTTTTCCTTCCAAAGTGAAGGGGATGTTTCTTTGAGTGAGCCTTATTTTTTTAAAATGAAAATGAGAACACTAAAGGTTACTTTTTTAAATGAAGAAGAGAAATTTGTCAGTATTATGTATTATTCTTAAAGGACAAAGTAGATCATCCCGGCCACATATAAGCCACAGGCTTTATGGGGAAAGCAGTGCCATTGAGGCTGAGTGCAGGCACACTGAGGGCTGGGAAGTGACTGGAAACAACAACTCAGACAGAAGAATCTATCTCCATCCCTGCATGCTGGTCCAGTGGGCAGACAGGCAGGATTTTCCCATGCAGTGGTGGAGTCCCCACCCCGAAGGTGTTCAGGAAATGGCTGGAAGTGGCACTCAGTGTTCTGGGCTGGGTGTCAAGGTGGTGAAAGAGGCGAAGGTTGGAGCTGCTGATCTTGGAGGTCTTTTCCACCCCTAGTGGTCCTGTGATTTGTTTTAATCTCAGAGTCAGTGTGCAGCCCTGTAACTCACCATCCACATCTGAACCCTGCTGTGAGGAGAGACAATTGCCGCCTTCCTGTGGTTGTCTGTCACACTCACCATCCCTGTCCCTTAAGTGCTTCACAAATATTGATGGAAATACTTCCAGGAAAAGGCATCTGCCACCACAGGCATTTTCTGTCTCAGAGCTGAAGTTACAAAGGTATCTCCAGATATGTGGTGTCCTTTTAAGGTTAAACCTGGCTTGAATTGGAAGGATGTAAGTATGTAGAAAAAGCAATATAGAATCAATATATTCAACCCTCTGCACTTTAAAGAGTATAACAACAACAATTCATTATGGGCCAGAGTTTTTAGGTGCCTGGTCAACTTCTGTGCCTCTCTTCCAGCTGTTCATAATGTGATACCTCAGAGGCACTTGGTTTACTGTGTGCTGAATATTCACAGCTGAAATTGAATTCTTCTGACAATGGGGCTCCTTCCAACTAATTCAAGATTAGGTTTTGAAAATAGTATGCAGAATTACTAGCTGAATTGAAATATCAATAAAGATTAAAAATATCTGCAATCATCCTAATTTTTAATTTGTTTTCCCTTCAAATTCTTTAATAATAATTTTGTCAGGTGTCATGTACCTATAAACATTAGTAAAAAATGGGAACAGCTCCACAGAATCATGAAATTTTTTTTAAAAGTTTAAAAAATAATTTTTAAAAATTAATTTTTTAAAATTATAAACCACTTACAAAACCGCAAGTCTTAAACTTTGCATTTTTGTGATAGTAAATTTCCATTAATTTTGTCAAACAGTGGTCTGCACCCTGCACTTTGAAGCATAAGAAACATTGCCAGTGCCAAAAGTTCAGGCTTCAAGTATTTACGAGAGTGGCTGAAAAATGAGATTTAGGAAGTAGTTCAAGTTCTGTTCACATTTTTCAGTTTTCATTCATCTCCTGTTACATTTCTAAGCTTTCTCATCAACAGCAAGAACAGATGATTCACTGAAAGAGCATGAGTAAGTTGCTTATGTCACCACATTTCTCCAAGAGCTGGAAATTTAAACAGAAGAGTATCATGGAGCCACGATAAATCCCATGCATTGGCAAAGTTAATTCACTGCAATGTGTACCTGTCTCTGTTTTTAACAATTTAACTCAGCACTGTACAGAGATGATTCTATTCCTGCTGATAGTGATTGCAGCATTGTGCAGGAGCAAGATGGGAACATGGAGAAAGGCATGGAGCTGTGTCAGGGGAGCGTTACAGTGGATATCAAGAAAAGGTTCTTCCCCCAGAGGGTGCTGGGGCACTGAACAGGCTGCCCAGGGAATGGTCACAGCCCCAAGGCTGCCAGAGCTCCAGAAGTGTTTGGACAAAACTCCCGGGCACACGGTGGGATTGTTGGAGTGCCTGTGCACGGCCCAGAGGACTTTATGATCCTGGTACGTCCTTTCCAACCCAGGATATTCTGTGATTCTATGATTTCAGGCATGGTTTTCTGACAAAAATCCCAACTGAAATGTGTGTGTCATGGGTTGGATTCTGATTCCAAACTCAGGAGGTAATTTGTGTGCTTTGCATTCCACAGGCTTCTTGTGTGAGCCTGGGCTGTCAGCCCTCTCAGGTGGTATCTTCCTGCTTTGCCTAAGGTGACAGCCACCTCTGGTCTCACAGCAGGTTTTCAGGATGGCGGCAGCTCCCTTCTGAAGCATTCCTATCTTTTTAATGTCCTCGGAATGAGCCCAAGCAGTAGCCACACATCCTCCTGTCAGACACTGACAGACACTGCTGATGTGTTGAGCCCAGAGGTGCAAAGCTCACCACACCAGCAGATCCTCCACTCAGGGGGAGCCCTAGGGAGCCCATCTGGGTGCTGTAACACTCCCATGGCCTTCTTCCAGCATCAGAGGCTCACAACATTTTAGACTTTTCCTTATTTTAACAGGCAGCAACTGCCAGGCCTGGAATCTGTTTGTTTCTTTATCAAGCAGGCGAATAAATGGTGCTGCACTGCTTAATCTGTCTTATTCAGCATCTTATGATTATATCAGCCTGTCTTAACCAAGCCAAGTATATTTACATGAAATAATGGAATGAGTTTTGCAAATTCTCCCCCTCCTTTTTTTTTTTTTATTTTAAGTGACTGTCTAGCCAAGTTCATTTCCTCTCCTGTCTGAGCTCCTCTCTGAAATATATTATCCCACTTATTAGAAGCCAATAGCACTGTGCTTTGCTTTTCTTCCACCCTCTCAGAAGAAGGAGCATGCAAGGGATGCTTGGATTAAGTGAGTGGGGCACCCCAGAGCTGGGATTCCTTATGAATGAGCTCACATCCTCTCTCCGTATGATAAGATGAATGCCGTTTGCATCCCGGAGCTTGCTGCATAGACACACACACACTTGGATAGGGGAGCATTTAGCCTCAGAAGAAATTGGTATATCCAAAAGATCTCAGGGACAGGGGATCATCTGCAGGCCCTCTGCTCGGACACACCATGGCCAGTTCTTGGTGGCCATGGTCCCTGATTCCTGGTGAAATCCATCCCTCCCGGGAGGGGGAGGGCAGGAGGGGAGAGGAGATGACAGATCCCTGTTTGCATTCTTCAGAGGGAGCAGCTGCAATTGTCTTACTCCAGTATGTCAACATGAAATTATGACAAGTCAGGCCAGGATGGACCTGCAGATGAAAACAATAAGGAGGAAGCAGAGCAGAGGGAAGCTGGGAGGAATGAACAACACCTAAAACTCAAGATACCTTTACCATCCTGGTGGGAAATGCCTTTGGAAATATAATAGGACTATAATAGGACTGAAGTCTGTGGGTATGCCTGAGCATATGCTGAGTTTTCAGGTTTGTTTAAATCTGCCCCTAAAATACTTATTTTTTTTTACATTCCATAGGAGAAGCCTTTCAAAAATTAACCTGAGAGCAGCTGGAAAAGGTCAGTCTGACACCTTTTCTTGTGAATGGGACACAGTCAGGATCCCCACAGCACCAGGAAGCACCTGACACTCTTACACTCTACGTGATGCCAGGCTTTGACCTTGGCAAAGGTAAGGAAACCTCTCTGGCCTCCAGTGTTACAGAGTTTCCTTTTATTTCTTTACTTTTTCATTTAAAGTAGGGCTGTTTGGTAGCAAAGGGAGAGCTACCAAGAGCGAAGCTTCAGCTTCCTGTCTCCTTTCTATCTAATGGAAGTCCTTGAAATGGGATGCAATGAATGTTTCCTTTATTAAAAACTGAGCCTTCTCCAACCCACACAGTTTCACAACACTTGATAGAATGCACATTTCCCCAGTTTATTTATTTCTTTTCTAAACAATGTCCAACAATTAAAAATAAGTCACCGAAGGGGCCATATTCAGCATTAATGTAATTGGGAGCAGTTCCCAATTAGTCCCAATAGGAGATGCATTTACTTTCACCAGAGCAGAATTTATCAGTTTGTGGACACCTCAGATTGAGGATTGCCACCGGTGCCTGCTAAGAGTGGCTTATAAACTTCATCTTGTTTGTGGATTTATCAACTTCGTGCTGTGCTGCAAAAGAAAGAATGGAAAAGGCAGTGAACACAGGATTTTCCCCAAAAAGCTGGCTTTCTTTCCCTCCATGCAGGCAGTGCTGCCTCTCTGCCTGCTGCAGCTGGCTGGCACCTCTAAAGAGGCTGCCACGTCACACCTTGCTGGAGTCAGGGAGAATGTGGTGGGTTTGCTCTGGAGGGTGGAGGGTGCATGAAAATATTTTCTGTGGTTTCAGTTTGCATGTCTGCATGGAAAAGTCTGGGGAAATGTCATAGCTATGAATCCAGGAGGATCCACAGAAGTATGTGAGGACAGATTTCAAGGAAATGAATGAAAAACCCCCAAAACCTTTTCAGGGGAACATATATTCCCAATAACCTTTCACAATCTGTAATAAATTTTTTTCTCTTAAATTCCACAGGAGTTTTCCATAAGTTTGCTTCAAACCTCCCCTTTCTTAAGCTCTAAGCCTTACATTTAAATGAACTGAGAGAGCTTTACTCTGTGCTCACTCATTGCATCTCTCATCAGTGGCACTTTTCTAAGTGCTCCGAAACCCTTTTGTGCTTGCACTGCCCTTCTGAGACAGTGGGAAGTCCCCAGGCTTGGAGTCTGAGTGAAACAGCTGTCTTTCCCCTTGTAATCTTAAGAACTTCAAGTAATGTGACAAACATATCCTGCAAGATCATATCCTTCCTGTTGGGTTTGCTCCCATCAGGCACAGTGCCCTGATGTAACTGTTCTGCAGATCCATGGCATCCATCTTCTCCTGGAGATCAGCACAGGAAAGACAGAGAGCTGCTGGGGCCAAGCCAGAGCAGGGATCAGAGGGATGGAGCAGCTCTGTTGGGAGGAAAGGCTGAGGGAAGTGGGAGTGTTCATCCTGGAGAAGAGAAGGCTTTGGGGTGGCCTCATTGTGGCCTTGCAGTGCCTGAAGGGAGCCCACAGGAAGGATGGAGGGAGACTCTTGACAAGAGCCTGGAGTGACAGGACAAGGAGGAATGGATTTAAACTGACAGAGGGAAGGTTTAGATTGGATATTGGGAAGAATTTATTCCCTGTGAGAGTGGTGAGGCCCTGGGACAGTTTTCTGAGAAAAGCTGTGGCTGCCCCATCCCTGGCAGTGTCCAAGGCTGGGTTGGACAGTGTTCAGAGCAACCTAGGATAGTGGTAGGTGTCCCTGCTCATGGCAGGTGGTTGGAATGAAATGATCTTATAAGGTCTCTTCCAGCCCAAACCTTTCTATGATTCTTTCTCCCTGGCCTGAATGAGACGGAAGCAGAAATGTGTGCTGGGAAGCTCAGCTGAAACACTGGAAGAGTTGCAAGCAGGAGCTATAAAATGATCATAAGCAGCCTATCTAGAAAGCACTTTACAAAGAAGGATCCAGGTCAATATCACATTTAAAAGGTCAAGTCTCCTTAGTTTGACCTCAGGTTCTGCCTGCTTGGCTACCACAAGGTACGAAAATCCAAAGTTTTTTTTGCACGTCACCTCCCTAAATTGTTCCTGTATTTTACTGTGATGATTTAATGTAAAAACACACAAGACTAAAGAAACATCCCTTACCCCACTGTGTACCCTAATTCTTGAACTTTTTCCCCCCATGTGCTCGTGTTCCAGAATTGAGAATCTACTTTGGTATGTGGGGCTCAGCACCAGCAGGCAGAGCCATGGTACTTTTGCCATGAATTTGTTCTGCTCATGAATGGTGAATCTGGTGCTCCAGGGAAGTGCAGGAAAGGAACAACTGTATGAGAGGCAGTGACAGGGCAGAGGCTTTGTGTGCCCACGTGAACCTCCCTTGGTGTTGAATGAGGCACATGCACGCTTACAAAGAATAGAGACCAATTACAATTGAAATCTCAAACCCAACCTCCAAAACACACCCTTGGCACAGTCCTGAGCTAACACTGAGTGTGAGATCAATCACTGTGGATCACCCCCTCCTGACTTGTGGGAACTGAAGCACAGAAGCACTGAATGACTTTATCAGACACAGGAAACCTCGAGGACCCAGGAACTGTCCCTTTTATAGAAGTCTCTGTCTGATGCTTTCCCATAAAACCAAGGCTCTTCTCAGAACAGTTTTCCCAGGGCCTTGCACTATGTGTTGCTGACTTTTACTGTAACAAAGTTGATTAAAAATAATGACACTTTTCTTCTGAAAATGTGACAGCAGCGGAGGGGAAGCCCTGCACATGTGTAGGTGAAGAAATGAGAATGTGCAACCAGAGAATAGGTGTTTATTGTCCCACACTTTCTGTTTTGCTTAACAGTACCAACCCCCCCTTTACTTGCAAGCACTGAGTGCATCAATGCCTTTTACTTTCAATTTGAATCACAAGTAATTTTAATCTGATTACGATCTCACAAGGCACCTACTCACTGCATTCCACACCTTTGTGAGCAAATTCCTAGTTCCTAATGATCACAGAATCATAGAATATACTGAGTTGGAGTATCCACAAGAATCATCAAGTCCAGCTCAAACACTTTTGGAGGTCTGGCAGCCTTAGGGCTGTGACCATTCCCTGGACAGGCTGTTCAGTGCCCCAGTACCCTCTGAACCTTTTCCTGATATCCACTGTAACCCTCCCCTGACACAGCTCCAGCTGTCCCTTTGGGTGCTGTCCCTGGTCACGACACAGATCAGTGCCTACCTGTTCCCCTTGGAAGTTGTAGCTTAGAGCCAGCTTCAATGAAACACAGCTCCAGTCTTCTCTCTTTATTCCTTACTCTATCCCCATAACTAACTCTGTCTTTTTGTTCCAGTCTTTATCTTGTCTGGCTCACCCCTGGTGTCTCTTTCTTGGTCTCCTGACCACTGCTCTGTTTCCCCCTGTGCTGCAGTGGCAGCCAGACCTCTGAGCTGCTCCTAGAAACAGCCCTTGGTTTCCCTTGGCGTGGCTCAGGTTGGTCAGCAGTTGGTCAGCCCTGGGGAAAGCTGAGGTTTGCTCCTGTTTTCCTGGTGAGACTTGAGGAGGACCTTCTGTTCTCTTTGTGTCCCAAGTTCCAGGGGAGGGCTTTGAGGATTTGAATTCGGACTTTGAAATGTCACATCAGAAGTCACCAAAGAGACACCTTTTTTTCAGGCTTGGTTGGGACAATCTGCCTTTCTACCTCTTTGTTCTTAAAATCAACTAAACTATTTTTTGTTAATGTCTAGGGAAAAACCAAACCAACAGTTTAACATCAGAATATTATTTCTACTATGGACAAAGGTCTTGCACAGGTAACACATCCACCTAGTAATGTGGAAAAGTGATAATTTAGTGAAAGAAAGGTCTTATCTACTAAGACCAGTTACAAGAAATCACTTTTCTGACTGCAGAGCAAGTGTGTATCTTACTTCTGGCTGCCCCCAGATGCTCAGAGTACTTTTATGCCATATTTCCATAGGATGATATCTCTTCTGGTCACCTGTGGCAGCTTCCCATTCCCATCATGCAGGGACAGTGCTAGCATGCAACCAGGAGGGCTGAAAGAAGAAGATAATTGTACAATTACAGATTTGAGAAGATCAGTATCTTCTATTTTGAATGTTTTTAATCTTTAATTCTTTCCAAACTTTAACAGCTTGATCAGGAACAATGACATAATTTGTGCTCAGCTTCCAGTTCCTATTGTCTCTGTGACCACCTGATTATTTGCTCTTTCTTGCTTGTAGCTGCATTTCTCCACCTTCTGGGAAGGAAACAGCTGCTATTTCTCTTTTCTTGGGCCAGGATGCTGGTACTTTGTATCTCATTTGGTACATACTGAAATCAATTTGTTTGATGCACCAAGCAGGGTCCATCACCTTTGAGAAGAGCAGAACTGAGCCAGTCTTCCTTCCTTCCTTCCTTCCTTCCTCCCTCCCAGCAGGCTATGACATTCCTACTACAAAGAGCAATAAATATTTTAAAAAAAGGGAGATGTGGAAGGAATGTGCTTCAGTAAAAGAAAAACAGAAAAGCTTCTTGTTTTCCCAAAAAGTGGCAAAAATACCTTGTTTCTTCAAAATCCTCCCATTTCTGCCACAGAGACTCACAATCCCTATGTGCACTGCAGTCCACACACCAAGAGTTTTGGGAGAAAGTATTTATTTTCTTTTTTTTTTTTTCTCTCGTTCAACAGTGTTACATGATAGATGGAGTCAGCTCCTTTGGGTTTTACATGGCCTTCTTTCTAATCATAAGTCCTTTGAGAAATGTGGAGGAGGGGCCAGTCCCTTCTCTGAAGTTATGGGAAATGGAGACCGATTAAATCATAGGCTTTGCCCTGTCAGTAAAAATGTAAAAATGTCAAACATGAAAAAAAAGTATTTCCATATTGGGTGATGTGTGGGGTTTTTTCTCAGCTATAATTGCTCTAGCAGTATAAGAAAGCAACACAAGGTTTAGATTAGTCAAGCACATTTTTGCACTGTGTATATAATGACAAAAACCCCTAGACCTGCCAACCCACCCCCAGGCCTTGAATTTTTGGTAGACTTTCTAGTAAAGTTCCCTCTACAGTCCTTAGGGGAGTCTTCAAGGGTGAGCTGCTGAAGACATGCCTCTGGTACCATTTGCATTTTTACATCTTGAACTCCACTGCCGTCTCTGTCTGAAATTTGTTCCATTAATGCTCCACTCAGTGGGAGCAAGGACAGCCCCAGTTCCCCCTGCCCTGGAGCAGCCCAGCTCTCCTCTGTCATGGCAGCTTTTCTTGTTGCTGGAATGTCACAGCAGCAACCTGAGCCCACTGCCCTCCCTACCACACAGCCCAAGGTGGTGTGCTTCTGATTGCAGAGTGGAACCAATCCCAGTTGCCTTCATGCATTGCTTTTTTAATTCCCCTGTCTCAAAGATCAGAGTAACACCTTGAACAGGCCACAGCAATGTCTCTTTTCTGGCTTTGTTCTTCAAAAATTTGAAAATCAGCTCCTAACTAGTTGTTGAGGCAAGCTGATAGCTCAGTGTGAGAAGTGGATGATGCACCATCTTTGAGCAGTCATTTGAGGCAGGTAGTAAGAATTCAGCTCTGGCAGGAGAGCTTTCATTTTAGGGACCACAGAAGGTGGCTAAATCCCCAATTTAGATGAGTTATTTAGCTTTTAAAGAGGTAAAGATAGGAGAGATAAATCTTACTAACTGTGAGTTGGAAGGTGTCAGACCTTGCCAGGGGTAAAGAGCCACTTAATAAGCACAAGGAGAGCAGATTCTGGAGTGGGAGGAGGGGTGAGGGTAGGCTGAGCTGAAGAAGCTTCAACCAGCTAGAAGAGCATTTTCCATATGTCAGAGCAGAGGCTGCCAGCTTTGCTCCTGCTGAATGCTACCTTTCCCCATGATTAGTCCCATTGATTTTCTCAGCTCTGCTCACAGGGAGCTAGACCAGACCTCGTGCTTCAGCCCCAGGAAAGGAGCCACCTACTGCTGAGCTACCGCTGGGACAGACCTGTCTCCTTGCTGCTCTGGGAAGGGAGCAAAGCGTGACGGGTCTGGAGCTGGCACAGCACATGCTGCTTGCTGCCAGATGCCTTGGGAAAGGAAATGAAGGATCCATCAAGTTCTCCCTTCTTCCCACTTGGGCTGAGGAAAGGGCATAGTCTGCACAAGTCTATTATTCTCCTGTGTGTGAGAAGCAAGACACAGGACACGTTATAGTTCCTTACTCCTTGCATTGACATGCTGGCCATGATCTGGCCCAAAGTGAGGTGCTACTCTGCATGAAAAAGGGGCAGTGCCTGGCTCTCAGTGGCTAGAAGGTTTTACATGGCCCAGAGCATGAGGTCAGTGCAAGCCCATTGAAGAAAGGTGCAGCAGCAATGCATCTAGTGCATTTACTGGTAAACACAAAAGCCATTCACACAAAGAGGGAAAAAGAAAAAGAAAAAAAAAAAGGAGGAAAATAAAAAGGCATACATGAATTTATTCTCAGGGCAGAAAGTATATGTGCTATCGAGCACCCACTGAAAGGCAAAGGGTTGGTCTGCCACAATGCACCATTTGCTGGAGGTTTCAGCCCACTATGATATTATGGCTGGTGCCTCAGAGACCTTGCTTTGCCTACCAATGTAATTGGCATGGTCTGGATGCTTTTGATGGGGTTTTAGCTGCTCCCCAGCAAATCTGCTGAATGATTCTGTGGGACATGTGGGTGTGCAAAGCCCCCATATTCCTCACTGACCTGCCCCTCTGGCTTGCTTGTCATGCAATTTACACTAACTAGCACTGTCCTTGTAGCACTAAGGTAAGAAGTGAAACCCCTTTCTTTCCCCCCTAATTGTTCCACTGATTTTACAGTTACCAAGCTGTAAAGCACCTCATCACTCTTGTTAATTCTTTCTTCCTTTTGAGCTGCCAGTTAGTAATCAATTATTACCCTTGTCATTCATGCTGCAGCACAGCAGCTGGTCACAAGAAGCCTCTGTTTCATTGGGCTGGAGCCAATCAAGTCTCTCCAGCTGTCCCTTGCTGCTCTGAATCATAATGTACAGTACTTGTTGCTTTACAACTTCCTTTACCAGACTGCTTTTTTTTTTTTTTTTTTTTTTTTTTAATAAAAAAGGTAAATGAAAAAAAAGATTTTGCTCCCAGCTCTACCCTGTGGCACATCTGGCTGCTGGAGGTTAAACTAAACTCCCCAGCACTGCATTTTTATGAGGGGTGGGGAAAATACCCTGCTAATGCTAGCACAACAGATATTTTTGTCATATTCTCTGTTTTATGCAACAAGTGCATTGATATAAAGACTGCTGATAGATCAAAGGTTTCACTGGTAAAACGATATGAAAGGCAGAAACATTAACATCCATCAAGGTCCTGTTAGGATTTGCAGAACAGGGGTTCTGGGCCTCCCAAGTGAAATTTAGCAGGAAGGTCTGCGAGCCTGCATAGCAAATGAAAAGAAAACAAGAGAGGGCGCACAGAATATTGGAGGAGGTAGTGACCCACAAAATAGTAGCAATTCGAGCTGCAAGGCACCCTGATTGAATTGCAGTGGAGGCAAACACTCCCAGGCTTGCTGGTCTTGTTCTGAGGTGATGTGCTCTGAGCTATCAGCTGGGCTTTCAGAGTGGCAAACAACAGTACCACCAGCTTGCCTGGCTGTCTTTGTTCCCAACTCCCACTGCTTGCTGTGGAGATAAGAAACCTTGTGAAAATAGCCAAAATGAGGAATACTGGGGAGAAGTGGCTGGTTTTGGAGAATTGAGATTATCGTCCTGTAATTTACCTTCCTCTCTGTGCAATTTAATCAGAAGGAAGAAACCTATTTCACAAGTCTGCTACTGATGTAGGTATTTTGAATGGCTTCAGCCAATAGTCACAGGAATAAAAGTTGGGGATACATCTTTCCCAGTTACTTCTCCTCTCTCATCTGTCCAAAGGAACCAGTTTCATGGGAACAGTAGACAACAAATTAAGGCATGGTCTAACCCCAACTAATTACCACCTGTTGCAAGATTTTGTCCTCCTGATGCTTAGAAACACAATTAGTGTTAACTATGTGATGTCCACCAGTGGCATTATGTAAAAGTGTGTAGGATTTATTGCTGCTGCATCTGAAACCATTAAACTGCACTCTGTCAAAATGATCACAAAAAGGGTTTAACAAGGACGCTATGCAAATCATAGCAGTCAGTGAATGTTTGCCATGGGCTTGGTAAGAGTTTTCATTAAAATTCTGAGCTATAGAAAGGTAAAAAGCAATGCAATGCAGTCACATGTATTCCGTGTGACAAGTCCTACTGCTTTGGCTTCCCAGCTCTTTGTGCCAAAGCGTCTGGGTGGTCATGGTGCTGCAGTGCTCTTCATACTGGCACAGGATCTTGGAAAGGCCAGCATCATGGGATGCAGTGCTGTGCTGGTGTATCACATGGAGATGACAGAGCACAGGTGTCAGACCAGGTGTAGATCCTAAGGAACTGTAAAACATAATCACAGAATCATTTCGTTTGGAAAAGATCTTCAAGATCATTGAGTTCAATTGTCTGATCACCACTGTGTCAACCAGACCCAAGCACTCAATGCCACAGCCTATCATGTCTTGAACACCTCCAGGGATAGTGACTCCACCACCTCCCTGAGAAGCTCCTTTCAAAGTTTAACAACCCTTTCAGTTAAGAAATTCTTTCTGATGTCGAACCTAAACCTTCTCTGGTGCAGCTTGAGGGCATTTCCCTTTGTCCTGTTGCTGGATTCCTGGGAGCAGAACCTGACCCCCACCTGACTGCACCCTCCTGTCAGGGAGTTGTGGGGAGTGAGGTCTTCCCTAAACCTCCTTTTTTTCTGCTCTAAACACCCCCAGCCCCCTCAGTTACTCCACATATGACTAATTCTCTAGAAAAAGAGTAATTTCAGCCTCCCCTTCAGTTCTAGCAACTCTGCTCAGAGGAGCAAATGTCTCTGATGTGAAGCTTGTGATGGCCAAGCACTGTGACAGGTAGACTGCTTTGGGACCCCTGAGAGCCCCCCAGGCTGCTTTGATGATGTCCATATGGCCCAGCCCAGCGCTGTGTAGAATGCCCTTTTGAAAGGCAGGGCTTTTTGTCATTGTGCACTCTCAGAGTGGGATTAGTTCTTGGTCAGAGGCCAGCAGCCGGGTGTGCTCTGCTGGTGTCATTCTGGTTTGCCATCAGTGCCCTGCTTGGACATGGAGTCTTCTGAGGTGTGGTGTTGTTCCACACACAGCTTTGACTGGCTCTCAAAGAGAAGACAAGCTCAGGAGTCCTCTTCAAAGAGCAAAAGTTTTCAAAGAAAGGGCATTTTTTATTTTTACAAGAAAGTGGCCTTTTCCATGGGTATATTTGGGATTCTGATGCCATGAAATCTGTAGGCACAGAGCTGACAAAGACATGTCCTGACTGTCATCTCTGAGGGTTTTCCAAGTTTTCTGGCCTCCCAGCACATTCTCTAAGCTTCACCTAATAGAATTAGTCCTTAAAACCAGTGAGGAGAAGCACGTGATGAGAAAAGAGGGAGAGCTGTGTGGTTCTGATGTTTCATACTGTCCTGGAAGAACTGCTGGTGAGACTCCATAACCTCTATCACTTGAGGACATGGCGAGTTTGCACTGAATATTTGATTGATCTCTATCCTCTAAAAAAGGAAGTCTTTTGAAACAGACTAATCTTAAAAGTATATTTTGGAGTTATTAGAACTTTGAGGAATCAAAAAAAAAGCATTTACTTTTTATATACTTCTCTAAATGGCAAAAATTAAACCATTTTAAAAGAAAAAAAATAGCATTTGTTCCAGTACAGAAGGTGTTTGATTTTATTAAACACTCCAAGACTCCTTTTTTTTTTTTTTTTTTGAGATCCATCGCTTTCCATTGCATTTAATATTCTCCCATTGCTGTGTGCTTGTGTCCATACATATTGTTTAATGGTCACATGAAATGAGCAGTCATGGTGAACCCCATCTTGCTACATAGCATAAACTTTCACAAGTGAAATTTGAAAAGCATTTTGTAAAAATAATAGAATATGCATATAAATATATCATAGGTACATTTGGTATTATATGAACTAATATTAGCATGTCTACTGGAATAAAAATACTGGGTGTTTCTTAGGTTGCAGAGAGGAAGAGAAGGGTAGGGCACCTTTTACACTTCACCTCCTGCACAGACCTGATGGAGAAGACTAAATTTTCTTTGTCTTCCTTGTCCCAAAAGATGAGCTTCAGGTCTGGTTCATAATCTTATTATTATGGGGTCCACAGTAGACTAGGACCACTGGATCAGGCATTCTTTCCTCTTTGGAATATCTCTACCCCAAGCTGCCTGATAACAGAGATGGAAGAAAAACCTTCCAGGAGCCAAGGAAGATAGGGCTATGGATGCCTTAAGGACGTAGTGGAAATGACAGTGGTCTTGCCTGTCTTTATGCATCTTTATGAGCTTGCTGTGTAGGCTTCCCTTGGAGCCACCAAATCACAGAATCACAGAGTGGTTTGGGTTGGGAAGGATTTTAAAGATCATCCCATTCCAATCCCCTGCCATGGAAAGGGTCACCAGTCAATGGACATAAACATGGACTCCTAGTTTGTGTGTTCTGATCTCTCTTAGATGTCCTTGCTCTGAAAGGAAAAATTGTCTCCATTATTCAGCTCATCTGAAATTATGAATTTCTGGTTGTTGTTTAACACTACAATGAATCTTGTTTTAGGATTTGTGACATCAGGTCACAAATATCCCTCCACAGGACACCAAGGTTAGTGTTGTGTCATCTCACCTTGTTGGTTCAAGCTGTTGAGATGTCAGTCCTGTACTAGCAGGATTTATGTTGTGTCAGTTGTGCATTGATGCTGTCCATCTTTGTGTTAGATCATGCACCTGGGATGACTCCCCACCAATACTAAAGGCAAGAAGCTTCTTAAAGGAGTGATCCCATCAGGAATGGCAACACTAAAACTGATCTTGGATTTTTATTATTTTTTTCAAGCAACTCTATGGTTCTAATGTTACAGTTCAACTTTTACTGTTTGTGTGGCACTTACTTTGCAAGTACCAGGTGCCTTGAAAGAAAAATAGATTTTTGTGAGATTCCTGAATATAAACTTCCACACCCAGAATTTTATTCTGTTCAGTGTGATTCCTATAGCAATACCTTCTCCTTTCTTCAATTAATACCCACACCATTTTTCTTCTAAACCTCGATTTCCAGGAATTTTTGCCCTCCTCTCTCCCCCAGAATCAGAGGTCTGTGGTTAATAGCTTCCTGGATACACAGCCTGCCTTACACACTTTGCAAATTAAAGACAACATCCCACTGAAATAAAAATCAAGCCTGATAAAAACAGAAAGGAAAATACAGAACAGGGCACTACCCAGATGTGAGATACTGGACTAACTTCTCATCTTCTCTGGACTTTGTGCTGTGGAAATGAGAGTGCTGGTGATCATGGGAAAAGTGCTACTGGCTTTTCTCGTCATAATAAGCTGGTCTTTTCAATATGGTCTGGTGGCTCATTCACTTTATAGCTACAGTTTTCTATTCAGTTTGATCAGCCACTTGGAATTCCCAAGTGTCAGCTGCACAGTTTAAAAACTGCTTTCCAAAGGATAATTATGCAGACCTATTTTTAGATTCCTAAGTACCTGCTTTTAGAAGCAGAATTGTGGATTTAGGCACCCATCTTTGAAGCGAAGCCCACAGAATGCATTGCTGCCCAGATTCCTGACTTGAGGGCTGAGCTAGGAGGATGACACTGTGTGTTTGTCCTGTGTCAGTGTCTCTCCATGGCTTGCCTATTGCCAAAGACTTTACACACTTCCATAAATAAACGTCTCCACAAGAACTGCGATGAGGCAAATCAGTTCTCAAATTGATGGCTGTAGTTTGGCGACAAATCTACCCCACTGCCTTCCATTTTCCATCTTGCTCTGGGCTGTGGTCACCCAAGGATTTGTCCATGTTTACTGGACAAGCCATACTAATTAGAAGTATTTTGGAGTTACCAGATCCCCCTGCATTAGCTGCAAATGCCACCTACAAGGAACAGAGAGAAGCCCATTGTAGGAAACCCACATCAGGCACTTGATTAGAGCTTTGCAGTATTTTGAATCTCCTAGAGAAAAGACAAGATTCCAATTTCAGAGCATCCTTGACTCAGTTCATTACCTTAGCTGTCCTCTAGGATTTTCTCCAGACTGCAATGACCTATTTTCATTGGGCCACTTTGCGGAGTGAGTTCTCACTGAGATTTTTCTCAGCTGCAGAAACCTCCAGGTCATCCACCCAGGGTCATGTCATATCTTAAAGGGTATCTCACACAGTTAAGCTTTAGGTCTGCTGGACACAAGTGAGGCTCTCTGAAGCTACCTACACCTTTTCTGTGCCCTACTTCATTTACTGGGGCATTTTTTCTCCTTCTTTATCCAGCCACCTATGATTGCCATTTCCAATTTGGGGTTACTCAGTGAGATTTCTAGAGGAAATCCTTCATTTCATTAGTCCTGGGAGCATCCTTACTTATAATGCTCCCTTTAGGTGCATCTCTAAAGGGTTGTTTGACTGGTTCCATTATAGAATCAGTAGCTGCCCAGGCAATGTTTGGTTTGACAGACATTTAAAATCACCTAGCACTGCTGCCTAAAGAAACAGCCCCACTCTTACTCTCTGTCTGCTGGCAACTCTTTCTCTGGTCTGGATTAGTAGGGAAAAACATTGACTTACACACATTAAAGAAAAATAGTAATTTTTTTTTTCAGTTCCCCAGGACATTTCACCTGGCTGCAGAAAGACCCATCCTAGCAGAAGGGAAGAGTGGGGAGTGGTACAGGAGATTAGATCTGCTGCTTTCAGTGTCATCAGCCTCAAGGACTGCAGAAGTGCAATTTAAAGAAAAATATTTGTGTAAAGTACTGCAAAATATTGGGAAATTATTATTGTAAAATATTGCAAAATTACTTTGCATCCCATGGCTATCCTGACTTTCTGCATGCAGTGCTTTTTGTTGGGACACTTCCTTTGCTTTTCTGGACCATAAAGACATTTGTAGGTGTTGATCACATTGTTCTTAGCTGCAAGATTGGAGGCTGCACTGATTTATGCTGTGAATAAGAGGAGTTTATTTTGTGTTCAATAATTTCTAGTGCAGATTTGAGAGGTTCCATACAAGAGTCTTGCAGCTGAAGAATCACATAAGGACAAGTAAGATTTTCCTTTCCTTCCAGACTGGAAATCTCTTCTCTCTGCAAACATGTCTTGATATTTCAGCCAAATAGCTCTTATTATTAATAAAGACCCATCAGAGATTTTAATCTAAACCCCAAACATACATCCTCATTAAGAAGAAATTCTTCCCTCTAAGGGTGGTGAGGCCCTGGAACAGGCTGCCTGGAGAAGTTGTGGATGTTCTATCCCTGGAAGTGTCCATGGCCAGGCTGGATGGGGCTCTAAGCAACTTGGGATAGTGGCAGGTGTACCTGCTCATGGCAGGGTGTGGGACTTGATCATCTTTAAGGTCCTTTCCAATCCAAATCAGTAATTCTGTGATTAGACCTCCGTAGTGATGTTGTCTGACAGACCCATCCCTTCCCCTGGGAGACATTTAACTCAGTTCAGAAAAGGTGTGAAAGTCTTGTCCTCCAAACTGCAGCTGTCACTCAGGAGATACCTATAACTGGATGATTTTTATTCTGTTTAATTTTTTTCAACATCTATTTGTTGGAAATGATAATGGTTGAAGATGTGGTCAAAACATCAATACAATGGTCGTGCTCTTTCTGTTACTGGCAGGATTCCCAGGTTCCTAGTTCCGTACTAGAAGAGTTTGTAAATGGCACAAATTCTCACACTGCCTCGTTATTTCAAATTTGATGTAACTTTGTAGTGTTTTTCCTATGGCATACCCTAATTTGGACCCTGCAGAACCAGATGTTTCCTTTTATGTTGCTACCGATCACAGGAAAGAAAAAAAACAAAACTAATGTGCAAAAAATTTGGCAAGTGACAGCTTGAGTGCAGAATTTTGTAATGCTGAGCCTGTGAGCCTCATACTAAACTAGTTCCAAAACAGGATGTTGCAGTGCATTTCTAATATCCCTTTTCTACCACACCCCAGAGCAATTTCTGTTGCTATCTGAGCAATGAATTACATTAAAAAGCAGCAATCAAATCTCACAAAGAAAGATTATATCTGCTTCAACAAGCAGCAGGCACAGGTTTCATCCATCTTGCTGGAACAGATGAACACAAAGGTGTTGCACTTTGAGACCCTGTGCAGTGAGAGCCCCCCTTCCCTCCCAATGCCCTGACAGTTGTGTTACTACAGCGACAGAAACAATCATCCTGTTTGTTAGTCATATCCAAAACTCAGACTTGCAGAGCAGAGTTATCCTTTCCCATTGCTGCTCCCATCAGCTAAATAGAGCCAGGATAAAAATCAGATCTTAATCTGGTCGGTCATATGGCAATCCATGCCATCCTTGATTATCAGCTCTTGTTCTCCAGCTGTGAATATGCTGTAGTTAATTCCACAACAATCTCAATTGCAGGATATGGTTATTAGCAAAGTTTTGAGGGGTTTATTAACATTGTCTCTTGGTATGTGGGATGTCACAATTTATGTAGCTTGGGGAAAAGCACTTTAAAAAACCTCCATAGTTTGCACTTTTTCTAAGAACAGGCTGCTATTTATTATTGGCAAGAACAGAGCACTGGCTTTAGAATTTAAGCAAAAAAGACCTCTGGCAATGAGGAAATGAGCCTAGACATTTTTCATGAATGGGTTAGAGCTGCTTAACTCTGACTGGCTTGTTTTCTTTTCTTCCTATTCACATCACTCAAGTCCCACCTTCCTGCCTTAAAAGGCACCTCGTTCCCTGGCAGCAAGACAAGTATCTGTTTGATGTCAGCACCCTTTTATTTGCTTAAAAGCATCTTTTTTTCAAGGCAGTAAATTGAAAATGACTACCGCGTCGAGAACTAGCCAATTTCCAGCACTCTCTGCAGAACTGCTCTGCTTTCACATTTGAGAGTTATCATTAATTTTCTAATGAATAATGAGATCAGAGAGCTTGCATGCTGTATTATGTGTAGGAAAATGCTTATGTAAATCAGTATGGCTGTGGTAGCTTCCCAGGGGAACTTTAAAGCTTATCATATCATTAAATCTGATAACAATTCATTTTTTTAAGAAGTAATGAAAAAAAAAAAGGTCTATTCACTGCCTGTTTGTAATAATATGTTTATAATATGAAAGAGAAAGGAAGGCTGCAAGATCATATATGAGAAAATGCAATGAGAAATTCTTTAGGCTTTGCAAGCTGCACCCTGTGTGGAGGAAAAAAGCATTCGCTGTATTTACATAGCTGAGCCTTGTGAAATATGTTGATTGTAATGAGAACATTGTCATCGTTCAATATGGATTTCACTTTTCCAGGCTCTCTGCAACAGATTCCAAAGATTTTCCAGCACTACACTTCCAGGGACCTTAGGGGCACCATCCTCCTACTCCCCTTCTTCTTCCTTCCCATGTGAATAATGATCTCAATGAAATTTTAACCTGGTTTTGGAATTTTAGTGACAGGGGTGCTTATGAGTCATACCAGGGCTAAAGACATCAGGATACCATTTTTCCAGCAGACAGACAGCTGCTCCGTGGATTCTAGTCATCACGTTTTACCACCTAGAAAACTTTTAATTAGTCTTCCTGTTTCCTTCTTCCCCTGCTTTGTGCTGAATATAAACAGCATTTCATTTGCCAGAACTATGCAAGCTGCAGCATGTATTGTGGAAGCATCACCAGTGCCCCCACAAAGTCAAAAGTCTCAGTGTCCCTTTCATTTCCTTGGGATGAACTCAGACAGAAATGTGCCTATTCTCATGTCCAGGTGTACAGTGAGTTTAGATTAGATATGAGGAAGAAATTGTTCCCTATAAGAGTGGTGAGGCCCTGGCACAGGTTGCCCAGAGCAGCTGTGTCTGCCTCGTTCTGGAAGTGTTCCAGGCCAGGTTGGAAGGGGCTTGGAGTAAACTGGGATAGTGGAAGGTATCCTTGCCCATGGCAGGGGGTTGGAACTGGATGAGCTGGACCTGGATAAGGTCTCTTCCAATCCAGCCATTCTGTGATTCAATGATGAGTGAAGTTCCTGCATCTCCTCCCATCCCCTATTCCTAAGGCTATGGTTGAACCTTGGGAGGTATGTTCTTACCCCTGTGTCCATGTGGGGTAATGAGGCACAAGTCATTGAATAATGACTAATAATACTTTTCTTTTTGGAGCTCTTTCCCCCCTGAGTCTTAAAGTTTGAAAAAGCCCAAATTCCTGCTTCCTACTAATGTAATCCTACAAAGATGGATTTAGGAGGAGGTGTTCCCCATTAAGCCAGCCTGATGTGACACATCCTTTTGCTTCAGTAGGTAGTGGATTATGACCTCCACCATCCATCTGTGAGAAGTGAGTACCACTGAGACTTGAGGCAACACAGGTGTGCTGATAGGAAGCCAGGAGCTTCCTCTTTTTAACCCAGAACGTCCCCTCTGCCACGTTAAATATTAGCACATTTTTCCACATTTGTCAGAAAGGGGGGAAAGAATGCATCTGTTCCTCAGGGATGATGAACTGAAACTGGCCCCAATTCAGGGGAAAAAAAGTCTATTCAGCACAGCACTTACACTGAGACATAAGTGCCAGCCTGAATAGAGAGAGTTAAGCCTCTGATTAAATGCTCTCCTGAGCAGGGGTCATTAGCACCAGCTCTCTCCCTGTACAAAGCATTATTCCTCATGGAAGCAGCCAGCATTCAGATGGGCATCCAAACTTTGGCGGGGCTTGCTTTATCTCAACAGTTTTCTGCTGCTCCTCACAGGCCAGTTGGCTGCTGCACACTTGGGAATGCAAAGGGAAGGCTCCCAGCACTCTGCCAGGAGAGCCATTCAAGCCTCAAATGCTGGTTTGAAGGGCACTGGCATGAGGTGGGGATTCCATGTGAGGCAGGTGGGGACTCCCTTTGAACTCCAGGAGTAATGAACACCTTTTTCTGTTGGATACCTGCTCAAATTATTATCAAATTATTATTACAGAGAAAAATTGTGAAGTGACACAAACATTCTGAAAGATTTAAAAATAAATCTGATATTCTTCTATGATCAGCATAAATATTTGAATATTGCCTGTCAAACTGTGAATAAAATTTATTTGTCAATAAAATTAGTTTTACCAAATATATGGATTAATTAAAAAATCTTTTCAAACACTTTTCCCCTTCTCAGTAGAAAATTTTTTATGCATTCTTCATACATGGAACCCTCTTGAGTTTAGCCATTTGGATACCATCTGCATCCTTAGGAGTGAATTATGGCTGTAACTCACAGGTAGATTTTTTTGATTTCCCAATGTTCTTGGGAGGAGTTATTATGAGTTTGAAAAGTATTTGTTGTACAGTCAAAGGCAAAATATCCATAAGAACTGTTGGACTCAGCTGCCTCTCAGTCACACAATGTGGCAGAAGGTTTGTAGTTATGTGACAGAAGGGCAGGAAGAACAGGCCTGCAAATGAAACATTTCTGAATTAAATTTAGATGTATGTTCTTTGTGCTCAAGCATTTAAACTGGGCAAAAGAAATACAGAATACATTAAGAAATTCAGGTGAAATGTTTTCTTGATATCTGGATTTTAGCTAGATATCAATCACTATGGAATATAATACTCCATCACTTGGAATTAAGGTCATCTTATGACCATTAAGGGGACTTACCTTGGGGTCAGGGATGGTCGCTTGTCAGGAAAAAGTTTTATCGATGAATTTGACAAAGATATTCAAAGTAGTGACTGACATGTAACCAATTTGCATTTACATTGCAAATTAAATTTTTCCAAGGACCTTGGAATAAGAGTTATTTTTACAGCAGTGAAAATAGAAATTGAGCCCTGCATTGCAAACACCTGTAATGTGGTATGATTGGACAACAGCTCTTCAAACTCTTCCCTCAGCCTCAGATTTCTGAATTTAACATTAAAGGTTACCTGAAGGTATCTGGTTCTGGGGCCAGCCCCTTGATCTGCAAACAGTCCCACTACACATCACCCTGTGGGGAAAGGTGTTTTCCTCTTTGTTGGAAGTATATTCCTGGCTTTTGTGGTGATTCATCAGTGCCAGGAAACTGCATCCTCTACAAGCTTACAAGACTATTCAGTTATGCTATGTATAAAGCTCCATTATATGATTGTGGGAGTGATTTTGTTTTGATGGCTGAAATGGGCCAGTGCCGTAGAGTTATGATAGTGTTCTTTCTGAAACACTCTTCTTATTTCAAGGAATGTCTACTTCTAAATCACCCTGCATTCCCAAGAAATAGTCATGAGTTTCACCCAAACATTTGAATTAACTACAAATGTTACATCCTTGACATTCCACTTCGATGGTGTTATGAAACAGCTGAGGTATAAATGAAGGGTAGCTCTAATTGCTGGGAGATGATCAGAAAGGACTGTCATTTAACAAATGACAACAGTTTCAGTCAACTTCCTGTGAGTCAATCTAACAGTGACATTATTCATTCATAAAGCTGGACAGTCACACTCAGGGACAAGGCTGAGAAATCCTTGTGAGATCCCACCTACAGAGCTGCATCCAGCCCTGGGCCCAGCACAGGATGGACAGGGAGCTGCTGGAGCCAGGCCAGAGCAGGGACACCAAAGGGAATCAGAAGGATGGAGCAGCTCTGCTGGGAGGAAAGGCTGAGGGAAGTGGGAGTGTTCAGCCTGGAGAAGAGAAGGCTTTGGGGTGACCTCACTGTGCCCTTCCAGTGACTGAAGGGAACCCACAGGAAAGATGGAGAGAGACTCTTGACAAGGGCCTGGAGTCACAGGACAAGGAGGAATGGATTTAAACTGACACAGAGGAGATTTAGATTGCATATGAGGAAGAAAATGATCCCTTTGAAGGTGGTGAGGCACTGACACAGGTTTTCCAGAAAAGCTATGGCTGCCCCATCCCTGGCAGTGTCCAAGGTCAAGCTGGATGAGGCTTGGAGCACCCTGGGATAGTGGAAGGTGTCCCTGTACATGGCAGTGGGGTTGGAACTGGATGAGCTTCCAACCCAAACCATTCTTTGATTTTGTGATTCTATGATCTATGAATGTGTGCATGGGGTGAGAAGGACTAATTTGGTATCTGTGATTTGGGCAGTTTTATAGGAAAGACGTGAAACTGTTTCACCCATATCCAGCGGGAATATCCCAGCAGTCCAGAACTGAGTCTCTGCCAGTCTTCCAGCTCCAAATTGCTCCTGCTGACCAATTCCCAAATATTTCCAGACAGAAGGGCCTAGTCAGTGGGAACTGCAGGGGAGCAGGAGCAGTGGAAAACAGAGCTCATCCAGCTCTGCATGAGAGTGGGAGAGCTGTGAGCTGGAGAATTGGGATCAGAAGACCCTGAGAGGAAGAGGGGCCCTCTCTGCAGCTGGCAGGGCACCAGCCATAGATGTAGCACAAGAACACAGGGCACTGGCCTGCAGGCAAGACACTGGGATGGAAGCATCCCAACAGGATACCTCTTTTATTGCTCTTGTATGGGCTGCCCACAGGGGCTGGGCTAGGAAGGGTTGTTTTGTTCCTTCTCTGAAACCACTGCAAAAGTTGTGCCCAGGGTAGCTGCAGAGCTTTGTTCTGGCTTCTCTAGCATAGTTACTGGTGGTTGATTCATTGAAAGCTGCCAGTGTTGGTGCAAACCTGGTGAGGGCTGCAGTCTCTGAAGAGCTGCTGAGTCTCTTGGTGCACCTCAATTTCATGTATCTCCCCACATTAGCACAGGGTGGCAAATTTGTGGCCCAATTTGGGGAGTGAATATGACTGCATACAAGAGTGACAGAGGCTGCATGGACAACACTGCTTCTAGTTCCAAGGGTTTCCCAAATCCTGCACTGCTCGAATTTTGGGTTCTTATTTATTTTTTACTCTTTTGCAGTAGAGTCAGTCTGTTTTCAAGCATTTCTCTGCAGCTGAGGGACAGAATATGACTATCTTGGAATATGAGAGCTGAGATCACACTGGTTTACAGCAATCCAGGATCTCCAGATAAAAAGTCAATAGCCACTACCCTGATTTACAAGTACACGATGGGAAGCAAGTATATGTTGGGAAGTATTTAGTGTTTGGATATAAATCAAGGACCTCTACATATAGGTATTATGTAGATTCCCTCCAGTAGGTATTCCTTTTCCTGGTCCTAAAGATTGATAGAAACTGAAGGTAGCTGACTTTTCAACTGAAGAGAATGGGCTATCTCCTTCTGGGATTTCCCAGGCTCAGTGGGCAGGATGTATCCCAGTTGTTTGCCTCTGATACCACATTTGGAGCAACAGTCAAGCAGCTGTCTGGAGCTGGGACTTCTTAAGAGACTCTGGGATGCTGGAATGGAGGCTAGGAATAAAAGTCTGATTTTCCCTGTGTGAAAAACACTGGAATCTTCTAATCCCAGCTTGGCTGCCTCCAAGCAGCCCCCAAGCAGCTCCAGTGACACAAATAGATGTGGGGTATTGCATTACATCATCAGGACAAACCCTAATGGGTTTATTTATGACCCAGCAAAGCGAGACAGAGTGAGATTCTGATCTCTGCTTACCTGGTGTAAAGTGGGAGTAACTGCAGAGATAAACTGACATAACAAAGATTAGAGCCTGGCCTCCTTGTCTGTAGCTGGTTTTAGAAGCAGCTGGCTTTTAGAAATTACGGATGTCACATAAATCACTAGTAACAAAGTGGTTCTGGACTCCAGCCTCCAGCAGCTTCTGACCATCTATCTCTGTAAAAGTGATGGTTCTCCATGCAGCTGGTTTGTGTCCAGAGGCTTTCAGCTGAGCAGAGTGGACAATCCTCCATCTCCCACAGCCTCAAGGAAGCAGTGAGATTTGTGCAGTACATGCAATAAGAAGGAGGCAGCTCATGAGATGCCATCTGATCAGAGATGGGGCTCCAATAACGGAAGTCTGCTGAGCACAGGGTAGTCATATCTCATCTGCTGAGCTCCGGAGGGAGAAGGGTGTTGGACAATAAGTAGTCCTGATAGCAAAGTAGATCATCCAGTGAGATATGGCCTGGTACTGACTGCTGGCACAGCTCTCTGAATATAGCCAAGGCACAGGAGATAACTAGGTGGGAATAAATACATTTCTCCCTTCCTTAAGCACCTTGAGAGGAGGAATGTAGAGTGTTTGTTGTTCTCTTATATTAAATGTGGCTTTCATTTTAGAAGACCCTGATATTCTACATACAAAATAACCTGAGGCTGCACTGATTTTGGGCATGCTTATCCCAGAACAATGATCATGGGGCTGTATCCTCTGTTTTTTGGTTCTAGGGCTGTGGGGCAGTGTATATGACTAAACAGTTACCTGTCTGGGAAGATTAAGTTATGACGGTATTTATACTCAGGTATTTATAAAGGTTTATAAACAATTAAACTAATTGTTTAGTCATATACTCAGTGTATATGACTAAACAATTAGTTACCTCTCTGGGAAGAGTAAGTTATGAAGGTATTTATGTATACTCAGGTTACACTGAGAAGGCCATTTTTGTGCCCTGAAGCTCCTGAAAAGATCCAAGGTATCATAGACTCATCCAAGGTAAATATAGGCTTCATTTTTAGTAGCATGTTTGAGAAGTAGTTTAACTAATAGAGGGGGTTTTTTTTGTTTTTGTTTTTGTTTTGGGGGTTTTTTTTTTGTTGTTGTTTGTTTTTTTTTTTTTTTTTGTTTTGTTTTTTTTTTTGGTGTTTTTTTTTGTTTTTTTGGGTTTTTTAAGTGTTAGAATTGCTAAAAAATGACATCTACCTTGGGCCAGATAATTTTCAAAGTATACAAATTGCTTTAGCCCCACCAGTAGTAGTTTGCACTGGCTGAAGATCTCCCACCATCTCTGATCTTAAATCGCAGAAACTTCCAGTTTGCTGTTACTGAACTGCAGGTTTTGCCTCCTTGATACATTTCTCGCACATAAATTTTGTTGTCTTCTCCAGAGTCTCACATAGGACTATCACCAGTGCAATGTATTTAATGTGTCTTAATGAATGTTACAATTCCTGGTATCTGTTGCAATGTTTATACTTGAGAAGATCAAGTCTGATTTACTCAAAGGAAAGCCGAGACAACTTGGTTATGTTTAGTGGCACCAAAGTGGGCAAAAGGTTCTGCCAGCCAAAAACCCCCTCCAGTAAAACATGCTATGGGCAGCTGAGCAGACAGTCTCATAAAGAAAAGTTAAGTTCACTACTTCAGTATTTATTGGTGTTCCTGTTTGGAAATGGCCTCAATTTGAGCCAGGGGAGGCCAAGGCTGGACATCAGGAGGATTTCCTTCATGGAAAGGGTGGCAGGCATAGGAACAGGCTGCCTAGAGAGGTGATGGAGTCACAGTCCTTTATTCAAAAAACGACTGGATGTGGGATTCAATGCCATAGTTTAGTTGACAAGGTGGTGATCAGTCAAAGACTGGACTTGATCTCAGAGGTCTTTTCCAACCTAAATGATTCTGTGATTCTGTGTGGTCCTGTGACGTGTCAGCGTTTGCAGAAATAAAGGCCTAGAGTTCTGCTTGTGTGATGTTGTCAGCAGCCTGTGTTTCTTAGGTTGCAGAGAGATTCTCTGTCAATATGGACTAAAGACAGACTTGCAAAAAAACCTGCTCCACCTTCCTGATTTGCAACTACATTTTACTGCGCTTGTCTGTTGTTTTTGGAATTTGAAAAAGACAAATGTTTTGTCTTTTTCAAATATTGGGATATCCTGGGACCACTCTCTATTCATTAACCAGCTAGAACTCAGCAGGAGGGGGGTGACTGTTCTGCCTAAAGCACAGTTAGGGCTTTTTGTCATGTAGGAGTACCTGGCAGCTTTGCAAAGGACAACAAATGATTCCTTCCTAATGTGAGAGCAGCAGGAGCCAGGCGCGCTGGTGGAAGTCAGGGCCACTGCATCAGAGGGAAGAACTTGCTGACACCCAAAGAAATGAGAGAGGGTGTGATAGGAAAGAAAAATATTTTGAAAAATTTTGTTTGCAAGTGGGGACTGAATAGCTCTGAGAAAACCGGGGCATTAAACATTTTTCCTCTTCTTTAAGAAAATAATTTCCAAAGGGTGGAGCTATAAAATACCTTGATGTTATAGTTAATACTTTAGTAAAATATTGTTGTTAATACAGAGGTCTCTGCACATGGAATCTCTCCTGACTCCTATCCCTTGTGGAAATTCTCTCACTTCTCCATTAAAGGGATCAAAATTTGGCCTAGAGTAGATGCCAGCCATAGCCTGAGCTTTTAAATATTTCAAATTTCACGTGAGAGAGTTGCAATTTCTCTTAGAGGGGGAGTGACCACAAAATTTCCTGTGGAGAGCAGGAAGAGCATGTGAAGGCGCCCTTCAAAGGGTTGTTTTGTGAAGGGTACGATGTCTGTCCGACATCACAGTTGCTTTCCTGGCTTTTGTGGTTGGTGCTACTTTCCCCCTTTCTGAGAGACTGGGCACAGTGGTCAGGATGCTCCAAGATGATGAGCAGAAAGCTCCCAGCAGGAAGGCACTAAGAGGATCACTGTCTGGGAAAAGGGGCTCCTGTTTTGGAGAGGGATGTACGAGAGGCATGTCATGGCTCCCAAAGCAGGTTTCTGTGCTGAGTTTTTGCTTCTGCAGTCTCAGCTCTCCCCAAATCCCTGTCTGCAAACAGCCTGGTGGGATGGGAAGCTCTTTAAGGCAGGAGATGTGTCCCATTATGCATCTGGTACCAGGAAACCCTTAATATCTAGGCATCATTGTAAGGCAAGTAGTAACTAAGTGCTGATTATGTCTGAGAGCAGCAGCTTGGCAGACTGCAGAATGAAGTACAGATAAAGTGACCTTGTGACTTTGAAAGCAAGATCCATTATTTGTTTTGAAACATATTGCCTCAGTGACCCTGCAAGTTCTGCAGACATGTCCTGTCTGGAAATGCCATAACAGGTTGTTTGCTATATTTTCAACTGAGTTAAGGTTTTGTTGAAATAAGGAGTATCAATCAAAGGCCAGAAGGCCACATTCCTTTGGTGTTGTTGATTTCACCAGTATCTTTTGTCTGAAAGCCTGTGCTAACAGGGCATCAGGGGAGAACTCCCGGGTGAGTGGGGATGAGTGAGGGTAGCCACATGGATCTGCATCCCTGTCAAATTTGTGTCAGCAGAGGTCAAGTTCTCAAGCTCCAGAGAGGACCCTCCAGCACCCAGGGATTAGTCAAGGGGGGAGCCAGACACCCTCCACAGCACAGAATCAACATTATCTAGAGCGTGACAGGGACAAGTGGAATATAATACATGGGGGTGTGCAAGGGAGGTGCTGTTCACATCTCCAGAAAATGGCAGGGGCACAACTCTCTCCCTGTCCTGAATCCTCACCTTTTTTTTCACAGGAAATGCTCAAAAAGAGATTCGTGTGTAGGGACAGTTAGACCATGGTGCTGAGGTCAAGTGTATGTGTTGGTCTTGGTTCATTGCAGCTTATTTTCCAGGCTAGGATTTGAGTTCACATGAAACACAGCTCACCTACATGTAATAAGACAGAGCTGAGTGATTTTTCTTTCCTCTTGGTGGCAAGTGGGAATTTTGCTGAAAAAAATGCTGATTTTGTTGTCTAGAACCTGTTCACAGATTTGGTATTTGTTGAAAAGTTGTTTGGATAAAAAAAAAATGTATTAAGGTACACTGACTAAATGAAAGCTAAAAATAATATGTCCCTTTTCATCTCTTATCATCAAGGATGTGGGATAGACAAGTTCTCTTTTTCCTTAGGTGACATGATCTTAATTTTCCATCATGTTTGGGCTATTTTGGTTGGTGATGTTCATGGCTGTTCCTAAGGGAGCCATCCAGTTCTTCATGGAATACTCAAATATTTACCAAGCAGGGGCAGGGAGGGAGGGCTGGGAATGAGGAAAAGTGATGGCCACTCTGTCCACAGAACATTTACCAAAGAGAGGGAGCATCTGAGTCACAGGATCTGATCTCTTGCATATTTGTTCAGGCAAAGAAGACTCAGGTCAGCCAAGAGATGGAGAGCAGCTTTGACTCCTCTTCTTCTGGTGAAAGCACTGAGGTGGTGAAGTCACTTCCCTGAGGGGAGTCCCCTAAGGCAAAAGGAGTGGTCTAAATGAGCCCCACCACTTAGAACTGGGAGAGAGGGGACACAACTACCTTCTTTCTGTGATCAGTGGTTTTCACTAATTTAATCTATTTTTGTCTTTGATTGGTTTTTGGTTTTTTTTGTTTTGTTTTTTGTTTTGGTTTTGTTGTTTGCTTGTTTTTTGTTTGTTTGCTTTGGTGTGTGTTTGTTTTTTGGGGGAAGGGTTTTTTTTTTTTGTTAGGTTTGGTTTGGTTTGGTTTGAACTGTAAAGAGAGAACTTCCTGTTTCAAGCCTGCAACACTTTATTCAATGCAAGTTGAAATGTTTAGCTTTGAAGTAAAAAAAAAAACAAACAACTACCAATCATTCCCTGTACTAAAATTGATCCCACTTCTTGATTTGCTTGGGATTAATGGCAGAAACTTAAAGTCACCATTTGTCAAGAGGGTCACCTGACTTCCTCAGTCTGCAGATACCTGTGAAGGTGCTTCAGCTGAAAGTTGAGAGGGAAGTAGGTGGCTCAGGAGAAGAGGTACTGCCGGGAAAAGGTGGGATTTCATGGCTTCCTGGGAGGGGAGAAGGACAGCACAAGAGCTCTTCCCATTCTTGCCCTTGGGTCTGTCTTGCTGCAGTGAGCCCCATCCAGGACCTTAGAAACCATTAACCATTCCCAAGGTTTTGTCATAGCTGGAATTTCCATAAAAGATATTGTGTTTAGAGTACTGGTAATTATGATTACTTTGTGTAAAATAAATCCTTAGTAGTGTTATCACTCCTGAGTGGTGGAGGTAATGGCAGAGTCACCATCCCTGGAAGTATTAAAGGAATGACTGGATGTGGCATTCAGTGCTTTGGTCTGGACGGCAACTTGGCCATTGATCAGAGGTTGGACTTGATGATCTTGGAGGTCTTCTCCAACCTAATTTTCACACTTCTAATCTTAAAATATTAACTGAGGGAGGGAG
Organism: Onychostruthus taczanowskii; assembly: GCF_017590055.1. Classification (NCBI taxonomy): domain Eukaryota; kingdom Metazoa; phylum Chordata; class Aves; order Passeriformes; family Passeridae; genus Onychostruthus; species Onychostruthus taczanowskii. The sequence goes on from NW_024498685.1 coordinate 740,271, forward strand.
AATTAAAAAAAGTTCTTCCTCATGTCCAGGTGGAACCTCATGCGCATCAGTTCCTGCCCATTCCTCTTGTCCTAGTGGTTGGCAGCACCAAGAAGAGCCTGGATTTGAGGAGCTGACAAAAGGATTTTTGCTTTTCATTACTGAAATGCATCCACACCTGCGTGTGATGTACTGGAAGCAGCAGTCCCAGCAGATCCCTGGAGGTGAGTTCTACAGGGCTAGAGGGACCCAGCCCAAGGATCAGACTGGGAGGGGAGAGCACATACACGTGGCAGTCACTGCTGCTTGATGACTTATGGCTGTCTTCTGCTCAGTGGTGTCTGTGTGTATGCCCAGCCCATGGTAGAAGTGAGGAAAACCAGGTTATGTGAAACCTCAGAAGAAAGGGGCAGAAGTTAAGGACTTTTCAGCTCATGCTGGCTGGGCAGTAAGAGGATATGCAACTACCCAGCTACCTAGATTCAGCTGGGGTGCTTTAATCTGGTGTTGTTTGAGCCCTTCAGTTCCATCCTTGAATTATGTGAAGGAAGAAACGTGTAACAAGTGCTGGCAGTTGTTCATGCTGGGTTTGTGTGAACATCAAGGTTAGCATTTCCAAAGCATGCAGGTGACTTTTGAAACCAAATTCAATTTACAGTTAGACTTTGTGGCTCCCAAGTACCTTTATTATTTTGGGAAATTAGATTTTGGGCCCAGTCTAAAAAAAAAAATAAATCAATCAGAATTGCTAACAATGGGACACAAGTTGCTGAGTTATTTGGGTAGCTTTGAAAGCATTACTCATTTATTTGCTTCTCTGAAGGAACTGAAAGAGTGACAAATCTGTTTTCCAGAGAAAAGGAGTTTCAATTGCAGGATACAATTTAAGGTGCAGATTATAGAGAAAGATGAGAAAACACAGAGATAGCTTTCAAGAGGATAGCCAAAAACACACGTGGTTGAGGTGTAGTCTCCCAGTCTGCCCTCCCTCCTTCATGTCTCTTAGGAAGTCAGGCATTGCCTCAGAGGAGGAGAGTGCCTTCTTCCAGATGCACTGAAACCCTTGAGCCAAGCTCCTGCTGGCCCTCTGCCCCTGCAGGTACTTTGTGCCACATGGGTGGAGGCTGCAAGGTTTAAAAGCGCTCAGCTTCTCAGAGATAGAAACAGCACAGGTAGGGCACGATAATCAAGAAGATAATCTGGAAGGCTATTTTCAAGGACCATAATAGAAACAGGTTTCCATGACCTCCTCCTCCTTTATTGCCCTGCCTTTGGCTTGACCTGGCTCAGGGCTCCCACCACTGCATCGCTGGGAACGTTGTGCTCAGCCTGGCAGGAAGCCCGGGGCTTCCAGAGGAGGGGGAAGGTTTTGGCTACTGCTTGTAGTGGCAAATCAGCTGCAGAAGAGGGAGCCCATGTCTTCTCCAGCCTGGCACCTCCAGTTTCCTCTTTTCTCTCCAGTCATTTTCACACCTGCACAGGAGGAAACTGAAAAGGAGGGGAAAAAAATTGAGTGGGTTAAGAAACACGAGTGTGGACATCATTGCCTAGCCCAGACACTTCCCAGAGCCTTCCCACGGGGCCAGGCCCCTCACCTCCGAAGTCTGCAAGAGGAGGAAAGGTCCCTTCGGGCAACCACAAGAGGTACCAGTTGAAAGTCTTGTGACTGCCAACTACACAGGTGCTTGTACTCCAGGTATGCTCCTAGCAGGGTGTCAGAATGACAGGAATGTTTCCTCTGCAGCACACAGACGTGAGCTGGCTTGCATGGGACATGGTTCAGCAGGAGGCACCTCAAACACCAAAACAAGAAACACTCAGGCAGAACTCCTCTGATTATGCCCTTCACCCACACACTTCATAACCATCACCCCTTTTACTTCCCACTCCAGTTGATCCTGACCAAAACAAAAGGCAAGGGAAATACCATTAATGAGGTGCAGGGGGATGGACGCCATCACACTTTGCACATCTGTGATAAGCGGGTTTAGCAGAGCTCCCCAAGAAAACATAAGGGGTTGCATTAGCCAGCTTCAGAAAATGCCTGACCTTCCAAAAAAAAGAACCCCACCATTATTCCCTGTGAATACTATGGTATGTATTGCCCCTCCACCCCGCACCAGGAAGGGATCTGTGGCAGGGATATACTTCAAGGAGACTATGGTTTATATTACAGCTGCTAAGATAACCGGGAGCTTTCAAAAGGAATCCCAGCTAGTGCAGCTTGTTTTACAATACCAGACTCCAAGCGGGGGGAGTGGAAAGTAAGTTTGTTTTCCACACTGCCCCTTCATCTTGATGTCAAATATATCCCCTGGGAAAGGAAAACATTTAAGCAGCAGATCCCATGGACACACATACACACACACACACACACCCTCATGCGCCTTTCTCCCCATCAAGCCACAGCCATATCCGGAGCGTGACACTGTTCAGTGTGTGGGTGCTGCTGAACAGCTGGAGTTTTGGCAGGAAAAACCCAGGAAAAAGGTACTTCAGGTGTGATAATCAACAGTCACAGGTTCTGGTGCCAATGTGCGATCTGGGCTGGTCAAACCCATAAGCCACCTGCTGCAGGTGGAGTTGTGATCTCTTAGAGAGCACCTCCATGTGACAGGATAATTACAGCTGGACAGGAACCACTTATTTGTGTGGACAAAAGCATAACAAAATCCAGTCATAAAGCTCCCCAGATAGCTCATGTCTGAAATAAAGCACATTTTTAACAAGGAGGGGCAGGAGCTGTTGGCATGGCTTCTCAGGGGAGCATTGAAGGCGGTCTTCATTGCCTCTTTGGAGTACTGTAAATGTTTTGATCTAACTCAATCAGAACTCTGGCCTTAATACTGACAGTATTGCCTGGATTCTGAAGTTTTAGATGATCATAATGGAACTTTCTGGTCTGAAAATCTGTTACAAGGCACTGCTATGTGTAAGAAGCATGCATGAATGCAAGCCCTTCCATTATTATTACTATTATTATTATTATTGTTGTTGTTGTTGTTGTTGTTGTTGTTGTTGTTGTTGTTGTTATTATTGTTGCTATTATTGTTATTCCTGGAGAGGGATCTTCATCTGGAACTGTAATCACAGGACAAGGGAGAAGGGCTTCAAGCAGATAGAGAGTAGGTTAAAATAAGATATTAGAAAGAAATTTTTCCCTGTGAGGGTGGGAACACACTGGAAGAGGTTCTCCAGAGAAGCTGTGGCTGCCCCATCCCTGGAAGTGTCCAAGGCCAGGTTGAATGGGGCTCTGAGCACCCTGGGATAGTGGAAGATGTCCCTGCCCATAGTAGGGGGATGGAACAAGATGTTTTTTTAGGCCCCATCCAACCCAAACCATTCCATGATTCTATAATTATTCCCCAGCCTGACTGATGAAGATCTGTGTGTCTACAGCTCTGGATCACAACTGTGCTGGTGGCCATGGTGTTTGTACCAGAAACATGGTACAAATGCAAAGGGAATATCGTACTTTGGGCTGAACTGGTAAAAAGACAACCACAGGATAAGAATAAATGTTGCAGCTGCAATGTGGAAGCCAAATGTCCTTGCTGGCAGGTGAGGGAGGACTGAACCAGTGTTCCTAAAGAATATGAGGATGCTTTGGGGCACACCTTCTCACGCACAAAAAAATTTAATAAACTGGGATTCTTCTTAAAACAGGAAGAGAGAAGCAGCCAAGGTATTTACATAAACATATACCCCTTTCCAGTGCTAGTTAGCTGGACAATAATACCAAAATGAAGTAGAGAGCTCACTAAACATACCCATTCTCTGGAGGAGCAGCAAGTTCAAACCTGTATTTGGGTTTCACAGATGGTTGTTGCTTTGTTATGAGGTCGAAGCACATTTCCAGTGTGAAAATTCTTCACCCATGTTTTGTTCTACATCAATGTGTGACTCTGTCATCAGCCCCTGTGGCTTGGGACCACCGCTGCTCACACCACATCTTACTGCTGAGCCTCTGTATTTGTCCTATTTTCTGAGTGCAAAGACTGAATCTAAGAAGTCTGGTTTCTCTCTTGCTTGGCACATGCTTTACACTGGTGATGCTCCTTGCCTTTCTAACAGCAGGAAGAAAATCTTGGCAACAGCTTGAGGAATGGGAAGGCATGTTCTTTTGAGAGTCCTAACTGCTCAAACTGCAGTAATTTCAATGGGCAGAGCCCTGGTGTCACTACAGGGAGCTGAAAGCTGGGCCACCAAGCACGGGGTCTTTCAATCCTTGCCTCTGAATCTTCTGCACCCACCATGAAATTTATGGTGTAGGTATTATCCTCAGAGGAGGCCTCCTCTGGCAGACCTCCTAGTTTTCTGTTCCTTCACAACAGCTTTCAGTGTTGGGGTCTGGGACAGGTCCACACACTGGACCCTGGCATCCTCAGGGATTGTCACCTGAGGATGCCATTCCCTGCAACAGGGCTAAAAGTCTTGTGGTCATGATACAAGGCCAGAAGATACTATTGTGATCATCTGTCTGGTGTGCTGTAATATAATCAGTCAAAATAAACTGTGGAAAGGGCTTGATTGAAGAAAACATTTCTAAACAAAGTTATTTTATTTCTTATTTGTTTTCAACAGCACTGCCTCTTTTGACTATTTCCCTCTCTCCTCAGTTACTCACCTGTCCTTCTCCTAGTGTGGAGAGACTCACAACTCATACTACAGCACCTGTTATCCTCCCCTCCTCCTTGGGCACTCCTGAAATGCAACCAAACCCAAATCAACCCGTTAGACTCCTCCCACGCTGAGCATTTTGCTATTTTTTGGAACACCTTCTAGAAATGGAGCTGGTACCTCAGAAGATGTAAATCAGCATCAGGGTTTGGGGTTTTATTGCAGCCAAAAAGATTAAAATTACAACAAGGTAAATAAATCTCAACAGATTTCAGTGGGTTTTCTGTCTAGTCAAAACTATTCAATTTTCAGCAAAATTGAAGATTTGATTGATTGATTGATTGATTGATTTTTTTATTATTTCACTGGATAAGCATATGGCAGACTAAAATGCAGAGACATCTCCTGCAACTTCTTATTCTCTGATTTTGAAATGTCCCCTGGCTACTTGCCATCTGAAGTGCAGGGTGTCACTATGCTCCGTGTGTCAGGTGAGGTTTGGGATGACTATGGCCAGCACCAGATGTTTCTTGCATGTTCACAAATGCCAAGAGGTCCCTTTCCTGCCATTTACCAACGGTTTATGTTCACAGGATACTCGGTCCTTCTCAGAGAACTCCAGCTTATTGTCCCGATGATACATTCTGAATAGGAGTTCACTGTTGTTCTTTTGAACTTCCTCTTCCTTGTCCTCATTTGTTAATGGATTTCATTCCTCCCCAGCAGTTATTCATCCCTGAATGCTTGAATTAGCTGGAAAGGTTTCTTCTATAACTGGTGGTCATTGAGAATCATTGTCAATGAGCATTAATAGACATGAATGTATTGAGAAAGACATGAAAATCATCTCTGTGGGGATTATCACATTTTATCTCTCTGATTTGATATCTTTGAAAGTGATTGGTCAAGCACTTTATAATGAAAAACTTTGCACCATTGTACTTGTGAAGGAACTTTCTTCCTTGCCCCAGCTAACTGATACATTTTATGTTTGGTTTTTAAAATATTATAAGGTTTCTCATATTTTTAGCCTCTAATTCTTCATTCACATCTGTATCTCAGGATGCATAATCAGCTTTCAGAAAACCTCTTTTTCAACACACCTTAATTTTGACATTAGTACCTTTATTTTGGAAAATAGTTGCTAAGTGAGAACTATGTTTTAAAAACTTCTGTAACAGGATTTAAACATTTTATCCATGCATAGGCAGCTTAAAATTTATATACATGTGATTTACTTTGGCGAAATATCTATCTGGAGTCACTGGTCTTGTGATGATTGATCTACTCTCACTGTTTGTACTGGATTTAAAAAGGAGTGCCTCATTCTTAAACTAATTGCCTGTCATTTATTCCAGGGGAAATACTTTTATAAGGATAAGGGGCTAAAGGCCAACTTTTCAAAGGCAGGTAGGTACCTTAGGATGAAGACAGGCACTAGGAAAGCAGTGAGGCAACTGAGGCATTCCTGAGAAATTCTGTGGGTGTTCGGCTGTGCCTCTAGGTGCCCACATACCTTTAATCTGTTCCTAAGACTTTTTTCCTCTCCTTGGCCAGAAGAGAGGTTTCCAGACCAGCTGTGACACAGAGGATCCCTGAGAGAGGCACAGAGAGCACAGAAGGTGCTCACCTTTCTCTTATCCCGGGATGTGATTAAACTGAGTTGGGTGGGAAATGCGAGGGAGCCTCAGAAATGTCATTTGTAGGAAATACAACTTGAATCATGGGCTTTAAATGATGTCACAGCACAGGCACAGTGCTAGGAATTACTCTCTGAGGGGCTGGATGGTATCACATCCATGTGGAACACACAGCACTGCAATAAGAGGTGCAGTGAACATCCAAGGCTTATAGGCTGACCCTGCCCCACCTGGACACACTTTTTCTTGGGGGTTCCGTGATGGTGCCAGAGGGTTCCTGACTGCCCCTGAGCTGGTGAATGGCTGTTTCTACCCCCACCAGTGGGATGTGACAGTTGAGGCTCCCCACCAAGTGCAAAGCCATTGCTTGCAGTGCAATTCAAATGCTTGCTGGAGGGAACAATGGGAAAATGTGTCCCACATCCTGTACAGACATCCTGTCTCACTTGTTCCCTGCCTTCCTGCTCAGTCACACAGCACTGCTCTAAAGAAGGGTTTCTTGTCCTGGTCACATTCCTCTTTGCTTTCTCTCTTGTTTCTGTGTGGTTCCCTTCTTTTCTTGTAAGGACGTCTTCCGTTGTATCATCACACGTCCTCTTCTGGTCCTCCTTTCCTTCTTCTCCCTCAGTAATTAGCTTCAATCTGCGTGCTGCTGCTGCACAATGCCTTAACTTTTCTCACTTCATCCTTCATCCCATTTCTCATTTCTATCGTTCTGTGTTCCTTCCCCTCTCCCCTCCCCAACTTTCCTCAGGTTCCTCCAGATTTTTAGCTCCTTTTTTTTTTCTTCCTACCCTCCGTCTCTCTTTAAAAATTTAATTGGCATGCTTTCTTCAAGCTGTCTTAGAAAACCTTATTTTCTTTCTTCTCTCTTTTCAGCTTCTTTCCTGAATTGCAGTCACACCAGCTCTGCTTTCCTGACTGCAGAGTCACAGCAGCTGTGGTGCAGCAGAGCATCTGAAAAGAAAATGCTAATGGGGGTTTTATACAGTACAGTAAAAGACTAATTTATCTAAAAAAAAAAAATAAAATAATGCTACTCCTCAATGCTACTTCTATCCCAGACTATTTCTTCTTGAGAGTTTCCTTCTAGAGTCTGCAGTAGCAAACCAGAATCCATAACCTCATGTGCCATCTCCCTGCCTGTCATAACCACAGACAAAGCTGGGTTAGTAATTTTCTTTTGAGGGAAGCAAAGAAGATGTATCCGTGTAATGGCATCTCCCCTGTGCCTGAGAACAAGATCATAAAGAGTGTGCAAGGCAGTTTTATGGATGTCCTGACAATATGTCGAGTACTGATTGTACATGGAAGCATCTCATCAGACACTTTCAGATCAAAATGGTTCTGCAAATATTTCTCCATGACAGTTCATTAAAATCCATACAGGAATTTGCTCCAGCCGTACCCTCAGGTCAGCTTTCTGTGAGCATTCACAGTTTATTTATCACCAACAACTGATCTATATGCATTTCAGCCTTGGATGGATCAGTATTTCCACATACGGATACTGGAGTTCATGGTCATCCAGTTCAGGACAAGGAACACGTTATAGACTCAGCTACAACAAAGCAAATTATTTCCTCTAGAAAAGAAAGAAATCTGTGTAAAATAATGCAATATTATGTAAATTATGAAAAAATCTCCTTAGTGCTGGATATTTTTGTAGAGTAGCGAGAATCTGATCATTTCCTGGCAGAAACTCTGTAAGAAGTAAAATGCATTAAAATAAATGGTTTCTCTCAAATTACTTATCCATAGAGCTACTTAAAAAGAAATCTTTGTAACCTAAGACAACCCTCAAGGCTTAGCCCACAATTTCCTCTGGTTTGATCCCTGTTAAACAGGAGTCCTAGTGGGGTCTTCTAGGAGACCACTGAGCTTCCATCTGCTGCCAGCCCTATCCCACTGCGATGTCTCTCATGTCCACAGACTTTAACCTGCTCTTCTCTCACGCCCGGAGCTCCCTGAGTTGAGGAGGATTTGCTGGGCTGTGACAAGTGGAAAACGGGAGCCGAGCCACAGAAACAGAGGGTCAGCGACTGCATTGGCAGGGCACAACGATGGGAAGGGATCTGGGCTGGCCTGCTCAGTCCCGTGGACTGAATGCAGGAACACCACCTCCCTTTGTGCAGTGCTCTGGGAGGCCAAGGTGGAAAAGGCTCCAATGGAATTCCTGCAGGGACAGTTTTCCCTGGCTCAGTGGGAGCTGTTTGCACACAGACGCCACAGAGCAAGCTGCTAGGTGTTTATTAACTAAGCTTGCAAGAGGAGGGGAAGGGCAGAGGAAAACTGCTGAGGGGAAAAAGCCGGTTGAAAAGACAGACGACCACCCCCTGCTGTCCACCGGAGCTGAGGGAGCCGCGGCTGAGCGAGGTCCTTGTAACCTGTCTGGTAAGTTTTAAAGGATGTTTTCCCTCTCTCTAACTGGCTGGTGCGTATGTGTGTTACGACACAGCAATTAAGACATTCAGCCAAGGGCTTAACCCTCAACTGTTTCTGTGTTTCACCCCTCATTTAGTGACAGGCCCTGCGCCGGGGGCCCAGGGGGCACTGTGGGGGGCAGCGTGGGGCCTGCCGGACACCTTGCCCTCCCTGAGGTGCGGCCTTTCCTCTGTGGATTCGGTGGCACGAAAGGCGAGAGATCTTGTGGGATGAATAGAGCCCTTGGCCTGTCGTTTAGGCCATCCAGCCGCTCTGTGTTCTTTGTCAGGGCCAAACAAGCTCCATATCATTACGCTGGCATTCGCTTGCCCGGTCTCATTATTAGGTGCATTAGCTGTGGGAACTAAATCCATGAAAAAAAAAAAAAAAAAAAAAGAGAAAAAAAAAAAAAAAAAAAAAAAAGAGGGGGGGGGGGGGGGGGGGTGTGGAATTGGCTCACACAAAAAAAGGCTTTCCCAGCTCAGGCTAACAACTTGTGCCTATTAACTAAAAACGATCATTAGAAAATTCCCTGCAGACTTAAAGCTTCAGGAGAAGCTTGTTTCACGTATGCACTTGCCTTGTTACATGAACACATAACCAGCCTTAAAGAAACATACCCTCCAACACTTGGATCAGGATTGGGAAAGGGGCTTCCAGGCAGGCACTGCACTGCCTCTAAAATAAACCTTCTTTCTCTCTGCTTCTTCCAGTAATACTGCTTAAAAAATACTGTGCCAGTAGGAGGTAATAAATCTATAGCCTTAAAAGGGGAAGGATATTAGAGGACAACCATGTCATGTTGGGATTGTCACTGAAAAAAGAAAACAAGTGGTTGCATGTGAAAGGAGAGGTGTGCTAACGTCTTTACAAACAATTCCATGGGTGAAGGTATGAGTGTTAACGTCTTTGAAGGGAGTCTTAATGTCTCTACCAACTTCAAGCCGCAGGTTTGTTACAGAACCTGGACAGTTTTACTCCTGAAGTAGACAAATGGGGCCACATAAGCCTGAGTTCCTGAACTTTGGGGTAAAATGACAGGTTCAAGGGGGCACATGTTGCAGGGGGTTTGGGAAGACTGGACCTTCCTAATACCTCAGCCAGTGGGGAAAGGAAGAGGGCAACATGCGGCCGGGAGTTCAAGATAAAAGGAGGCTGCACCCTCCAAAACCGCGAGAGAGAAAACCCCGCAGGTGTGCCCTGGTGGACTCTCTCCCTTTTTTCCAAAAAAGCTGCAGGACTCTTCGGTCTTCTTTATGGACACGGGCTTTTCATAACGTGATTTTCCATGCACGTAGAACGTTATTTTTTTATGTTATAGTGACCTTTTATACATGTCAAACCATGGAAAAAATCATTGGAGATCGGGTCTCGGTGAATTACGCAAAGATGGTTCTCTATAAACAGCAAACTGTCTTTGTGGACTATCATGGAATCTTCCCTGGCAGCTTTATTGTAATTGCAACAAACCATGAGGCAACAGGTAGATCCATGGGTATCCCCAGGCTGCTCAGGAGCCATGGGGAGTTCTCCATTGGATGGGAATGTACAGACATGTCAACTCAGATGTCCTGGTTGCTCTGGCTTTTGGTGGTCTTTGTGCTTTTGGCACTGGGGAATCTGGTCCCTGGAATATGTTGGTTCGTTGGTTGGTTTCTCTGGGATTTTTGTGGGTCCCACTTCCAGTGGTCCATGGCTTTCAAAGGTAAAAAATATTTCCCAGCTAAGCATAGAATCTGTTACTTGGTCAGCAGCTCAATTCACAGGCTTCTGATGAAAAGTTTTTCCTCCCAGAAGATATCTTCCTTCTTAGTATTTCCTAATGCTAAGAATTTTTTAGGTTGTATGATAGTCTTTCTAGGAAATGATGAATTTTCTGGTTTCTAAGTCATGTGAAGATAAGCAGGACACATCTCTGGAGATTACAGGAAGCAACATTTTCCTGACAGCAAAAACAAATGCACAAACTTTTCCCACCAGTAATGAATGCAGAGTGGTTCTCTTCTGGTTACCAAGCATCAGAAACAGGTCCCTAAATTCAGTTAATTTTAAGCAGTGATAAATAACCATGGCTTAGCTATTCCCTCTCCTGAGTGCCCACCATTGACTGGTGTGATGGAGCAGGAAGCTACGGCTGGGAGTTATATGATGCTCCCCGTGGGGCGGTAATCTGGGAACCAACGGGGTGGGCAAGGTGGTGTCTCACCAACCAGGGTGCAGCCCTGCAGCACCTGAATGCAAAAGTGTCACAGGACCTGAGTGCCAGTGAGCAGGAGCAGCCATCTGGTCAGTGATGGCCAGGAACATTTGGAGGAATGAGGCAGGACCCTGGTGTGCATCAGTGAGGTGCATGGCCAGGCAGAGGCACAGCTGCTTTGTAGCTCACGCAAACACCAAACCTGAGGGTCTTAAGAGTAGCTCCCAAGTGAATAGGAGAGTCTCCCAGTGAGGCTTTTTCCAGCTCTTTCCCAGCAGCCAGATCCAAGGTGCACCACAGCTGGGCTGAGCTGGGCACAGGCAGCTGAACCCCAGGGGTGTGCATTTGCCTCTGGGAGCACCTGGATGGGTGCAGAGGTGACGTTGTTCTGCTGCTCCCACAACCCTTCGCTGGAAATGTGGAATGGACACAAAGAACCCATTCTGTCTCCCAGGCAGCTTCAGCCATGCTTTGCTTTCCCAGTGTTTGTTCTCTTGGGCCAAGGATGAAAGCCACCACCCCTGAAGACACTCTGGGCTGAGCAAGCCCCTGGCTTCCTGTGCTGGCATTCTTTCTTGGTGCTCCATTTGCCCACCCAGGCTGTGAAAAATCTACCTCACAAGGCTGCCCCATCCATATGGCAGCCTAAGGTCATGCTCCTGTGTGGCTGTGCAACCAACATGCAGGGATGCCAAAGGCAAGCAGACTCTGTGATCTGCTTCAGGCTCATCCCTACCCTCTGTGGAGACCAATCATGGCATGCACCTGGAATAGATGCAGATTTAGGGAACTACTTGACCAACAGTTTTGCATAGGTCTCATTCAAACACATGTCAGCAGTTTTTCCTCTAATCCCAGTTCTCCTCAGTGCTCCTTAGTGATGGCCATGATGCTAGCAAGCACAGTCTTAGCAGAAGGTTTATCTCCTACCATTTCCCCCTTGAGGGCACTTTTCTCCCAGATGAAAGTGTCTTTGGATCTGTCAGACTGAAAGAACTCCACAGTGCTCTGAATCCTCACTCAACAAATGGCAGGGAATGAGCAGCCTCGGTGTCCATTCAACACATTAGAGGCTGGGATATTTAAGCAACTCCTTTGCTGCTTCTTTATGAGATACCAGATCACAAGCTACATATTCTTGTCTCTCCCAGCAAAGCAGCAGAGCCAAACTCCTGCTCAGAGCAGTGCTCAGCTTTGAGAGAAGTTAATGAGCAAGTTTTTGAGCGTTTTGGGTTTCTCACTGTCTCTGGACTCCTGCACAGGAGTATTTGGTAGGTTAAGGACCACACAGGTTACTTTCAAACTGATAAACAGAGATGTCTGGCACTGACAAAACAAGATAACAAAAACTGACCAGAACTTAAAAGACCAAACTGACCAGAACTTAAGAGACCAAGTGACATGGACAGAACCCAATCAGACCTGCTCACCCTCCTCCTCCTTCTCATACCAGCAGCTCATGCTTCCTACAAAAGAAATGTAATATTTTGAAAAAAAAGTAGCAGGAGCTAGTGCCATAAGGCCTTTCTCAGATGCCAAAGCAAGAAACTTGTGGAAATTTAAAAAAGGAAAAAAGTCTGCTGTAATAAACCTTCATTGCACTGTTCTTTCATCCTGATTGTTGCAAGCATCTTTTGGGTCTGCTGTCATTAAAAATTACAGTCTGTCAAAACATGTTGATTTCAGATGCTTACAGCTTTTCAAAGCGCCTTTTTTTTTTCTTAGAAGGATATTTTCCCGTGAATTTCGAGAAGTTTCAAATCTCAGAGAAGTTTCAAATCTCAAACATAAGAAGCTTTTGCATAAAAAAAAAAGCCTTTTTTTTTTCTTAGAAGGATATTTTCCCGTCTTAGTCTGGGAAAATGTGAATTTCGAGAAGTTTCAAATCTCAAACATAAGAAGCTTTTGCATAAAAAAAAAAATTCCTTCTTTAATGAAAAAGACAGGATGGGCTGTTTTTGCTGTGGGAATAACAAAAACTAGCCAAGATGGAAGGTATTTCATAATACAGACATTTTCAGGTGTATTGCCTACTTTTTACTGACTACCATAGTGTAATCCACACAGATCTTCCTGCAGGACTTGTTTTTGATGGAGCACAGGATGATCTGAAAAGTCCTGCTGTCTGTTCTTAGCGAAAAGTTTTGCCTTCTCAGCATCAGTGCCTGAGGTAAATGAAAGGTGTTCTTATTTTTGTCAAGTTCTACCAGTTCTAACAGGTCCCAGACAGTAATTTGGGAGTTCCTCAGAATTTTACTGCATCAAGTTCTTTATATGATGGCCCAATGTATCAGTGAATGAAATCAGAGCCAGAGAATGAGTTTATATGGGTTTATTGTAGATGTTATAAAAAGCTTTAGGCATCCCTCCCTCTGAGCACTTGCTCATACATCAGGTACTCTCAAACCATGGGATGTCCTTGATGCCAAATCCTTTTGGATGCTGCTTTGATCCCAGGGTACAAAAGGTTTGTGGAGATTCTAGATCCAGCTGTTTTGACCATTTCTTTGGGTTTGCGGTTGTTTGGGGTTTTTCTGTATGAGCGAACTAGAAAATTAAATAACTGCTTTTTTATTTTCTTTTGAAAGAAAGTTTTCTGTATTATTCTGCATTATTACAGAAAATAGTCTGTGGGAATAATTTCTTGAGCTACCCCTCTTCATGTTCTGAGCTCAAGAGAGACCCACTGAGAGAGGCAGCTGTTTCAGATGGAGAAAACTTCTTCCAGAATGTGATTAAAAAACATAATTTGAGTCTTATATCCAGTAAGATTAACTGAGATAAAAGAAATAATTTAATTGATGAACCTTCGTTCAATTGACTTGCAAATGGTGATCATGGAACTCTGTGAAATTTCAGCTTTTGTTGAGTAATATTTCTCTCAGTGGTGTCAGTTTTTTCTTAGGTGTGGAATGGAATCCTTGTTTCCTGACTAGCCCTGGAAGTTATCTCCTTGACCTATTTAAAATTTATTTTTGTCGCTGTTGTGATCCATACACATATCTCAGTGGTCAACAGAAATAGTTTGCTGCAAATATTTGAACTTCCAGCCAGTTTACTGGAAAAAATGTCATCAGAGCTAATGTCCCTGTTCCCTGAAGAATGTAAATCCTGCAGTTAGATTTCTAAAGCAAAACACAAATGTTCGTTCCAGCTACTTCATGGAACTGTTCTGCAGGATTTGGGTAGAATTTACCCTGAAGCAGAAAAGCTTTTCCATAAAAAGTTCATTGAGCTGTTTGCTGTGAAGGCCAAGCATGAGCAAGATGGAGAAGTGGGACTGATGTGCTGGAAATAGTGAATGAGAATTTGCTGAAAAATTACCACAATTTTCTTGAAAACACAGATGTCATGGAATCATGGAATGGTTTTGGTTGGAAGAGACCTTAAAGATCATCCAGTTCCAACTCCCTGCCATGAGCAGGGACGCCTGCCACTATCACAGGTTGCTCAGAGCCCCATTCAAACTGGCCTTGGACAATTCCAGGGATAGAGCAGCCACAGCTTCTTGGGAATTGATTCTCAAATGGCAATTGCAATAGGCATTGATCAATAAATAAAAGTGACATTAATTGCTGTTAATATTAGTCTAACTAATGTAATTACACAGGTTTTGATATTGTTTTTTTTTTTCTTTTCTGTTCTTTTTTATTTTTTTATTAATTGTTTTTCATTATGTGAGCCACTGATTTTGTCTCTAGTTCAAAACTTGATCTAATTCCAGGAATGCCTGAAAACATTCGCTATATCTTTTCTGCTGGGAAAAAAAAAATCTCTCAACTTACTCTTAGCTTTCTGCTCCAAAAATAAAATATACAGTACATAACAAATTTGACAGCATTTTCCCAGCTGTAAGGATGAAACTTCTTAATTGGTGTATAAATAAATAGTGGTTTGATCCTGCTCTTAAATGTATATTAAAAAATGAATTTTGGCCTTGCGTCTAGTATAGGAACAGATCTTCCTTTCTAACAAAAACAGTAATAGACAAGGACTCTTCACTGAGCCCAATTTAAAAGCTAAATCTAAAGTCTAAACACACTGAAATAAGTTTAAGTCCTGCTGCTGCTGTTGAGGAAGACCCATGATGCTCCCTGTGTCTCTTGACATATGGTTTCCATACCACTTTAGTTCATAAATCATCATTTTTAATTGCTTTAAAGTTTGACATGAGAACCTCACATGTTGTTGAATCATCAAATAAATAGCTGCTTAGCAAGAAGATGCTCCTATGAATTGAGGTTTACCTTGCGTTTTCAGAGTAAAGGAAGTGATAATTTAGATGGGGAGTTCACTCAGAATAATTGTGTGGTTTTCACTTTTGCTACCTGGCAATAAATTGAAATGCGGACATCAATCTGCAAATCCTGAAACTAGAAGAGGGATGAGCACATTGGTCCAAACCCATAAAATGTGTTTATTTGGTCCTCAAGTGCAACACGAGGCACCACTGAGGCTCTGAAATACTCATTCCTAGTGCACCTGAACACTCCAGGTGCATTGCTTGATTGAAGTTCCCTTGGCATTGGAGTTTTTAGAGTAGGAGACATGAAGCAAACACCCACATCCTGAAGCTTCTCACCCCAACTCATGTCACCTCTCAGTCCAAACCAGAGGGATCGTCAGAAGCCCAAGAGCCTGACCTTTCTGGGTTGTGTCTTCTTCTTCCTCATAGCCCAATAATTAATGATTCATCTTGAGAAAGGAGAAGGTCTGTTTGGGGAAAAGTGGGAGAAATCCAAAACACATCTCCTAGCTCCTGAAAAAGGACAGCCCCACCAAAACCAGCCAGTAAACATTTTGTTTCCTGGCCCCATCTGTGTGCAGCACATAGACCAGAGGCTTTGAAAAGCTCTCCCTGCCAGAATATGAGATAAACATGTCATTAGGGAACTCCCTTTTTCTGTTTCTGGGATGCTGGCACACCTTTGATTAAAATACTTCAGTTTAAAGCACAATGCACCAGTCTGGGCGTGTAATATTTGTATGGAGCTTAAGATGGTCCTGCCATAACAATTCTGTCTCCCCCATTGTGCAAAGTTGGACCAGAAATCTCATGAGAATGAGCTTACTCATGAGATATCTGCTAATTCTGGCTTCGAGTTATGCTGTAAATAGTATGAGAACTGCCTTTCTAGCAGTTTTAGGGAATTTGGCTCCCAGCCATTGCTAGAAAAGCCCAAGCTGTGACCTAAGTGAAAAGCAAGGGGGAAAGAAAAATACTCCAGATTTCCAGAAACCTCTTTATTAGTGCCAGAAGCTTGTCTTCTCTTCTGTGTTCTTCTGCTCAGGTGGAATGGCCTCTGTTTTCAAGGACACGCTTTTGTGAGATCAGGGACCTTGCAGAAGACACAATGTCCTGTATTCAGGTACTTTGATGGCTGGATACAGCTGTTCTGTGGAGATTTTGAGGAATAGAAAACTATGTCAAAAGCTGCATGCAAGCTCAGGACTCCGTCTACAGCTCTTCAGCAACTGAGACTCCTGATGACATTGCTGCTTTCTCCTCTGCCTCCTTCAGAGGTGGTGGGATGGTGCCATTTTCCCTACCCTGTGTTTCCCTGTCCTGCCAGCTACTTGCCTGCCCCCCAGGTCTCATTTTCACTACTGTGTCCAGGAGCCCAAGGCTCCGCCTCGTAGCAAAGCCCTTGGGCAGTTCTGTGTGCAGTGGCTCAAGAAGAAGCTGGGCCTTGGCAGACAGGTGGCTGTTTTAGTTTTCCCTCTGTGCAAATAATCCTGGCACCCCAGAAAGCAATCTGCTTTCAAAATTAAAGGCAAAAGTCATGTGCTCTACAGGCCTAAACTTGAGTACTGGATTCTATCTCATATGCAAATTATTCTTAGCCCTGGTATCAAAAGTACTACTAAGCATGTACCTACAAACACTCATTAGCTTTAATTACACTGAGAACACCTGTGAGGGGGCTTGGGTTAACTGACTTAGTGCACTACTCAGTTTCTAAGGCTGACAATGTCACACAGAAATTATTACGTATATCAGAGATGAAATGTGGCATCATAGAATCATAGAATATTCTGAGTTGGCAGGGACCCACCAGAATCATCCAGTCCAGCCCCTGGCCCTGCACAGGATACCCCAACAATCCCAGCCTGTGCATCCCTGAGAGTGCTGTCCAAACACTCCTGGAGCTCTGGCAGCCTTGGGGCTGTGACCATTCCCTGGGCAGCCTGTTCAGTGCCCCATCACTCTCTGGGGGAAGAACTTTTTCTTGATATCCACCCTAACCCTCCCCTAACGCAGTTCCAGCCATGCCCTCAGGTCCTTTTCCTGGTCACAGATCAAGGCCTGCCCCTCCTCTTCCTCTTGTGAGGAAGCTGCAGAACTGCTGTGAGCTCTGACCTCAGTCTGCTCTTCCTCTGATGAGCAGTACATGTAACACAGACTTGTTTGCAGTATTAGTAGCCAAGTTATTGTGTTTTCATAATGACACTGTGGTCACTTCCAAGTATTTTTCAACAGATATTGAAAGCACAACAGGTGATTTAAAATTGCCAGGAAGAGATGGGTCCCTTCAGTAATTAAGTAAGCAGTGATTATCACAGAAAACACATTGTCTAAAGCCTGCATCACATTTAAAAGATGGTTGCTTCTCTGGACAACCTGTGCCAGGGCCTCACCACCCTCACAGGGATCAATTTCTTCCTCATATCCAATCTTAACCTCCTCTCTGTCACTTTGGAGCCGTTCCCCCTTGTTCTGTCACTCCAGGCCCTTGTCAGGAGTCTCTCTCCATCTTTCCTGTGGGTTCCCTTCAGGCACTGCAAGACCAGAATGAGGTCACCCCGAAGCCTTCTCTTCTCCATGCTGAACAATCCCAGTTCCCTCAGCCTTTCCTCCCAGCAGAGCTGCTCCATCCCTCTGATTCCCTCGGTATTCCTGCTCTGGCCTGGCTCCAGCAGCTCCCTGTCCATCCTGTGCTGGGCCCAGGGCTGGATGCAGCCCTACAGGGGGTATGAGCAGAACAGGGCAGAGGGGCAGAATCCCTTCCCTCTCCCTTGTTCTCTAACTGTATCTGATTCAAACATCATTTATTCGTGTGTGGGTTTTGCCTCTGCTGGTTTGCAAATTAATTTATTCCCAATTCTAGGGTAAAACCATGTCAGCTGTCATTTGTAAATTACTGTTTGTGAATGTGAATATTGTGCCCCCTTCCACCTGATACAATATCCAAACCCTCAACTCTTTAGAGGGTTTATGTGTCTATTTGTCATCATTTTCAATGGGGTTTAGATGTCTGCGCACTTTAGGACTGATTCAGTCATCTTCTAAAATTTAGTACTGAAATAAATATCCTGATTGGCCTCATGCAATTGTGAGGGTCTGAGCTCATGGGATTTGAGGCTGGTTGTACAGGAGCCTTTGTAAAACAAGGACTTTCAATCGAGTTTATAGGGAACACCTGTGGAAACCACTGTGTACATGACACACAACCTCCAAACAATTTTCCAGTGACTTATGTTGAGGAATGTTATGTACTGATATTTACTTTTCAAGTTCTTCATGTTGTAGCAAGTAACACACACACATACTCTCACAAGGTCTTTGCAAACATCTGTGGGGACATCAAATATGCAAATTGTAGCCAGAAAAAAGTTCTTCATAAACAGCCAAGAAGCTGAAACAGGTTTTCAAAAAACCTTTGTTAAATGGTGAGAATATCAGCAGTCACTGAAGCCCTTTTAGTCAGCATGTATCCCCAGAAGGGCTGCATCATATGGAGAGTTTCAGTGCCCACCAGGATATCCTCTACAGGACCAGAGGCTCCTCCTCCTTCTTTGTAAGACTCTTGTGAGCAAAAAGTGTGGCAGAATTGAGTAATGTGTAGTTATTTGCATGGGCAGCCATCAGATATTTGGCACATTCAGGAATGTTTATGAATTCCATTGCTGCAGTGTCCAAGCATCTCCCAGCTGTTTATGCATTGCTTCTTCCTTAAGCTCCATGTAAGAGGAATCTGTCCATCCCATTTTCCAGATCCAGCACCTGAGTACAGCTGGGACAGTTCATAATGCAAACATTCTGCGTGAGCATAAAGGGGCAGAGGGACATCTAGTGGGATCTCTACTGTCTCTGCATTTGCAGGCCACCAGAAATTTCCTCACAGGGTTCATCTCACCTGTGACACATCTTCAAAGCAGCACCCAGATCCTTCACTTCATGAGGATGCTGGGGCTGGACTGTGATTCAGGCTATGGATTTTGTGTTTATACTTTCTGAAGATTCACAGCCTGTTGTGAGTAAAGGCAAGAGCAGTGACTAATCTGATTTCTGTCAGAGAGCTCACCTTGACAGACTTTCAGCAGCAGTGAGTTTGAAGGCATTTTGAAGGTTATCTTCACAAAAAAAGGACTGGCAACTTACACTGGAAAAAACCAAAAGTGTGATTAGAAACTTCTTTCTTGACACTAGTGATGGCTGAGTGATTACAGTGCACTGTATTGCCCTTCTAAACTGGTGTAGAACAACAGTTTCATCCACTGAAGGCAAAAGGTTACAAGAATTTACATTAGCCAGGGGTCTGTGACTAAATTACTGTGTCCATGCATCCAGTTTACAAGCTCTTCATTCCCTGCAACTGTCCTCAAGTTCTCTGTGCCAGAAGAGCAGGATTTCTCACTGGCCAACATATGAACCCCTTCTAGTCGTTGAACTTGTCTTTGAGGCATCATGGAAACCGTTTTTTTTTTTTTTTTAGGGAAGCAATACCTGAACCAGAGGAAAATTCAGCCCGGTTGCAGGTACAGTGCAGCATGGCTCTGAAAGCCCAGGACATGTTCACCATCCTACAGGGACCATCATTTGTTTACATGGCAGTAGGACACCAAGGATGGGCAAGGTGTGTGTATGTGTGTTATGGAATTGCAGAATCAGGGATGGTGTTGGAAGTGATCTTAAAGATCACCCGGTTCCAACCCCCTGCCATGGGCAGGGACACCTCCCACTATCCCAGGTTGCTCAGAGTCCCATCCAGCCTGGCCTAAGACACTTTCAGGGATGGGCAGCCACAGCTTCTCTCAGCAATCTGTGCCAAGGCCTCAGCACCCTCACAGGGAAGAATTTCTTCCTAATATCCCATCTAAACCTACTCTCTGTCAGTTTAAATCCATTCCCCCTTGTTCTGTCACTCCATGCCCATGCAAAAAGTCTCTTCACACCTTTCTTGCGAATCCCTTCAGGTACAGGAAGGCTTTGGAAGGAGGCAGACCTGCATTCTGCCATCTCATTAATGCTGCACATTTTTGGCAGTGGGTTCAACTGACAGAGGCCTGACTGTCACAGACTTGTGGCAATGAAATGACACAAAGATTTCCAGTGCCCCTGCTCAGTTCTGAATGAACAGCTCTTCCACAGCAGTGGGGCAGTGGAGATTTCTGGATGCTCCTCACACAGAGATGCAGAGGGGGACTGGAAGATGCTCTGCCCCGCTTTTGCCCTGATGCTGCTGCCCCTTCTTGAGTGACTGAATAACCTGACAAGACACAGGGTAACCAAACAAATAAATGTTTGCAGGATTAGCTCTTTACTTTCTCCAGGCATCACAATTGGAACTTACACTTTTTACCTGAATTTATTTCGTCAGTATTTGCACATAGGACATTTGGTGTGGTTAAAGATGACATAGAATCCAGAGATAGAGTGGAGTATTTCTGCATGTTCCTTATAGAGGGCTTTCCTCATTAAAAGTGGCCTCCAAAAAAAACTGAGCACCCTTTGCTTTGCATGTGTTTAGTCACAGACCTGACCAAAATATGCTAAAATTTAGATGTGTTTTCCTTTCAGTCAGATTAGCCTTTGAAACTGTGAGCAAACCCTGCCTGACAACACAAAGGAATTTTCCCATGGATCAGCTAAAGCTGACTCACATGAAAGACTTGCCCAAAGTGGTCATGCCCTCTGAGCAAATACCACAGGCATGAGGATCTCTGCTCTTGGCCTAACAGCACTGTTAGGATTCCACGGACCCAGCCTCGGAAGGCAGCTTTCATTGGAGGAGGGGAGGTTTCCTACCTGTGACCCAGCCAATCTACTCTGCTATTTATCTGTGTTGCTAACTTGCAGTGGAGTGAATGTTTTGCGCTGTCACTGCATCATTGCGAGAAATTTCCTCCCTGGCCCTCGAAGTTCACCAAATAGCACTGGCTGTTTGCTTAAGCAGGTACAGCACACAGCAGAAGGCACTGCTGTGACTCAAAGGAAGAAAGAAATAAAATCATTTGATCAAGAAAGCTTTCAGCACCAGGTTTTAGTGCTGGAGTGAAAACCTAACGGAAGCTGTGCACCCTTCTAAGATAAATATTTCCTCTGCTGAAGTTGCTGACTCTATCACAGATCAACAACCAGGAAGGCTTTGCTTAGTCATCCCTGCCACGTGTTTCTGGAGTGGTTTTCTGCTCTTGTAATATTACCAAGGAGTGCATCCTCTGGCTGCCCTGGCTTGTTAGAAAGGCAAGCGTGTGCTGAGCAAAGTTCCAAAGCAACCCACAAAGCACTGATGGAAATAGAGACAGAATTTTGCACCACTCAGAGAGACACAGAGAGAGTTAAAGCTTCAGGCCAATGTGTTGCTGAAATTTTAAAGCTAAAGGGATTTTGAACTAATCTTTGCATTTTCTCCTTGAACTTTTTGTTTACTCTCTGCTCTTTTGCTCAGTGAAAGTAAAGCAGGCAAGACAATGTCACTTGCTGTTTCCAACTGGCTTCTGCTTTGTTTCTATACTCCTCTGAAAGAGTTCTATTGTAAGACATTTTATTATTTGGGTATCTGTCCCTCACTTTCCATTTTCTTATCACTGGTTGCCCTCAAATAATATATAGGTTTCAGTTATTTGTCATTTTCCCTTTGCATTTAATCTGGTCCATTTCTGTGTTTGAATTTGGGATTTCAGTAAGCTCACATGTGATCTGTGCCAAAGTAGAGCAAAGTCTCTTCTCACATTCCTAAAATATGTGGCACTGGTATTACGATCTCAAAATTATGTGCCAGCTTCTTTTAAACAGGAAAACTTCAGTAGGTTTCACTCAGCTTTATATAAAAGCCAGTAATACACTTGGTCATAGTCCCTGTGTTATTTATTTTAAATTATGTTCCATTTCATACTGTCTCCACATTCTCTGTTTCCAATATCCAGCAGATTTTTGTATTGACAAATGTTTGACTTTTACAGGAAACTGTTGTGGAGAAAACCTGTGGTTCTTCTGTATGGGCTGAACATAGTTGTGGCTTCTGACCCTTGGGAGAGCTGCTTGAGTTTGGGATTATCTATTAGATGGATGCTTCTAACAAAACTCCCAGCAGCCAGATAACTTATCTGTGTTACTACCACACAGTTCCAGAGCCAACATTCCCCTCAGCATGGAGGGGGTGAATTCTGAGTGTCATGATTTGTTTTGAATGTGCTGGGGGCTCAGGTTGTAGCTGAGCTTCCACAGTGACTGCAGCTGATCTGAACTAGGGCTCCCCTTCTCACTCCCTTCCTGTAATCCACAAGGTAAATTCATCCTGCTAAATATGCAGCAAACCCTTCTACAAAGCAATCAAAGAATGTTCTGTCATCTTCACAAGATGTTCTATGTGGTTTCTTATGGTTCCAGGAGAAACTACTGATAAGAGTGGCCAGATAACAGAAACTACGCCAGAGAACTGTGACAGTTTGAATAAGGGAGCACTGTTTCTTGGAAACTGCTGGAAACACTCATCTCTCCTTCCTTTGGGCTGAAACTGTAAGTGTCTGGCTGCCCTCACTCTGCATCTCCTCTTTGTATTCCCCTTGTTGTGATTTATTGGGTTGGGTTCTGTAGCTGCTTCTTGGCTGAGTGCAGCTAAGGTACTTAAATTGCTTTTTAACAGCTAGTATGCACCCACTCTCCTGGAAAAAAAAAAAAGGCAAAATAATATTGTCAGCAGTGAGTTAGAAGAGATCAGGAAAGCATCCAGAGGTGAAAGTCAGTGGCTGGCTAGCCAAGTCCTGAATATTGTCACAGCTTGTTCACAATAATCCAAGTGGAGAGCAGATTTGGTAACTTCAAATTAGGATTTTAAAGGAAAGGACTGCCTCTGTGGCTGCAATACATAGTGTGTGAACTGGACTTCTCTGAACCAAGCATATTTTATGTTTATAGAAATTTCAAACCCTAAATACAGTGTTTCATCCTCCAGTGACATCTCACTACTTGTCCTGACTTGGTCCACATAAATAAAGGACAATGACCACAGCTCTGCTGAGACCCCCCTGCAGGGCTGCATCCAGCCCTGGGCCCAGCACAGGATGGACAGGGAGCTGCTGGAGCCAGGCCAGAGCAGGGACACCAAGGGGATCAGAGGGATGGAGCAGCTCTGCTGGGAGGAAAGGCTGAAGGAAGTGGGAATGTTCAGCCTGGAGAAGAGAAGGCTTTGGGGTGACCTCATTGTGGCCTTGCAGTATTTGAAGGGAACCTACAGAGAAGGTGGAGAGAGACTCTTGACAAGGGCTTGGAGTGACAGGACAAGGGGGAATGGCTTCCCTCTGACAGAGAGAAGGTTTAGGTTGGATATGAGGAAGAAATTGATCCCTGTAAGGGTGGTGAGGCCCTGGAACAGGTTGCTGAGAGAAGCTGTGACTGCCCCATCCCTGGCAGTGTTCAAGGCCAGGTTGGACAGTATTTGGAGCAACCTGGGATAGTGGAAGGTGTTCCTACCCATGTCAGGTGGGTTGGAACGAGATGGTCTTTAAGGCCCCTTCCAACCCACACCATTCCATGATTTTGTGGTATCTACAAACTTCTGGAAAACCACAGCTAATGGGGTCATTTTTATTCTTGTTCTCAGAGCTTTTCTTATGGCTTTTCCACACCATGTGGCTCTTGATGGAGAGTGAAAGTTGCCCAGGGCTAGGACTGCATCCTCCAGCATGTCTGTGAAGGCCTCAGGGTGTTTTTACAGTTGCTAAGACATTACAAATAAACACAGTGAGTGAGCCCCATCTTGCCATTCAGACTGTGAGCTGCAGAAAGCCACCAACCTCCCCAAAGCTCTTCTGGTGAAGGAATGTCAAGTCAAAAGCAAACAAATATGGATAATCGTTCTGCTGGCTAAGATGTGTTACAAGAATACCAACAAATGACAAACCACAAACTGGAGTGATTCATCCAGGCACCCCAAAAGCACTTACAAGAAACCACCTGACAAAACATGCTGGAGCTCAGGGACAGTCCTGTCCTCTATCAACACATGTAATTATATATTTCACATAAACCAACCCTCGTCCTCTCAAGATAAATAATATCTGCTGTGCTAAAGGTATTATTGAGCTAATGGTATGAATTGCTTGGAATAACATTCTCCTTCTTGGGCTCTTTCAGGAGAAAGAATAGTCATGTATTCTTTGCCCAACACCTGGCAAAATAGTTACACAAACAACAACAACAACACACAACACAAAAAACCCCAGCACAAACAAAAAAGTTAAAGGCCCAAATTGCCACCTGCCCATGGGGATTTTTGTGTTGTGACATTTCATGTGGGGGGCTTCAGCCGTGCTACACACACAAAGGCAAAAGCAGGCCCTGTCTTTTAAGCTGAAATTTAGTGATACAACCCAGATTAGTGGGTTGGGAATTTGAGTAGAGGAAGCTGATGAGCCTCCATGGAGTTGTAAGGGATGTCCCTGGAAGGGAAGTGAAAGGCTGTGACGTGACCCCATCCCTCATAGTCAGGAAGTGCTTCTCCTGTCAGCTGAAATATGGCTTTGAGGGCACCAAGATGCTTCCACTTTGGCGGGGAGAAAATCATGTCCAAATCTGAATGTGTTTGATGATACTCTAAAACACATAAAGCTACAAGGTACTTATTACAAGAAACTCCTATTTCAGTTATTTCAGCAAAATTTCAGCACCTCTGTACATTTGAAGGCCTGGAGCAAAGCAACTGGGTTTCGACTTTCACAGTTTACCTAATGTGGCATTGATGGTGAACTGTATGGTGATGTAAAGGACAGAGCTATATTTGTTTAAGGAACCTTCAGGCCTAATTTCCAGCTTTGTGAGTGCTGAGAGAGAGGAAGGAGGGAAGTTCAGAGGAAAACAAATGCTTCCTGAACTTTGTGTTTCTTTGCTTTTATATATCACCAGATTTTTCTGTGATGTGACCAGCTGTCCTTTATAAACTTTGCTTTATCTCTGTGACATTTTGCGTCTAGGAAATTATTAAGCTGTCATATTTGGGGACTGAAAAGAGCAAAGGGCTGCAAGAGTTTGTTCTACCTGTCAAGGTACCCAGTTAGAGCTGAGTCCTTTTGCAGACATGCATTTCCACTAGCCTACACATGCACACCGTGAGCTGGCCCTTGCCTGCTCCTCACACTGTGGGAGCTGTAGATGTCCAAAAAATGTATACACATGTATATGGATGAAAAATGTACCACCTGATGAGGAGGCTCATGGGACTCAGCAAAGCTCCCTATTACTTATTAGCTAGCTAGTGGTCTGGCCTGTGTGTCTCTGTCCTTGGCAATAAAATGAAGATGAAAGGTAGCCGCTGACTTGGAGCCTTGCCTGAAAGTACAGTAGCTATCTCAGCCCTCGCCTTATCAAAGGCTGGGACAGCAATAACCATGCTGAGGGAGCAGCAAGGACATGGTAGGCTGGGCTGACAAACAGTTAAACCTCGTGGGCAAACAGCAGTTTCACGTCCCCACGGGCACCCAAACAGCACTGGCAGCTGAAGAGAGGCTGCAGCAGGTGGTGCCCAACCGTGGTGCCAGCCACTTCTCCAGGACAGGCTGGGCAGGGCAGTGCCTCTCCAGCCAGGGGACCTGCCCAGGAGCTACCTGGTGAAGGCTCCTAGGCAGAACATGGGCCTCAGACCACCAGAAGCTCAGCTGTCACCAACCCAGCTCTGCCAGACTGGGAAGATCATTTTGAGACCAAGAGTCTCACAGATCAACGTCCACTCAGGCCAAAACTGAATGGCAGTAAGGACAGTCCTCTTTGTGGGTGTTAAAACAGTCATCTCTAGTGGTGACAGAAAGGTGAGACTTGGTGGGACTTGACAAATAGTTACGTTTGTATTTTAGCAGAGGTGACCTTTTCAAACTTCAAGCTTTTGTTGGCTGCATGAAATGGATTTTTTCCCAAATCACCAAATTTGTCCATACATGTCTCCAAAGCACTAGGGCTACACATACCTGACGAATTGTCTTACACAATATAGCAAATGTGGCTTCAGATCGGGCTCTGTCATGGAATTACTCAGTGAAGGCCAGAAAGACAATATGATTTTGGGTAGGTAGGTCAACCAAATCCTTGGAGCTGGGAGTGCAGTTTACTGCTGGAGTTCCTCTCCACAGATCAGGTTTTCAGGTAGAGGAAGGGAGATCCACAAAGAAGATGCTGAAGACACAACATATGCAACAGAAGATATTGAAGTGGCAATAGTAGCATAAAAATATATTTGCCCTGGGTCACAAGGACTTCAACAGGAGAGGATGCAAGATCCCACATGGTCTTAAATACCAAGTTCTGTGGCAAACTTACCTTTCCACTACAAAGTAACGATGATGTGCTGGATAACTGTACATAGGAAGGACATGGAAATGCTGGTGCAAGTCCAGAGGAGGACACAAAATTGATAAAGGGACTCCAGCACCCTCCCTATGGAGATAGGCTTGGAGACTTGGGTCTGTTCAGCTTGGAGAAGAGAAGGTTTTATGGAGATCTCAGAGCACCTTCTCTAGGGTTTATAGGGAAGTTGGAGAGGGACTTTTCATCAGGAACTGGAGTGACAGGACAAGGGGGAATGGATTTAAACTGACAGAGGGGAGGTTTAGATTGGATATCAGGAAGAATTTCTTCCCTGTTAGGGTGATGAGGCCCTGGCACAGGTTGCCCAGAGAAGCTGTGGCTGCCCCATCCCTGGAAGTGTTCAAGGTCAGGTTGGACAGGGCTCTGAGCAATTTGGGATAGTGGCAGGAGTTCCTGCCCATGGAAGGGGGTTGCAACACGGTGATCTTTAAAATCCCTTCCAACCCAGACCATTCTGTAATTCTATGCAAAAAGTAGCTTGACAAGTTTTAAGGAACTTTTAATACAGTAACGAAACATAAAATTCCCGGTGAACAATTTTCCAAGTCTGTGAGTGAAGACTGAGGTAGCAAAAACTGGGGGTAGCAGGTTGCAAGAGGCCTCTCAGAAAAAAAAAAAACCACACACAAAAAAACAAACAAAAACAAACCAAAAAACAAAAACAAAACAAACCAAAAAAAACCCCCAAAAAACCAAAACCAAACAAAAAACCCAAAAACAAACAAACAAAAAACCCAAACAACCAAACAAAAACACCCGACTTCTAATTCATTTTCTAAATGTGTTTCAGTCTCACCTAATACAGCCCATCTGTATTACACAGCTGATATTTCTGGCAACCTTAAGAGTTGCTGGATCCAGGCTCCACAGCATTATGTAATTTGCTTCATTTTAATCCTGATAAGAAATTTCTTGGAAGTCACTTTAAAAACAGTAACTATGGTGCTGGTCTGTTTCATTTTGCTCTAATGAAGCATAGTCCTGAAGGCAGCCAATATGATGGATAGATGATGCCCAGTGAGGCATCCTTCCTGTGTGTTTTTCCATTCCTTAGGGTAAACTAAGTTTGGAAAACTTAAGCTTGGAGCATTCTTTTTATTGATATCTGTCATGCTAGTGGTCAGCATTAATATTAAAGACCAAAGTTTCAAATCACATGTTTAACCTGAAAAAGTCATATACCTGCTGAGATTTTTTTGCCTAAGTTAAAAAAAAAAGCTAAATAAGCCACTTTCTGTTGTGCTTTTAGTATGAGATCACTTGTCTTAATTTCCTTTGATAGAGCTAATTCATTTCAGCTTTTGAAAATGATCACCTTGTGCTAATTGTAACTTTTAGGACCTACTTCTTTTTGACAATTTTGAACATTTTGCTAATTTTTCTCCCATCCTTTGCAGCCACTCCTTGTACACCTTTATTGAAATCCTTTTTGCACCTCCTCTAGTCTGGGTGAGCTATTGGACTTGAGTGACCTGAGGTACATGCAGCATGCAAGAGCGCCTGCTATGGAAAATATTATGCCTTATTTACAATCAGTAAGCTACCAGTTTATATAAATAATCTCTAAAGGCATGGCCACAGACTCCACACTGAATTAGTGCATCGTTTAGTGCAGCAAATGGAGAAAGGATAGGAGCAATACAAGCTGTTAGCATAATCTCCTGTGGGTAAAATTAAAACAGAGATGCTTGACTGTGTTTCCCATGGATCAATGGCAAGTGTGTTTCTATTTCTGAGAACAGTTTTGCCCCTAGTGAACACCCTAAAATGAACAAAATTAAAATCTCCTCCAAGATTTTCTTTTTCTTCAGCAGCAGAAAGAATGAGAGCCCTCTTGCTGGAGTGGCAGGAGCTGCTGGTCAAAACTGAGAGTGGAGCCCAGACACCAGTCCCTCATCGTGACTTAGACGGATAATTAGTCAGGTAACAATTCTACTGTTGAAAAGCCTGTGAGGCTGGGATCAAACCAACTCAGCACTGCAGGCAACTGTCATGAGATAAAAAGATAAGATGAATGAGTTTGTATTGCACTTGGAATGCACAGAGCCCAATATAGATGTAAAATATTATTACTAAATGCGCTGAGGGTTCTATCGTATGGAGACTTCCTGCAAAAGCAACTGAATGGATAAACTCCAGAAACCTGGACAGGTCACAGAGATAAATCATGTTAGTAAAGCAGTACTGGTTCCTGGGCTGCACCCTGCTCTCCTGTAACAATGTCCCTTAGGCAAGGTTTATACCTGTGTGCTGTGGCCATAGCAACACTGGTAATGACAAATACAAGAGTTCCCTTGTGCCAGGTTGGTGAAGCTCAGAGAAGCAGTTTCTGGGTTTCCATCACAGCAAGGTGCTGGGTTATGATCTTCTGGCAGTGCAAGAGAGCTTGGGGGCTGCCCAGTGGAGAGGTTCTGGGTAGTCAGTGAGGTCAGAGAGATGTTGGACCCATCATGACTCTGAGCACTCAACCACACGGCAGAAGGAAATACATGTGTCCACCAAAACATTACAGAGCCCTTTGGTGGCTCATTTCTTGCATGGTGCCCTCCTGCCTCTCAGAGTGCTGCTTTGCTCTGGTCACCAAGCTGAAGCAGGTGCTGGAGCAGATCCATGGATCTAGGATCCAAACTGCTCCAAGGCTGAACACCCACTCGTGGGCAGCATGCTACACCCAGCACTTTGCTGGCTGAGTTGCTGTGTGTACAAACTTTCCCAGGATCATCTGGACAGCTTTTCTCATCCCCTCAAGTGCAAAACTTGTAAGTGGGAACAGTGCCACTAGGACAAATTTCTGCTCGGGTGACTTACTCACATGTAGCACTGCAGTTGTCTGTTCTGACAGAGCCACTACAGGTTCTCTCCCAGAGCAAGTTTAGCTGATGATTCAGACATGTAAAGGCAGAAGCAAAAGGATTACTTACAGATGATGCTGGGATCAATCACATATCCAAAGTACAATTCAGGATTCAGCTTTAAGGAATGAGTTAAGGAATGAGTCCAGAGCAGAGACACCAAGGTGATCAGAGGGATGGAGCAGCTCTGCTGGGAGGAAAGGCTGAGGGAAGTGGGATTGTTCAGCCTCAGTGTGACCCTGCTGTGGCTTTCCAGTACCTGAAGTGAACCTACTGGAAAGATGGAGAGAGACTCTTTATAAGGGTCTGGAGTGACAGAATTGGGAGGAATGGCTTCATATTGACAAAGAGGATGTTTAGATTGCATATGAGGAAGAAATTGTTTCCTGTCAAGGTCGGGAGGCCCTGGAACAGGTTGCTGAGAGAAGCTGTGACTGCCCCATTCCTGGAAGTGTTCAAGGCTGGGTTGGATGGGGCTTGGAGAAGCTTGGGACAGTGGAAGGTGTCCTTGCCCCTGGCAGGGGGCTGGAACTGATTGATCTTTTAAGGTCCCTTCCAACACAGCCCACTACATGATGCTATAATCCTTTTACAGTGTGCTTTTAGAGTTCCCTTTCTTTCACATCATGATCCTGTGCCATGAGAAGTTCTCACTAGAATATCTGACACCTCATACTTCTCTTCTGAGATGCAGAGACAAAAAGAAAGGCTGGCTGGCAGCTACCATAAAGTCGCTGGGGTTGGCTTTTAATGCCAGGCAGGCTCCTTTGTAACCCTTTGACATACCCTGTTGCTGTGGCGCTGCAAATCAGGCTAATTGAGAACACAGGCCTAAAAATAGATGTGTCTGGGAAGTGATGATTTTCCCACAGAAACATCAGGTTTTCATAAAAACTCTAAAAACATGGAAGTTTTCAGAATAATGCAGAAAGGTTTTGGGTTACCACGCTTAGGTTTTATGTACTTCTTTTTGACCAACACTGAAGATTTTTTTTGGGATTTCTTTTTAATGAATATATTGGTTCCCTAAAGAAAACCAGAGCTACTGACAAAATATTTTTAAAAAATCGGTAAGATGTTAGGCTGGGCTTACATTTTTTTCCCTGTTAATCTGCTTTCCTGCTTCTTTTATTTTTCTGTTTTCTGCCCTCTCCTTGTCATGTGCAGCCCACTGGGTGGTACTTACATGGTAACCAGCCCTGCTTACGGAAACCGGTGCTTTCATCTTCATCAGTTCTTCCCGCACTGTGTTTTTTTTCTTTGTCCTTGTTTGTTACTATCTTTTTCTGTCCATTTAAAGAAAGAAGTTATCTTTCCTTTATCTTTTCCATATCATATTCATCCCCTCCCTTTTGTCCAGCAATTAGATATCTCTAATAATCTTTGTTCCTTCCTGCTTCCATCTTTAATTCTTTCTGGCACCTTTAATACCTGTGCTTTCATTGCTTATCTTCTCTCTGGATATTAATGTATGCTGGCAATCTTTCCCACCTGTATCTCTGAATAGCACATACTCCATAGGGCATTAAAAGGAATGAGCAATTTTTAATCACAATACTACAAGAGATCAAAAAGTAAATATTATTTTAATAATTTTATATGTGGGAAAAACTAAAGGCAGAAATATTGATTAATTCTTTGATAAATCTGATGTGTCTTTCATCCTATCCTGTGGTCAGGACTTCTGGAGGCTTCAACCCTACTTTATTCTTCATCTTCCATCACTTGAAACTAGTCCCACAAACTTTTTCATGTGGAGATCACCAGGCAGCAGCAGCAGCAGAAGCATTGGGCCTGAAGGGAGTTGGGTAAGAAAGCACCACTTGCTGCATCTAAGGTCGCTGCTCTTGGCCATACAGTGAGAAATACAGAAAAAATAGTTGTGAAAATCAAGGAAACTTCATTCCACAGAACGACAGATTTACAGGATGGGTCAGGTTGGAAGGGACCACAGAGAGTCATCTGGTCCCACCTCCCTTTCTCCATCAGGGCCGTCCCAGAGCACAGGGCACAGGATTGTGTCCAGATGGTTCTGGAGTATCCCCTGTGAGGAGACTCCACACCCTCTCCGGACTCAGTCACTGCCCAGGACAGAAGTTCTGCCTCCTGCCCTGGTGGAACCTCCTGGGATCAGTCCCTGCCCATTCCTCTGGTGCCATTGCTGGGCCACCCAGAGCCTGAGCCCTCCCTGGAGACAGGGACACCCAGGGCTGAGGGCCCCTCTCAGCTGGGGCTCCTCTGGAGGCTGGACAGCCCCAGCTCCCTCAGCCTTTCCCTGCCAGAGATGCTCCAGGCCCTAAATCATCTCTGCATCCTCCACTGGCCACAGTCCAGGAGCTCCCTGTACCTCCTGTGCTGAGGAGCCCAGGACTGGCACAGCACTGCAGATGTGCCTTCCAGGGCTGGGCAGAGGGGCAGGATCACTCCCTGACCTGCTGGCAGTGCTCTTCCCAGTGCACCCCGGGACACCATTTGCCTTCTTGTTCCCCAGGGCACTGCTGGCTCATGGACAGCCTGTTGCCCACCAGGACCCCCAGGTCCTCCTCAGCAGAGCTGCTGGCCAGCAGGTAACCCCCAACCTGTGCTGATGCATGGCGCTATTTCTCCTCAGGTGCAGAATCCTGCATTTGCTCTTGTTGAACTTCAGATACATGCCTCCTGGGAGACATGGAAAGATACAGGTTATACAGGTTCAAGTGTGCAGGTCATTGTACCTGCAGAAAACTTCATAAAAGGCAGGATGAGCTGGGCTGCTGGAAGAATAAGCAACCTGCCCTTGAGAGGAGAAAACAAGAATGGGTTAACAGACACACAACATTTTCATTTGGGCTGCTGAATGGTTGGAGGCTGAGTTTCAGATTCACTAACCTGGGTGTTTTGCACATGAGTTTGGGTTTCAGAATGAAAGCTGACATAATGGTAGCAGGCCTGTGAGAAGAGAGGAGGAATTTGCCCCTGCTTCACAGGGTGGGAAGGCTTAGTACTTGAAGACTTGAAATTACTTACACGTGCACGGTGTGTGTCAGTGGAAGATTGTTTTAATCATAAAACTAAAGTATGTATTTGGGTCCAGTCTGTTAGGCTTGCAAGTATAACAGATCTAGGAAGTTCTGTTTCTGCAGATGAGGAGATCTGATAAAACTTGGAATGCACTTCCAAGCAAAGTTTACTAACTTTGTGAGGCCTTTGCGGTTCTATTTTGTGTTCAGACCACGTGTTAATTATAGATCTTCTATTTCTAGTGCAATCTCCCTTCTCTCCACCCCAAAATAAGTTCAGTATAGTTTCAAGGGAAAGAGATAGGCTAAGCACAGTCCAGATCAAGCACAGTGTGGGTTTTGTGCTTTTTCTCATCTTTACTGGGAAGCTTAGACATTTCCAGGGGAGGTGGGTGGGAGACAGTAACATTCCTCTGGCTGTTCAGTCCTGCCCTTGCAGGGCACGAGCTTGGGCTCAGCAATCTGTCCAAAGCACCCAGGCCATGTTTATGGAGGCTCCAGACAGCAGAGTGAACATCCACAGTGAGCTCTCCTTGACGTGATCATGGTACCCATTCCATAAATCCCACAGCAGACCCCTAAACACGGTTGTCCTGGGGTCATCTGGACGTATTGGCAGTGCCAAGGTTTTTTCTATGCCACCCATCCTGCTCAGGGCTCAGCCCTGTCAGTTCCCATCTGCTGTGCAGGTTTGGGCTTGAGTGGATCACCATGAGAAGGAGGCAGAGCTGGAGGAGGCTGGGCTGGTGACTCAGTGGGCACAATTCTTCCCTCTGAGTCAGGGCTGAGTCAAGGGGTGTTAAGGGGAACTGTGCTGCTCCAGCTGCTGGCTTTGGGACACAACTGAGAAACAAAACTCCCAGCCACCGATCTCTTCAGGAACATCTGTGGTCCTTCCTCAGCAGCAGTGGCATTTACCCACTATCTTGACCACATTCCAGTGTGGAAAATGTATTTCATTCACCTACAACTCCATTTGTTACCCCAGTGAAACACTTCATTCTTTACTACTGCAGCACAATGCATCAGTAAGGATATGCAGTATTTCATGTGACCTTTTGGCTTTAACATTGGCCAAAATGGCTTGCACACACGTTGCAAAACTTTTTTCCATATGTCTCTTTTATGCATATCAGGGAATATCCTGCTCACAAATGCACAGTACTTCCACAACTGTTAATTAGGGATCTGCACAGGTAAAGAGAGCATCACGTCTCACAGCCCAGTTTATCTCAGGGCAAATAATACAAGGGGGCTAGCTACTGTTCTAATAATGCAAAGTCCTTTTACACTATCAGTTGACAGTGAAGTGCAAGTAGTGTCACTGAGGCAACAGCCTTCAGCACAGCTGGCTTCTCTTGGTCTCAGAAGGTCCAAACTCTTCACCATGTGAAGAGTTCACTCCTGCTATTCCATCCACAGCAACAGTGATTTTTGAAGGCAACCAGCTCTGCAAAGTTTGTGCTTCAGCTCACTTTGGAATCACAGATTACCCTTAACTGGAAGGGACTCCCAAGGATCATTCGATCCAACCCCTGGCCCTGCACAGGATCCCCCAACAATCCCAGCCTGTGCATTCCTGAGAGTGCTGTCCAAACACTCCTGGAGCTCTGGCAGCCTTGGGGCTGTGACCATTCCCTGGGGAGCCTGTTCAGTGCCCCATCACTCTCTGGGGGAAGAACTTTTTCTTAATATCCACCCTAACCCTCCCCTAACACAGTTCCAGCCATGCCCTCAGGTCCTGTTCCTGGTCACAGATCAAGGCCTGCCCCTCCTCTTCCTCTTGTGAGGAAGCTGCAGAACTGCTGTGAGCTCTGACCTCAATCTGCTCTTCTCCAGCTGAACAGACCAAGTGCCGTCAGCATCTTCTTGGACACTGTCTAATAACTTTTTTTTTTCTTATATTGAGGTGCCCAAACTGCCGCAGGACTCACTTTGTCCCCACTTTGCTCACTTGCCATGGCTGACATGCCTCAGTTTGTGCTTCCCAGTGATGGAGGCTGTGTGCCAGCATTGAGACACACATGCTGTCCGATACTTGCTTCGTTTGATATGTGATGACAGCTCTTTATAGGTGTCTGAGAAAAACAAATGAATGAAGAAGCAGTTCCTGGTGGCCTCTGCCAGCTGTTGACAATACCAAATAATTTGCTTTTCCTGAAACAGACCTGATGCCTCTTGTGGATGATGTGGCGCGTGGGTGTCGTGTCAATCAATAAAAATGAAAAGTGCTGAAGGGCAGGAACCACAGCTGTGAGATTTCTTACTGCTTTTCATTCACAGGGAAGTGGTATCAGATTCTCCTTAGTGGCTTGTGTGATTTACTGTCACATTTATCTCTCAGGCTTCAGCAAGGACTTGCACAAGCAGATTGATTTTAGACCCTTGCTTTTAAAGGTGGAAGACAAATGGTTAATTCATAGAAACTTATTATTTTTGGAATCTTGTTTAGCATCTAAGCTTTTTCCAGAGCAGCTGGTATGGACTCCTTTACATTCAGGAAGCAGTGCACAACAACCATGTGATGACCCAGTTGCCTCGATAGAAATAGGTCTTGGAAAACACCTCTGGTGCTAAGCAAGGAGAGAGTAAAGGGACATTGCCCAACTTCAGTGTTCCTGTGTCAGGCACATTAGCAAATGCCCTTGTGCCTGAAAACAACCAAATAGATATAATTAGGTATTACCAGAATTTAAAAAAAAAAAAAAGTTTCTTTTTTGTTTGAAACCTCTTTACTGTAAGGTCTGATTAAAATGTTTCTATTGAAACATTTCTATTGTTCTTCAGCAGGAAAAGCTGTTTCAGACAGAGCAGATCTCACAGAAGAGTGGATTCACTGAGGAAGATTTTCCTGCTACATAATGTTTAGACATTTCACTGGAAAGTAGAAATGCCTCTGACAAAAGGATAGATGCTATGCCACGTGTTAACCCAATGCTACACACAAGGAATTCTGCTGGAGAACCCTGGAGGTGACACCCCAAAGTGTCTGGCATTGCCCTGTGTGACCAGCCTAATGAGAACCCACAACTGGCACTGGGTGGAGGATGGGTACATGAGGCACCTAGAATTACACTTATAATGTGGCATATCCATTTTGTTCCATATTTCACTTATTGGGCAATGTAGCTGAGGTTTGGGATTTCAGTCAAAACCAAGGATTTTCCCAAAAAGAGAAATTGGATGAGGAATTAAAGAAACTCCACTACGTGATCAAAACACCTCCCAAGCACCATTTTCCACTATTCATATTTGGAAGAACTAAATGTGTTTTTAGTGCAAGGAATAACTGTATGCTAGCCCTAGGGTTATGAACTGGATAAGCTATTAGGAATTTTGCATTTCTGACTGGCTGATCTCACATCAGTGTAACTCTGCTCGCTTTAGTGGAATTACTTCGGAATTGTTCTGAGGGGAAAGCAGAATGAGGTCCTGTGATTCTATAACTATTTCTACTAAGCTGTTTGCATATGGCTGAGAGAAGCAGCTTTTAAGAAAAAATAGTGGAATTTAGAGCCTGTTTTTCATCAGTTCAGTTAATCAGTTTACTTTGGTCTACTGATCACTTCTGCTGCTTTGCATGCGATTGTCCTTGTAAGTGAGGTCAGTTTTATAGGGAAGGAAAACACCCTTTATAAATCCAGATGGTATCATTAGAAGAAACAGACAAGTTGGGCACCTCTAAAGGTTTTTAATTTTCATCTTTCTGAAGACAAATTTTAACAGTCATTAAGGATTTATTGTTCTATGTTCTAGCTTATAAGAAATTACAGGTTGTAGTTGTAAGACCCTAAGATCTTGATTTCTTTTGCTTTTTAATTTTCATCTTTCTGAAGACAAATTTTAACAGTCATTAAGGATTTATTGTTCTATGTTCTAGCTTATAAGAAATTACAGGTTGTAGTTGTAAGACCCTAAGATCTTGATTTCTTTTGCTTCTGTCAATAGGAGATTACTACTGACCTGTCTGGCAGGTCCTTGAAGGTTTGTAGAAACACTGCAAGATCCTCATTTACAACATGGCGTATGGTTCCCATCCAACTAGAATCATAGAAATATAGAATATCCTGAATTGGAAGGGACTCACAAGGATCATCGAGTCCAACTCAATTTTAACAGTCATTAAGGATTTATTGTTCTATGTTCTAGCTTATAAGAAATTACAGGTTGTAGTTGTAAGACCCTAAGATCTTGATTTCTTTTGCTTCTGTCAATAGGAGATTACTACTGACCTGTCTGGCAGGTCCTTGAAGGTTTGTAGAAACACTGCAAGATCCTCATTTACAACATGGCGTATGGTTCCCATCCAACTAGAATCATAGAAATATAGAATATCCTGAATTGGAAGGGACTCACAAGGATCATCGAGTCCAACTCCAGGAGAGTAATAGCAACATGCCAATGCTTTATGAGGGAGCACCTTGAGCTCCCTGTCCTGGAACAGGATCACAAAATGCAGAGCTGTTCAACAGGGAAGTAGATTTCAGTGCTGACTTGGCTACACTGTGAGTCTGAGGAGACTGGGCAGACAGGATGGGAAGGGCTTAAGGTCCTTGTCACCACCTCCTTCCCACATGGAATATTCAGCATATACATGAATAGCAGGATCTCAGACATAAATTCAGGAGGTGACAGAATAATTGAGGTCTACAGACACCTGTGAAGTCCTAAGCCCCACTTACAGCCAAGCTAATTTCTGTCTTGAAAAAAAGAATTTCAGGGTCTTCTCTAGCTAAGTTCTGAATATCCCAATATTGATATGTATTAATATGTCTATTTCAAACTGACAGAGAGTAGGTTTAAATTGGATATTAGGGAGAAATTCTTCCCTGTGAGGGTGGTGAGGCCCTGGAACAGGTTGCCCAGAGAAACTGTGGCTGCCCCATCCCTGAAAGTGTCCAAGGTCAGGTTGGACAGGACTCTGAGCAACGTGGGATAGTGGCAGGTGTCCCTGTCCATGGCAGTGGGATGTGAACTGGATGAACTTTAGGGTCCCTTCCAACCCAGGCTATTCTGGGATTCTGCAATAGCCTGTAGGCACAGGACCAGTCATCTATAATATATCAAAATAGAGATGGGTTTGAGGGCTGGGATCAGATGTATTTCAGGGTTGGAATAAGATTTCAAGTGGATTTAAGCTTCACGGATTTTGGAGAGGAATAGTTGAACCAACGTAATTCCAGAGGGCTGAATCCAGCAGTTATCAATATTCCCAGAGGAAAAGAAGTTGCTACTGCAGTCTTTTGATTAACTGAGCATAAAATGAGCCTTCCTCCCCTTACTGTTTTAATTAGATATGAATGAACCGGTTCAAACTACATTAAAATTGACTCCTGACTCCTCTGCATGTAAATTAACCACTAGGTCACAGTTTTATTTTTTTCCCTGAGAAAACCAGTTTTCTCAGAAGGTGGGGGGGGGAATGGCATTTAGAGGTACTCCCACTATATCTTCCTTCATGCCAAAGGTTTCTTACACATGGCTGTTCAAGTGACAGGAGGACTAAAGCCAGGTTAGATGGTGCTCTGAGCAACTTAGTCTAGTGGAAGGTGTCCGTGCCCATGGCAGGGGGTTGGAATGAGATGATCTTTAAGGTCCCTTCCAAACCAGGCCATTCCAAGATGTTGTGATTGAACAACCAGGAGCCATAACCGCAGCTGGTTGGTCAGCAAGCGCTGGCAGATGTCTATGCTTGGGCGGTCGAGATTACAGCTGCAAAGGGAAGGGGAGCAGGTTTACACGTGTGGGCTCTTTGCCAGCCTAGAAGCAATGCACGGTGGTTTTGGGGGGGTTAGTGTGCGGGAGAGCCATGGTTGGGTGGCTGCGCTAGCGCGGGCACCGCTGCCCTCTGCTGGGTACCGTCCCGCCGGGCACTGCCTCCCGCAGCACCCGCACGAACGGCAGGAACCGGCACCGTCCCTGCTCCCTGAGCTCTGCCACAACCTCAGCCAGCCGGACACTGCTTTGTGTGCCTCCAGTTCAGGGGCAGAGCAGCGGGTCTGGAGAGTCAGTCATATGAGGAGTGGCTGAGGGAGCTGGGGGGGCTCAGCCTGGACAAAAGGAGGGTCAGGGGGGACCTTCTGGCTCTCCACAACCCACTGACAGGAGAGTGCAGCTGGGGGGGATTGGGCTCTGCTCCTAGGGAACAAGGGACAGGAGAAGAGGAAATGGTTTCAAGCTGTGTCAGGGGAGGTTCAGGCTGGATATCAGGAAAAATTTATTCACTGAAAGGGTTGTCAAGCATTGGAACAGGCTGCCCAGGCAAGTGGTGGAATCACCATCCCTGGAGGTGTCCAAGACTCAGAGCTCTGATCTAGTTGGCACAGTGGTGATTGGTCACAGGTTGTACTCAATGATCTTGGGCAATCTTTTCCAGCCTAAATGATTCAGTGATTCTGTGAACACTCTCTCTGTCTTGCTGCCTCTTGCGGTGAGAATATGTACCCATAAAACCAGCCCCTCTGCATTTTGGCTAGCTGTAGAAAACTCTGTGTGGGCCTATTTCTCCTTTGACAAATCCCAAAGAAATCCTCAGCCGTGAGCTTTAAAATCATGTAAAACTCATAATCGAAGGACTATTTTCAAAGACTCAGCCTTTTAGATAAACCTGTCCAAGCCTGTTCACCTAATTAATGAACAAAGACGCAGGAGATGCAGAGTCTTGAAATGAATTATGAAAACTAAATTCAGCCTAGCTAGGGAGTCAGATGTAGAGGGAACCAAAAGTTGCTGTACAAGGGATAGTTCTGAGAGTACACATTAGTCTGATAAGAGGTCAGAGCTGGATTGCTGTTAAAATTGGTTTTATCTGTATCTGTAAAGAGGTGTGGGTGGGGATTAAAGAGTACTGCAAGGCTCTTATGGTACAGAATGGAAAGAGAGGGACAGATTGAACTGCTGAAACTCCTGCAAGGAATTGCTACCTTACATGAGTAAAAAGATCAAAATGTTGGCATATTATACAACAGCACAGTGGGGATGGACAGACAGTACAGAGGGAACTGGAAATACTGTTCAGCAAAGAAAAGATTCTCAAATATCTGGGAGAAAATACTCAGAAATTGAACTACTCAGCAGGAGGGTGGAATTTGGAAAGCATTTAATGCTGAGAGACTCCAGGGTGATAAGGGCAAAATAGACACAGAGTCATAGAATGATTTGAGGTGGAAGTAACCTTAAAGATTGCCCAGTTCCATCCCCCTGCCATGGGTAGGGACACCTGTCACTATCCCAGCTTGCTCAGAGCCCCATCCAGCCTGTCCTTGGACATTTCCAGGGATGGTGTAGCCACAACTTCTCTGGGCAACCTTCGCCAAGGTCTCACCAGTCTCACAGGGAACAATTTCTTCTTTATATCTAAAGTAAACCTAATTTGAATTAAGCCATTCCCCCTTGTCCTGTCACTCCAGGCCCTTGACAATAGTCTCTCTCCATCTTTCCTGTAGGCTCCCTTCTGGTACTGAAGGCCACAATAAAGTCACCCCAAAGCCTTCTCCTATCCAGGCTAAACAATCCCAATCCTGTCAGCCTTTCCTCACAGCACAGCTGCTCCATCCCTCATGTGGGTCTTTCATAGCCCATAGGATGGCAACCAGCTTATGTATGGATCAGCTGCAGCCTTCAGAGGCATTTCCCAAAAAAATGTGGGATACTATGTCTCAGTTCCTCCAGAGGGAAAATAAGGCATGGAAAGGTTAAGTGACTTGCTTTGTGTTGCGCAACCAGGAATGGAAATAGCTCTCAGATCTTTTATTCTTAGCAGCCAGCTGAGGGAACCTCTGCTTGGATCTCAAGGGATTCCTTCCTCCTGGAAAGACTTTAATTTCCAGTAAAAGCAGGGAGGGAGGTTGGGTGGGAACAACCCGAGAGATGCCATGCATTGTTCACATGTTTGCAGCAGTGTGAAATGTGAAGGCTGAAGAGCAGGAGGCTGCAGTGCCTGGCCAGGAGAGCAGGAGCAGTTCAGGTGGCCCTGGCAGGGATCCACACAGCAAGCCAAGGGTGACTCAACAATCAGCCAGGCTGTGCAGGACCTTGCAGCCAACTGGTGGAGAGCAGTGCCATGTCCTAATGTCACCTCAGTGTGGCTGACTAAAGAGCAGACATGGCTGCTTAAATCCTAAAACCCCCCCAAATTCATGGCAGGAAACCTGAAACCCAGCTCAGCAAACCAGTGATTTTTGTGCATAGGGCAAGCTGTATATCAGCTGTCCTGGTTTAGGGCAAATTTGGGAGAAAACCTCCAAAAGGGTCCTGCCCAAAAAGCAAACCCACATGGCCCCTGCCCCCAACTGGTTTGGGAAGAATTTCCTTGGAGAGGAGTGGAAAAAACCTGTTTATGTAACAGGCAAAGCACCCCCCAGCACAAAAAATGAACAATACCAGATGGCAAAACTCATTCGCCGCTCTGAAGAAATGACAAATTCAGAAAGTCTCTCCGGTGGGTGGTCGCTCTGTT
Organism: Onychostruthus taczanowskii; assembly: GCF_017590055.1. Taxonomy (NCBI): domain Eukaryota; kingdom Metazoa; phylum Chordata; class Aves; order Passeriformes; family Passeridae; genus Onychostruthus; species Onychostruthus taczanowskii. The sequence continues at coordinate 781,020 of NW_024498685.1, forward strand.
ATCAGTCTCTCTGGCTGGGAAAAGGCTAATGCCCAGAATAGGCCCTGGTGGGCTACAAAGTGCAAGCTCTTGGTGTTTCCCCAGGTCCCAGTCCGCAGCAGGTTCGAACAGTTCCAAAAAAAAGGGGAAGAAAAACAGTCCAGGGAACTTCCCTGTCTCAGCTAGGTAAACTGACTAAAAAACAACAGAGTGCTGTGTTCTGCCCTGTCCGTGCCCAGACACCACTGTGGAGGAGTGAGAGCAGGCTGATAAAGAACTCCGTGCTTCTTCTCCCCGCCTTCGCTCTCAGAAGCACTCTTGAAGGCACAGATATCCAGCATTAACAGAACACCCAGCTGAGGATACAAGCATCATAATGTCACCCTAGGACATTACTACAGTTTGGGGCTCAGACACACTAAAGGCATGGGGGCAGAAAGGGTAATTAAGATGTTTGATTAAGGTGGTACTTGGTGCGTTTTGAGAATGAATTTTAGGACATGTTTTCTGGGATTTCAATGAGCAAATTTAAGTGTCCAGGATATTCCTATATGTCTTAAGTACTGTGGGTCTACAGCCATCATTTAACCCTACTCAGTGTCACTTTCCTTAACTACAAAATGTGAAAAATGAACCTTTTAGAAACTATTTTGAGTGGTGAAGGGCAAAAAACTAGGTGTGGGCCAAGGAATTAAGCAGTGCAACTGTTAAGGAAAGGATCAGGAAATTCTTCCTAGCAGTGAGGTCTGAAAGTGTAGCTGGATCTCAGGGGAGACATGAACTCCATGTCACTTGGGTGAGTGAGGAGTGCATGGTCCTTTCCTGCCCTCTTCCCAAGGGAGTGGGGCTTGTCTCCTCAATCTAAAGAAGCCTTTCCATCTCTAATTTCCCTTTCCTTTGTTTGAACAGGTTATCTGATATAATTACACAACATTCAAGTGCAGGAGTGCAGGAAGAAGTGATAAAATCAAGAACAGCTTTAATGAGGCCAAAAAAGGAAGAAAAATGGAGTCAACTCAGGGGAACTTCAAGGTCCTTTTGGTACTATTCAAGCAAAGAAATGGGAATACTGCTTAAACAGAAGAAGGTGGGTGGAGTCAGAAGGTTGATTTGGAACTAGCAGAGCATTCAGTGGTTTCAGCAGGGAGCCTTAAAGTTAGATGTCGTCAGGGACACATGGAGGTAAGCAAACATCCCGTTGAGCAGACATGCACCTCTGCCTGCTGTCAGTGATGTGTCTGTTGCAGGGGGAGGGACTGAGAGGAGTGACACACATAAGGAAGGATGGATGGCCACAGAGGAGCAGCCACATCCACACAGAGGTTTGGCCAAGACTGATGCTGGCCAGGGAGGGGGGTGGTGCTGAGGAACACACATTTACACCGAAAACATCAATTTGCTGCATTCACTTGTATTAACTTATCATTTAAAATTAAACCTGATACAAAGATGGGAAAGAAGGGGAATTTCATCTCCTATGAAGGCTGTAAGTTAATATCCAGTTATTCCAGTGAAGGATGCCATTGCCTGCTAGACAGAAATTTTGATTTACACAGTAGTTCAAGGGCACTGGACAGAGCAATTAAATTTCCAACACAACGTAATGCAATCAGGCCCACTCAAGATACCCCCAAGCCTAATGGGAAAACAGCACAACCAAACGTTGTCACCACAGCTCCTAAATTAAGGGAGAGATAATTCATGTTCTCAGGTGTTCATGTGGGCTGGGCTGGGGGAAAACAGGGTGTCTAACACCAATGGATGTTCTTGTATTCTATTTATGACATCATTTACTAAGAGTATCTGTGTGGTGCATCACAGCTGTATTCATAGCCAGGTATTATTCTGACACAAATGTCTCCCTGAAACCTAGATGTATTTCTCAGTCAGCTTTTGGGTGATGATAAGGAAGCCTAGACCTTTCCTGCAGAGATAAGTGCTGCAATTCCATTCTGGATGTTCCCATTGCTCTATTCCTGCCTCACACTTTTACGTGCCTTTACCAGGATAAGTAACAAGAGCAGCAGGTTAGGAGTCAGTACCAACACCAGGACCTGAATTCTGGCTCTACAACACACCTCTTGAAGTGAAATCACTTCCTTTTTCCTTTTTATCTCCCTAGCTAAAACAGGAATAATTTTTGCATCAGGCTACAGAGCTCATGGTCCTTCCTGTATTTTTCTCAGCTATTTCTATTAATCTAAATTATTGTTGCAGATTAGACCTCGCAGGTGAGTTACTTTTATTTCCAGACAGAATAAACAAAAATAGGGAAAAAAGAAAATAAAGATATATAATTTTTACCTCTATAGAATATCAGGGCAAGTATCTGTTTCCAAAACAAGGAGAGTGTTTAATTTAGAGTGAGCACATGGTCATCAGAGTGCTGCCTAACTACTATCAAAATAGATGTTAAACAAAGATTTCCCTCCCCAATATTTTCCCTGTGACTAGAAAATAAGTAAAGGATAACATCCATGGAATAAACCACTGTTATCACAGTTGTACAGTTTTCCTCTGTTCAGCATCTACAATATTTTTGCTCAGTTTTTTTTTTTTTTTTTTTTTTTTTTTTTGTGTCAATTAAAATTAAAAATACTTAGAGCTGTTCTTCTATGAACCTAAGAAAGGTATAATTAAGCCACTGCCATTCCCTGCTATCCTACATAACAGGCTAGGTGTAAACTTCTTTATTAGTATTTTGGCTCTGGAACTAACTTTGCAAAAAAGCAGCCAAAGTTCTTGGAAATATTATCAAAGCTTGGGGGAAAAGGAAAGCATTTGGCTCACATCGCTGTTAGTGACAATAATCAATGGCCAGACAAGCACAGCTTCAAAAAATGTGTCAAGAACTGACTTTATATTTTAAACACACCATGAAGACTTCAAATTCTTCATCTGGAAGAGGAAAAAGAGGAGAGGGAGATGGCGGGAGGGAGAGATTTCCTGCCACCAGGCAGTGAGAGATCACTTCACGCTTCCCTTTGGTAGGTTAGAGGGGAATTGTAAAGCCATCGCATGTGAACAGATGGAGGCAAAGGATCTCAGCTTTCACGGGAGCGGGTTAAAGATCCGACGCCTGGGACGGTGGGCGAGACAGGGCCCAGCAGCAGGGGCTTTCTGCCCCCTGACAGTCAGACGTCTCCAGGCCCACCGGGGTGGCAGCAATCCTTGGGGAGCACCTCGGCAGGTTCTCAGCAGCCCGGCACCAGCTAAGCCCCAGACTTGTATAGGCACTTCACATTTAGGAGCATGTCTAATCCAATCAGGGGCAGATTGGAAGCTATCCGTGTACCTCCCAGATAGCATATTCTTGTTGGCTTGAAAGCAACCCTCTCCTCCTTAGCCTTCCCCCCCTCCCGTCTCCCTGTCAGTCTGTGCAAGTAGCAGCCTCCCCCCTTGGGCACACAGAGCTAATCCTATTTACTCAGCCCATCAATTTAACAGCTTTAATATTTGCATCGGTTCGATGGATGCAGTTGAAAGGTTTGCGGCTGCCAGGGAGGAGGGAGAGGCTGTGGTGAGCAGTGGGAGGCGGCCTTCCCATGCTGGCCGAAGCAGAAAAAAGTCATTCAAAACCATAAAGGCTGAGGCATGTCTCATGCCCACTCACACAAACACACAAAGCAGACAACACATGTGCAGCCCATTACACACACACCCCAGCAGTGTCACTTTGGTACACCACAGCCCCAGGTTCTGCTGCCTGGTCATTTCCCTGGTCCCTCTCGCAGTGTTGGTGCTGGGGTTGGCAGGAGTGCTGTGGTCCGGTGGGATTGAGCCTGTGTCAGTGTGAGGTCTCTCTCTTCCTTAAACTGGAAGGTGTGCATGGAAGAACAGACAAAGGAACAAACACAGAGGGTGACAAGCACCCCCTAATGAGAGTGGTGACCCTGAGAGACTCCTGCTCACATGCAAGCAGTTATGGAGGAGCTCAGTCTGATTCTGCTTGATGCTTAACTGTTTCTCAGCTCTCTGTTTATAAATTCCTAAACTGAAATTCCTCTCTGTATCTGTCCTGAGCATCCTTTAGCATCCTTTAGCTCTACCAGTTGTGCTCTGGCTATAGATTAGAGCAATCCTGAGGCAAGTCTTTTTAGGAGGATTCAAGAATGTAATCAGGAAACTGTTCAGTGCTCCCAGCCTCTTGTCACTGCTCTGCTCCAAGTGATCGTGGACTTCAGAAAGAACCAGCACCCACCTCTGAAATCCCTGTGGACTCTGTGTGCCCCTCCTCCAGCACTTGGGTCTTTACTAATCACTTTATTCCAAATGTGGAACAGCTCTTGGTTTGTGATTTAACTCACCTGCATGAGTCACACCCGAATTCCTCTCCTCGCTACTGAGGTTAAATAGAATTGGAGTGGCTGTTGCCTTTCAGGGTATTGCAGTCTTTGATGTGCAAAGGACATAGATCTGTCTGATATTTCAACCTGGCACATTTTTTTACTTTTAATCTGCTCTTTATTTATCCGTTTAGCTCTTGAACTAAATGTGGTTTTGGTTGTGGGTTTTTTTTTTTCAATTTGCTTTTGCTGCTTGTGCTAGAGATCATGTGTACTAACAAAAATCTCAAGTTTTCCAGTGCCAGCAGGCAGCCAATTTGAGGATTTTCTGTGGGTATCCAGACTTGGGGTCTGCACCTAAGTCAGGCAGACACATTGCCATCATTCTGAATTAAGGCTGAAATGGAATAAAAAGAGGAAGAGTAGTGAATTCCTCCCTCAGTCGTTCCTGTTTCTCAAGACCCAAAGTTACTCCTCTATAAGAAATCCCAGTGTTTTGATCTAGTGGACAACACCCCTTTCCCCCATGCCCTTTGGGCACTGACTTGACAATTCAAGAGGGATACCCAATAGCACTGTAGAGTAAGTCAGATGAAGGATGAAGTGAAGGTCCTTTATTTGTCTGATTAGCAATGGGAGGTTATGGCAAAGGAGAGCACTCAGAGTGTGCACTTTCCAGCTGCTGGCATGCTGTGAGCCTGACACATCCCAAGGAATTCAGAAAAAATTCTTGAAGCATAACAATAATTTTTCCCATAGTTGTGTCTCCTCTTTTCCTCCAGGAGGGAGTTCCCAAGTGCTGTTTTGGCCTACATCTTGATTTCCCCATTGTCCTTCTCAGCAATATATGTCATCCCTGGATTTGATGGAAACACAGACTCTGTTTTTGTAACAGATCTATGTTCAGCCCAATATCCTGGGGCTTGGGTCAGTTTTTTTATTCTTGTCGTCCTGTTTTGTTTTTTGGCATTAATTGCTCATACTGTCCTCCTGCTTGGTGCAGTAGGACCAAGCATTCTCTTATTCTGAAAGCGTGGGAATGGTTTTGGTAGAAGATTTGGCAGTGCAGCTTCAATTAATTTTGTCAGCTGTGGTGGTAATCAACCATTAGGGAGCAATTCACTGGGGAAAGGTTAGGAACTGCACATCAGAAGGTCTGAGGTGGGGAGGCAGAAGATCCAGACCTGGGGGAGAGTGATGTGTCTAGCACAGCTGGATAGGAGAGGACAGATGGGACTGCATGGAAAGTGGGAGCAGGATTCAGGACTCAGGACATTCAGAATGAAGGCAATAACAAGGATGTGGTTTTCTCAGCTGAGATAAAATGACTTTTAGCGTGGAAGCCATTAAAAGTGATGGCACTCCTTCTTTCCTTTGCTCCGGATGCTTGTGCCCACTGTGCTGTAGTTCTGTGGGATCTCAGGCTGTGACAGGGTCAGGTGAATGGGAGAGCAAACCTGGCTGAAAACAAATAATTTACTATCCTGGGTTTATCTGTCAATGGATTGGGTCCCAGATCTGACACCCACACAGCTTTTCAAGCAAGGATGCTGGGCACAGGGGAGGAGTTGTCATCAGCCAAAAAGATGGGGAGATCCACATCATTTCCAGCACTCCCTCCCTGGAAGCATCAGGCCAAAACAGCTGATGGATCAGCACTGGAGGCTGGCACACACCCTGCTGTGTGCTTAAATAGGCTGCAAACAAGCAAGACATACTTTAAAGCCTGAGCAGGCCTGGGCAAAACTGAGAAGTCACTTCTCTCCCTCAACCTGCTGTGCTTCAGAGACTGTGGGTTGCACAAGTAATGGCAGAGCCCACAAGGAGGTCACACAGGCAGCCTGGGCAGGAGGACCTTCAAAAGGTGCTCCACAGGGTCCAACCTCCTCATTTCTGCTCTGAGTATCAACAGTGTGCACCCACCAGCAGCTTCCCAACAAGGAGCAGTACTAGGACAATAACTAAACTGGAAATAACTAAATTGGGCAGGGAATAAAAGCAAAAAGGAATTTAAAAAAAAAAAAATTAATATTACCAGATTCCAGCCTTAAATGGAGAGATAGAGAGATACATCCTGGCAGGCAAGATTAGTGAGACAGATAGACAAATTGCAGGCAGAGAGATTTCATCAAAAAAGAGGAAACTCCTCAGAGTATTCTTTTCCAAATACTGGCTGGGTGGCTTTACTGAATGGGTACCACAGGAGGTCAGCTAAATCTTCACCTGGAGAAATGGGAAAGGTCTTCCACCAGGAGAGGAGGACTCATCCAGCTGAGACCCGACCTGGTGTGCTGATGGCAAGAGGCAAACTTTACATGAGTGTTCTGCTGCTGCTGCTTCTGTCTGAGCCCACAATCAATCCCTGCACAGGGAGAGGTCAGGGGGCCATGGACCTCTGAGGCCACACAAAGATTTCATCAGAAGTTCAAAGCCAGGACATCTTCCCTAAGCTGCATTCAGTCTCCCCTGTCCTGATCAGCTGCCTTTCGTTAGAAGTGACGGCTCTTCCTAGGAGAGGCAGTGTCACACTGGTGAATTGCCCTCCCTTTTTCCAGAATGCTGCGTTTTTTCCTCAGGAGCTTTGATGTGGAGAGGTAAGGACCAAATGTCCCACACCCGCCTTGTCGCCCATCAGCTGCCGCTGCGGGTTTCAGCACCTTGTGGGGTTTCACCTCCTCCAGTGGAGTTAATCCCTCTTCACTTCCGTTTCCTTCCATCCCGACTTTGCTCTCCTCCGTGCATTTAATTGAAGTCAGATCACACACCCCCCCTCCGGGCTCCTCTTCCCTGGAAGCAGGAGCTGGAGTGACCACAGCAAGCCCCAAGAGAAGAGAGACAATCAGCAAGCCCTTGGCGGCCGCTGTGGTTCTGCTGTCGCTGTGCGCCAGTACAAGCAGCAAATTCCAAGAAGATGCAATCATCAGCAGCTCTGTGAAGACAGGAAAGTGGTTACAAATGCTCTGTGCCTCAAAGAGAGAGAGAAAAAACCACAGTCTGGCTGCAGCTGCACCTCGTGCTTTCTGATTAATCTGCTGTTTGGAAACATTTGCTGTGGTACCCGTGCATAGGTGGAGGTGAAAACAAACACACCGATGGATGAAAAGGGACTGTTTTATCCCTGGCCAACATAAACAGAGCCTACTTCCAGCATGGATACAAAGTCCTACAAAAGGGAACAGAGATAGAGGTTTCTTCCTCAGAGCTGTCTACATTGCACATTCAGGGAGAGAAAAATTTGCTAGAGCATATGGCATGGCCATCCATATGAGGGATCTAAGTTTTTAAATGTTAAAGTCCTCAGTGCTTCCAATACAGCATCTTTAAACACTGATACTACTCAGCAGGCAAATATGTTCTCATCATCATCATCATCATCATCACATTTTCCTCAGTCTTATGGCCTGAATTGTCTGTGTTTTCATAATGTGCTGCATATGCATCTGTTTACCCAAAGAGGAGGGAAGCAAGTGTTCACAAGCAGCCCTATCATTACAGTAAATGGCAGAATGATCAAAGTTAAAAGTTCTCTGAAATGTTTAATTACCAGTTCAATGACCACATTTTCCATACAGCCCATTGCCCAGGTATGGTTCAGTTGGAAAGTATTAGGTCAGTTGAGGTGCAAAGAGGTGCAAAAAGAAAATATTACTCATAAATCATAGAATGGCTTGTGTTGGAAGGATCCTTAAAGATCATCTCATTCCAACTCCCTGCCAGGAAGGACACCTTCCATTATTCCAGGCTGCTCAGAGCCCCATCCAACCTGCTCTTGAACACTTACTGATGCCTCTCTAGCCAATTTGACCCAGCCTTCTGTGCTGTTTTACCAGCTGGAGCTATGTCTTCCCAGCATATCTCCATATCTCCCTGGTGAGTCCCTTGTTCCAGATGCTTTAGGGGAGGGCACATCCCTGAGCATCTCTCCACACTCCATTGCTACAAAGCTGAATGGATCCTTTTTCTGCCTCAGTTTGAAAAGGCCACCAAAAAACACAGAATCTGGCCTTTTTATTGATATCTGACATTCCTTATTTTCATTATCAAAAGGTTTTATTGAAGCCTTGAATTTGCCACAGTGGGTATCCTTTCAAAATCTGCCAAGTTTGCTGTAGAAAAAACAGATAACATTACCTTGGTATTTGTGGTATTCCTTGTGCTGCTCTTCCCACTTCAGCGGAAGACTGCTGAGGATGTTTAGGGAAAGGCTAAGATAAATGTTCCTCAATATCAAAATAAACAATAGAGGCTAATGTGCAGCTTGTATTTTTCATGCTCATATTGGATTCCAGTTTGAGTTTAAAGGGAGCTGCCCCAGAGCTTTCAGGCTGTGGCTCCCAAGTCCAGAAGGATCAAGAGGCAGAAGTGAGGGAATATTCATGTACACATGCACATGCAGATAAAAAACTTTCCCTGCCTAAAGTCTCCTTTTTGGCATGGAAGCATGTTGCCAACACTCAGCAAATAATAAATAATAGCAACAGTACAAGAATTCTTCCACAGGATATTTCACCAGCTACAAAAATTACCATAACTATCCACCAGTCTCTGGTCTGGCAGAGTAAAAGGCAGAAGCCTAACTTGCTGCACAAGAGGAAAAGAGAAATTCTCCAGGGCAGTCCTTTAGTGGTCCAAAGGGATCATGGTTTTCCTGCTTTGAATTGTGTGCAAAGGAAAGAGTGAAGTCCAGAGCCAACCCACTGAGTTGGCCTAGAATTTGAAAAGGCCAGATACTGAATCCTTGATGTTTAGTCCCTCATGCCAGGTTCCTGCTCCCATGCAAGTGTCCAAGGCAGTGGTTGGATGGGGCTCTGAGCAACGTGGTGTAGTAGAAGGTGTCCTGGCCTATGGCAGGAGGTTGGAAAGAGATGATTTTTGAGGTCCCCTCCAACCCAAACCACTCTGTGATTGAATTTGTTGCATCAGGAGATGATGAGTGTAATATACCATCCTAGCAAAAAACCACTTGGGGTGTGGCAGTCTAGAAGAACAAGATTAAGGCAAATGTTAGGTAATTCAAAATTCACCATTTCATAGCTAAGTGAAGAGACAAAACATGAAATGCTCTTTGTCCTTTCGAACATATAACATGACCTGCTCTATGGCCTAATCCTGGAACTCCCACAGGATGCAATTTGATGCCTCAATTATCCTGCTCCTATTGAAAGGGCTTCTAAGAAGCACCTGATGCGAGACACTCTTGGTACAATCTGGAGCAAAAACAAAGAAAGAGCTGCACAATTCTGAGGCAGTGGGGCAAAACACAGCCGTGCAAAACAGATTCTCATTTGATCTCTTTCTCAGAAGGCATTATCTCAGAAACATCTCGGTATGTTAAGGCACTGCCTCAATGGCTTGTTACTCCTGCAGTGCTTGAAAGACTGAGTTGCTGGAGCCTTCTTTCAGACATGTTTCATTCTGCTGTCAAATCTAAGTGTTTGGGTTCAGTTTCAGCTGTTGCCACTGCAATGTCACCTGTGGTCCTGCAGAAAAAGCAGGAGACAACAGTAGTGATGGTGGTGCCTCAGCTTCACAGGTTAAAACACTGCCTGGTTTCTCCTCTCACTTACATGGAAATAACTCCACTGCTTTCAACAGAGTAGCCCTGTCAGCTCCAAGCTGGGTCTGTTGACCTTACTGGGTTACAGGATGGAGCAATAATGACCCCTGTCTGTGGTCATAACCCTCTGTTATGGTGGACCTTTGAAATGTACCTAAGGCAAGTTTTGACATGGGAAAACCTGTTATCTCCCAAGAAACTACAGATAGATTTAGCTGCTGAAATTGCTTTAAAAATCCTTCTGCTCTTTCCCTGATATTGTCAGGAAAATCTCCACAATACCACTGGACATGGACACTTGAGGTCCCCCATGAAATGTAACTTCAGATCAATGTTCCTTTGGGAATATCTGGTGGTGTATCAGATGCTTCTAACAGAGGCACCTGGACTTTATTTTTCATCCCCGGCCCACTGACATGAGGAAACCATTCCTGAGTTCCCAGGATTTCTGCTAAGACTAAGCACAGGCCTGAAGACAAAGCCTTAGGGATGCATATTGCAGTCCTAGGTATTCTGGTTGAAAAACTCTTCCCTGGCAAGGTTGATGAGTAGGAGGATTCTGACATAACAGTTCTTGTCGGATTTTACTAAATAAATCTAAAGGGAAACAGGTGCAAAACCAGTCTACTGAACTGGCACAGCTATGTGTCTAGAAGTGAGGAAATGACACTTCCTCATTGTCCAAGCCATGGAAATGGGGATAAATGGAAGGCAGGGGATTTAACATTTTCCTAGATGATGCAGAGTCTGTCGCCTTTCTTGCCTGGCACATGAGTTTGACCATTTTATTTTTTACTGCTGGATCACTGTAACAGTGTTACAGATAATCAGAGTGCAAACAACATTCTTTTAGTGCAGCTTTTGTCTCTTTTCTGTAGGATGGAAAGTCTTGTGAAATCAGCCTCTGTCATGCCAGGCACTGAAGAAAACACTGTGTTGAAAAAAGTGCCTGTTCCCAGGCTTTCAGACTAAATAACACCAGACCAAAGGTGAGGGGGAAGCAGAAGCCTGGACAAGGGATTTGATGGATTTCCTGCAGCAAGTCCATGCCCAGGGTGGAAGTGAGTCCAAACACCTCACACTTTGCTTGTAACAATCAGGGTGAAGCTGCTCCCCAGCCCACCTTGCACTGATCAGGTCATGATTTTCCTGCCTATTGCTGTAACACACAACCAGGTTTGCAAGATGTGAAAATTATGCCTTCATAAATAATATGATCTTATTTCTATTTGCTGGCCACTCTTTTGTGTATTCAGGATTACCAGGATTCAGGATAACCTAAGAAGAACAGCACATGTTCATTTTGCCTCACTTCTGAAGTCCTGAGTGTGTTTATCCTTAACCACAGTTCTTTCCCCAGCCTTGCTCTTACTTCCAGCCCTGACCTTATCTTAGACTGTCAGAATAGGAGTTTAAAAACAAAGGTGTAGCCAGTTTTCTTTCCTTTTTATACAGCTTGACAGGGTTAAAATGCAGAACACAGACCTTCTAATTTTCACAAAGTGCTGTGATTGCCTTGTCTGCTTTGTACTATTTTATGCTAAAATCCATAGACCATTCTAATTTCAGAGGAAACAAGGGTGCTGCCTGCCATTCCACAGCAGGAGAGGTAAAAGCACAGGTAGGCTGATATTTTTTTACCAGAAGGATTTGTGTGGTTGAAGATTTTTTTACCAGATTTATTTGTGCTAGAGACTCTTGAGGATTTTGTGCCATTAGAGTTGTTTTCACTTACATAGTTGATGCTGGGGTTGATGTGTTGTTATTCTCAAGCATGTAAGTTTGAAAAACTCCTCATTAAATGTAAAAGGAGTTTGAAGGTGACTCAGATGCCATTTTCTGTACTGTATCTAGTGTCAGTCACAGATTTCATGCTCTACTGGCTGCCTGAGGACTAGGAAGAAACAATCTTCACAGCTCCTGTGATTTATCACCCACACGGTAAAGTTTAATTTCAGTTTTGAAGTACCGACACTGACCTGGCTGAAAAAGAAGGAGGATGGACAAGCATGCTTATGCTTGTAGTGGTATTGGAAAATTTCTCAAGTACCTGTGGGCAGGTGTGGCTCACATACTTGGGTTAAACCAATCGCCAGATCTAGGGTCAGGAAGGAATTTTGCCCTAGGTCACATTGGCAGGGACGACTGTGTTGTTTTTGTTTCCCTTGCTTCACAGTGTGGGTTGTGGTTGGCTTCCTAGATTATCTACTGGCATCTTAAGAAATGCTAATGACCCAGGCTTTAGGTCCATAGGTGGAATTGTAGATCCAACCCTGCAGGTCTCAGGCCTGCCTCAGAGAGTGACTGCAGCTGCTTTGGGCCCCTGTGCAGAGACTCCAGCACAAGGCATCCTCAGGGCTCTCAGTATCCTTCAGATTGCCCTGTGGTGTGGGCATCTCCACCTAACAGAATCCCTGTCAAGTGTGCAGTTTGGAAATCTGTGCATGCTAGAACTCTCTCAGGTTGTTTCCCTGTGGTGCAGCAGGTTTTCAGATTGTTTTGGGTGATGGAGCACCTTGTGATGAGTACTGGGATATGGATGGTCCCTGGAACTTGTCAGCCTGCAGGATGCTTATGATTGAAATGCCCTGGAGTTGCGGATGTTGGTGACCTTTCCTGGATGGCACAGCACTGTCATTTGGTTTCCTATGTTGCTGGGATGGGGCAGTGTTGGTACTGTTCACTTTTTTAGTGGAATTGAAAATACAAGAAAGTTTACATTTAACAATTACTGTTCCCATACCACTTATGTGGGATGCCTGGAATCAGATTAGGGGCATCATTGCACCATCCAAGAAAGCCAGAATGAGAGAGCACACTTTGGAGAGATGGCAGTCTTATAAGCAGGCACTCCTCCCTTTTAATGAAAGCACTTTGGCCATAATTGCACTGTTAATTAATTTCAGATATGTTGCTGCATCTGAATTTCCCAACTAACCAGTGATTAAAACAAGTCGCCTGGGGAATGGCTTGTGTGATGTTGGTATTAATAGGATGAAAACAACCAGAAAGTTAGGGGCATTCTTCTGAGGTACTGAAAACCCTTAATGAGACCCTTAATTATGCAATAACTTCTATGCAAGCAAACACAGGCCTATTATCGTTATTATTGTTCTGATAGTTGATATCCCACTGACATGAACAATTTAGAGAATTCCAAGTATTATGCAGCACTCCTGCCAGCTCGGAATAGGCTGACACAGCTACAGCTACCTATTTAAGAAGATTAGCCTGATTTTATTTGCATAAGAATTTAAAGCGACAAAGCCACTTGCCACACCCAGGAAATGATCATTAAAAATGAATTACTGCACATTCTTTTATTAGCTGTGTGGTTAACTTCTGAGTTCTACAGTCAATGCCAAATCCAAAGTGAGATGCCCTGGAATATCTTTCCCTAGGTTTTCCAGGTTCTTAGTATCACAGAATATGCTCAGTCGGAAGGGACTCATCAGGACCATCGAGTCCAAGAATCACATCATGTTCCGTTCCCGGATGTGCAGAGAAAATGTTTCATTTTCCAGTGGGGTGGGGGAAGCATCTCGAGTACAACGTACATAATTATTCTTAAGTGGGCATCCCCTAGGAATGATGACAAGCAAATATTTTCCTGTCTTGTGTTACCTATACACAACTCCAGCAGTTCTGCATGTCTGTGTCAGGCTAAAGAAGCCGTAAAACACGGGCTTCACTTCAGCTGAGGTTCTCCTAGTCCAGAGAGAGCCCTCCAGGAAAGGCAAGGTATTTCATGCCGGCATCTTCTGCCGAATGGAGGGTGGTTGCGGAGGAGAATCCATCCCAGCAGCTTGAGCTTCAACAGGCAAGTGAAGGAAGAGAAGGAGCCAAACCCGATGGAAAAGAGAACATAGAAAACGTGCCTTTTTAAAAGCCTCAGCCACGCGCTGTTGCTTTGGGATGCGGAGAAAGGGATCCACTCCGGCACCGCGGCCCGCGCGCGGCCCCTGCCGGCGCCGCCAGCAGCTGCGCCGGGAGCCTGCTGGAAGAGTTTGGAACGTCTTGGAATCAAGGTACGGCCCGGGTGGGAAGAGACCTCGGATGCCCAATTTCAATCCCCCTGCCGTAGGCAGGGACACCCTCCACTAGAAAAGGTTGCTCAGAGCCACATGCAGCCTGGTCTTGAACACTGTCAGGGATGAGGCCTAGTGGTCTTCTTTCAAAATATCCAAGACAGAATCATAGTCTTTATTTTCTTTTCTCCTTTCCCCCAAAACTTAATTGCATGGCCATTGAAATATTGGAAAGAGTTTTATGTTAAGACTTTAAAAAAATTTAAAGTGGCTTCAGCAATTATTTGGCAGACATTTTCCAAAATATAAAAGGTTGCCTGAAGGAGATTGACCCCTCCCCACAAAGGGGGAGCAGCAGCATTCCAGCCCAGATCCCCGAGAGAGGGAAGAATGAGATGCAAAAGACACTCCAAGAGAATTATAGAATGGTTTGATCTGGAAGGGCCCTTAAAGTTCCCCTCATTCCAATCCCCTCCCTGGGGGATGCCACTATCTCCTGCCACTATCCCAGAGTCCCATCCAGCCTGGCCTTGGACACTTCCAGAGATGGGGCAGCCACAGCTTCTCTAGGCAAGTTCACCACCCTCAGGAGGAATTTCTTCCTAATACCCAGCCTAAACCTACTCTCTGTCAGTTTGAAGCCATTCTCCCTTGTCCTGTCACTCCATGCCTTTCTGGATAAACAGTAGTGGTGACAACCCTTTTCTAAATTGCCTGAGTGGCACTTCCATGGGTATGTTAGAGCAATCAGGCTGAAAAGCACCTACAAATGAAACTGCACCCAAAGCAGCCCCGGATCACAGTGATGGCACTGTCTGGCTCTATGTCTGAAGTGCGTCGTTGAGGTGAATTGTACCTCAGGAGTTTCCAGCCTTTCCTAGCCAGGAACTGCACACCAGAATATGTATGTGCCAGAAAACATCACAGCAAACCACACCTTGGAGAGCCAGGGAAGAGGTGCCCTGGGGCACAATCAGACACAGAGGTACCAAAGGGATGACTGAGGGTCCCTGTTCCATCACGGATTGAGGCAAGTCTGGCTGGGCCTGTGACTTGTTCCCAGGGTGACCTGGGGATGGTTGCTCTCACTTATCCTTCCTTGCCTCTTCCTCGAGCAAGGGCTTCAGATTGTTCAGCTGCCCCCATGCAATCACATCCTTGGTGCTGGTCATGCTGTGAAGCCACGTGCTTGCAGAGCTTGTGAACCAAAGGTTGCTTTTGGTTTGTGGTCCCAGGCAGTGGCAGGGACTAGCTGTGGGATTCAAACAGGATACTACCAGGTATGTCACCAACCTGCCCATGCATTCAGCAGCTCTTCTTGACACTCACATGTCAGTTAGGAGATCTAAAAGTAATCAAGTATCTGATCTGAACTGATTTCCTGCCCAGCAGAGCACCAGCATTTGTGCAAATTCTTCAAAAACGTGTCTGAATGTTCAGGGAAAGCAAAATTGTTATTGTACAGAGAGAGCTTCCATCCCAAGCCCAGGAATCGGCACGTTCATGCAAGGAACATTTGTATTTCTGTTTCCATGTCTAAGCCTCTTGTGTGTGGCTGAAGGTTTACTTCCAAAGTTGTCAAGATTTATATGGAATCTAAATTCACATGGAATCTAAATTCACTTCCTTGTCAGCCTGAATCCCTCAGTCTAGGGAATGAGAATGGGAAAACACTCCACAGTGGTAGGAAGAGTGACGAAGAAAGACCACAGTGTCCTTTTATCACTGAAGTTCTCAGTGCTCTTCTTGTTAGTGGTGTGGCACAGGATTCAACATTCAGGAATTTGGGGCTCCATGCTTGTCTTGCCACAACATTCTCCATGAATTTAAGGAAATCACTTAACATGGAATCTTGTTCTCAAAACAGCTCATGGGAATCTTGCCATGGAATTCAGTCCTTTAAAAAAGAAAAGTGTAAAATGTCTCCTGTTTGCCGTCAGAAAGGAAGCACTTTGGAGCAAGATTGTTTCTTGCTTTGATTGTTGGTGGACCTTTACTCCATCATGGAACAAGAATAAGAGATATAATAATTGAATGTGAGAGACAATTTAAGTCTCTGATTATGGGAAAAGAAAAAAATGTTTACCTTTGCAAAGACAACTGGCACACACCTTGCAAGCTTTCCACAGACCATGAGCCAGAAGAAAGAAACAGGAGTGCAGAGCCCTGCAACCAAGAAGCCAGATTGGTGGCAGATAGGGCAGACTGATTTAATGTTGCACAGAGGTCAAATCAGAAACTTTAGCATCAAAGAAAGGAGGAGTGCTGCGAAAGCCCAGTGCTCAGAAGTAGCACTTACCAGAGGTATCATATAAACTTAACCCTGCTGTCATTACTCCTGTTGGAAAGAAAGGAGGTGAAGGCCACGACCTGCGAAGCAGAGGTCAGATGTTACAGACCATCAGACAAAGGAAGTGACAATGGGGAAAGGTTCTTCTCTGAAGCACTACCAGATGGTGGCTAATCTCAGTCAGGGGAGAAGGCATGGCCACCAAATCTACACCGGCTTCCTGAACCTGACACTCAGGCATTATCAAGGGAAAAGACTGTTCTTCCAACTGTTACAAGACAGACTATGCAATGCAACCCATCCAGTTAATCACAGTACTGTGCTGATCTGGGACAGAATTTTCCAGGATCAGACATACAACATGTATTTGCTTGTTAATTGTTTCTGCACAAAAGCTGGAATATTAAATACTCTGAAAATTTCTACCTTGGTGGAAATTTTTCCTCCTGACCCTCTGATTATTTGTGAAAATATCTTTGTCTCCTCATGTAGAAGAAAGCATAGTTAGATGGTATGAACTCTGGTATCTGCCCTGGAGTTTGTCCTGGAGACTTCTTTCACAATAGTAATGGTGAAAATATTGTTTTTGCATTCAGCTGCAAATCTGCTTACAGATTTACTAAGGAATTTCTGCTAGCTGAGCTCAAATAGGACTCCAGCATTTCCATGTCTGTCCTGGTGATGATGAAAACACAAATGGAGATAGAGGTGGAGGTGAGCTCCGGAGACCCAGAGAGGCATCAACTCGAGGCAGTAGGGCACAGACCCGAGAATGGAAACCTAAATGCTTCTCGTGGGATTCATCACTACATGGACTGCATTTAATCTTGTCTGAGCAGCTTATGTTTTCACCATGCTTCTGTTTCCCTGCCTGGGCCAGAAGGAATAGAGGCCCCATTGTTGTGAGCAGCTGCCCCGAGAGCCGCATGCAGAATGCAGAGCTGGGATGTTGCTGTGCCCAGAGAGAGCCACGCATGACAATGACAGCCACTGGGTTTGTGTCCCTTCCAGCCATTTCTCTATACACAGGAATAGTGGGACTGTGCTCTTGTTGTCTCTGTTTTGGACACCTCAGTGGTGTGGTTTGAGTCCCTTCATTTGGCAGAGCGATCCAGAGGTCTGGAAAAATAATCCAGCCAGCAGAAAACAAATAAGGACCTTCGTGAAATTCAGTGTGTGCTTAAGCGCTGAGCTGGGTCTTTCATTGCTGCTATGGTCAGATCTCCTCAGTATTATGTACGTAATCAGTATCACACACATATTTTTTTCCACAAGGAAAAGCAGTGAGAGCATCATACTTCACATGCCTGTCACTCCTTACCTTAATATCTGGTGTTAACGTGGTATTACACCAAATATAAGCAAGGTCCTCACTTCTTCTGGACTTCTTGGAAACAGGGTGCATAGGAACACACATTCTCAAATGATCCACTGTGCAATGCCTGTGTGTTGGTATTTACCAAGAACAGCATCCTGTACGCTGCCACATGGGATGTGCATTTCTGAACTATGGAAGTGAGAACTGCAACACAGTTCAGGGAGGTGCAGCCAGGAGGAAACAAAACCCTCCTGAGCCAACCGTGGTACACCCCCAAGTGATCTTGCCATGTCCTGGGAGATGTCTTCCCCATTTTCTGGGCATCTCAGCCATCCTGTCACAAAGCATGAATAGGAATACAGCAGAAAATACAGGTTTAACCCATGGTAGGAGCTATGAAACCACTCTGAACTCATGTTGCTTTTGCTGTTGGTACCTTTTAGAAGTCCTGTTTCATCTTTCATGTTGACATTTCAGTGGTTTTTTGTGCTATATGTGCAAAGATGGCCATGACACGAAGCAGAATAAACTCTGCTTGCAAAGAGCCTTTTCTCTCTGTTGACAAACTTGAAATGCCTTTCAAAATTCAGGTCTCTTGAAGTTGGGGTATCTTCCTGATTTCTTTTAGGTGTCTTATTATTGTGTGAGATGGACTCCGCAGGGTAAGCAATCCTTTTAATGAGAATAGGCTGTTTTCCCCCCATACTGGAAGCTGTTTATTAGGACATGGCCACAAAGTGACATTATTGTAGAGCTGCAGCAATAGGACAGAGTTGGCTGGAACTCAGAGCTTCAGTGAAAACTTTCAGCACTATTTCAGATTTTGTTTGACAAAAGAACAGGAGATTTGGACTGAAATGTTTCTGAAAATAGCAAAACCCTCACCCACTCAGAGAGCTGAATGTGAAACCTCAAATTTTGGTGGGGAGGAAAAAAAAGCAATGACATTTTCCTTCCAGATTTAGATCAGTCCCAACAATAAACTTCACTTTTTATAGGAACCAAATAGTCATAATAGGAATTAAACTGCATATAGATCAGAAGTAGAAAATACAAGAGACTAATAAAAGTATCAGATATACACAAGGCAGAAAGTTGAAAAGAGCAGAGAAGAAAATGAGATAAAGGGGGAAGGTACAGTTTAAATGTGGAAAAATGAGACCAGAGCAAAGATGGAGGCACAGATGTGAGTGGTCATGGGGCAGGGCAGAAATGCTTCAACCCCAGCCATTGAGAGTGCAGTCATGAACAAGGCAAGGAGTACAATGCATGGGTTCTGGAGCAAGTCCTGGGGAGGGAGACAAGCTGGTCAGAGGGATGGGGCAGCTCTGCTGTTAGGAGAGCTGAGAGAATTGGAATTGTTCAGCCTGAAGAAGAGAAGGCTCCAGGGTGGCCTCATTGTGCCTTTCCAGTGCCTGAAGGGAGCCCAAAGGAAAGATGGAGAGAGAATCTTGACAAGGGCCAGGAGCGACAGGACAAGGGGAATGGCCTCACACTGACAGAAAGGAGGTTTAGATTGGATATTAGGAAGAAAGTGTTCCCTGTGAGGGTGGTGAGGCCCTGGCACAGGTTGCCCAGAGAAGCTGTGGCTGCCCCATCCCTGGGAGTGTCCAAGAGCAGGCTGGGCAGGGGTCTGAGCAAGCTGGGATAGTGACAGGTGTCCCTGCCCCTGGCAGGGGGAGTTGGAATGTGGTGATCTTTAAGATCCCTTCCAACCCAAACCATTTTGTGATTCTCTGATTCTATGATTCTGCTTTTCTATGATTCCATGATTTTGTGACTTTGCACTCTTTACCTACCAGGCCTGAGGCTTTGGGAAGTGCTAAGTGGGAGTAGAAGCCATCCACAGGAGAGGCAGGAGATGTTTTGGGAGAAACCAGCAATACCTTTGACCACAGGAGCTAGCTGGGACCTACAAGCCAGAGGTTTTCAGGCTTCCTTTGATGTCACTGACCCGGCTGCAAAATGGAAAGAGAAAATATCATCCCCCTCTTGTTCATCTACTGAACCCCTTTGGAAGCGGTTCATGGTTTGCCCTAGGTTTTGCTCCCTGTCTCTCCATGCTCTGTGCCGGGGATCCCGGGGTCACCGCCGCAGGACAAAACAGTGGGAACAACAATAACTGCGCGGTCCTGGCACAGGAGGGGGGACAATTGTTTTCAGCCTTCGCAGCCCACAACTGGTGGTACAAATGACAGATACAATCAGGCCTTGGGGTTTTCCTTACATTTATATGTCTGGGGAAGGGTGTCAGCCACTGTTCTCAGCCACTCTGGCAAACTGAAGCTAAAGATTCGGGCAGGTGGGGGAGAGAGAGAGAGAAATGCATTGAATTGCTATCGAAAGAAACATGCATAATTCCTAGAAATGCTTTGTGTTCAAAGATCCTACTGGGAATGCAGCTTATTCTCTGGCCAACATGTTTCCTTTGAAAAAGGCACAACTGGTGTACTTTGGGGTTTTTTTTTTAGTTTCCAGCAGCAGTCAGTACCTATGTTTTCTTTGACATGCCTGTAAGTTCAATCAGCTGAAATGGTTTATGTGAAGCAAGGGATGGGGCAAGTTCACATGGCACTCTTAAGAGGAACTTGAGACAAACTGTGGTCTCACTGATGTAACTGGATGTTCTGTTTCAGATCTCTGCTGATCTGAGAAGGATGGGGCAGAAAAAAATGACATACTTAGCCCTTCTGGTAGAAAACACCATGGGAAGCAGAGAAAATAATGTAACACTCCTCTAAAGCCTCATTGCAGAGTTGTGGTTAAATGTGATTAAAGTTGTTATCCTCCCACTGCCTTTACAAGAGTATAAAAGTGGTACCTCTGAAGTTTTGCTGGAGTTGGGCTTGACAAAAAACAAACAAATAAACCCCTGCAATAGCTAAACACTGTTACTTAATAGAGCTTTAAATACTTACCAGCTTCTAGTGTAAAAGTATCAACTTTAAACCCACTCTTTTTTTTTCCTTTTTTTCCCCCATGGTTAAGTCTAAGGTTTAATCTCAACCGATGATATTTTTCTTCTGCCTAAGCCTTGATGTGTTTATGGCACACTGCTTGTGGTGACAATCCTACTTTCAGTAGCAATATCTCTGCTTCAAAATAAGGTATGTCATCTCCTTTCACTGAACTCAGCAGTTTCCTGAGCAAAATTCTGTGGATTAAAAAAAAAAATAAAATAAGAAACTGTTTGAAATACAGCCCAAACCCAAACATCTTTCTGAACTTATTTAAATTTTTAAAAAGAATGTATCTTTCTTGTTTTACCCTGCCATTATATCCACCAATGTCATCACTGCATGGCTTCCGCTGAACCAGACAGACCACAAAGCCTTTATCCACTTTCTCTTTGATGAACACTCAGTGCCTTGTTTTAGAATTTTGTTTAATTTCTTTCATTGAGCGAAGTGCTGGCACCATCTGCTGGGATTTTTGTCACTGCAACCACTAAAGACAGAATCACAGAATGGTTTGGGTTGGAAGGGATCTTAAAGATCACCACATTCCAACTCCCCCTGCCAGGGGCAGGGACACCTGTCACTATCCCAGCTTGCTCAGACCCCTGCCCAGCCTGCCCTTGGACACTCCCAGGGACGGGGCAGCCACA
Source organism: Onychostruthus taczanowskii (assembly GCF_017590055.1). NCBI lineage: Eukaryota > Metazoa > Chordata > Aves > Passeriformes > Passeridae > Onychostruthus > Onychostruthus taczanowskii. The sequence continues at coordinate 802,085 of NW_024498685.1, forward strand.
GCTTCTCTGGGCAACCTGTGCCAGGGCCTCACCACCTTCACAGGGAACACTTTCTTCCTAATATCCAATCTAAACCTCCTTTCTGTCAGTGTGAGGCCATTCCCCTTGTCCTGTCGCTCCTGGCCCTTGTCAAGATTCTCTCTCCATCTTTCCTTTGGGCTCCCTTCAGGCACTGCAAGGCCACAATGAGGCCATCCTGGAGCCATCTCTTCTTCAGGCTGAACAATCCAAGCTCTCTTAGCCTTTCCTTCTGTGTGAGGATCTCAGTCCTTGCATGTATAAACGTACCAAATATTCCCAGTTTGACTCATATGGGTACATTTTTTGTTATTATTTTTATTTTTTCTACACCTTTCCTAGATTTAGATTGCATTCACCAGACTCCAGCAATTCCCTGCAGTCCTGGGTCCTGCCTGGGTTTGGGAAGGCAACTAAAAAGTCTTCTGTACAGTTTGGTGCTGAGACTAAGCAGATTAAAGAAGGTGATAGGACTCTAAACTGAAAGAAGGTAAACTCAGACTAGATATAAGCAAGACAGTTTTTTATGGTGAGGGTGGTGAAACACTAGAACAGGTTGTTCAAAGAAGTGACTGATGCCCATCCCTGGAAATCCTTAAGACCAGGTTGGAGGAGGCTCTGGGCTACCTGATCTGTTTAAGATGTCCCTGTGGACTGTAGGGGGATTGGACTAGATGACCTTTGGAGGACCCTTTCAACCCAAACAATCCTGTGGTTCTATGATTCTATCGACTTCAGTCCTATTGTCCAGATCCTGTAGAAATGGATTTTACTTGTGAAGGAGGGCACTGAGTTTAAATGGAGAAGACTGAGATGAAAAACAGCCTCAAAGAAAAACTGAAGCACTTCCTTAATTTGTGTAAGGTTCAGGAAATAGGGATCAGTCTGTGACAATATAACCAAACTCTTTTTCTGTAGATCTCAGAGCAAGATTTTAATAAGCTGCGAACCACAGGAACAGGGACTCAAATTAGCAAAGATGTTTTTATAACATTTTCAATCTTGAATATAACCTTGTAACTGGAAATTATCGTAGTCAATAAATCTAGGAATTACTACAGAAATTAGATTCACAAGATTGTTGGGAATGTAAAACTAGGAGAATGTCTAAAGTACCATTTATGTTTGTGTCATATCCCTCATAATATTAAAACAGTTATTAAAAATGCATACAACAATATGCATATTTTACATGCATAAAATATATAGTATGTATAATACATTTGTGCATTACATATATTTTGTATACTTATACATATTATCTATGTATAATATAATCACATGGAATTGTCAAAGCTTTAACTCCCAAACATCACAACGTATACATTTCTTAGTAATTTTAAAATTTTACTAGCTATCTTTACTCTGTATTTTATGTCTTGTCATAAGTTAAGAGATATTTAAATCCTTATGATAGGTGATTCACACAATAAACCTTAAATATATATAAACCTGTTATATTTTGAAGACAGCTTCCCATTTGAATCTCCTGGTTCACCAAGGAGAGGGTGATGTCTTTTTTTCTATGGGTCCAAAATGAAATTACACAACTTCAGCGTTCAAAAGCAGTTTTTAAGATGGAGCACTGGAAACATCAGACCAAAATCAATCAAATGAGCATCACTCTAGGGTGACAAAGTCACCAACCTCTGATTGCACACGTCATCTGAACCCGATGAACAGAAACTTTCTACTGGAAGTTACAATGTTGCAAGTCTCTCTGATACCCTGTACTGAGCTGAACACTGGTAATACCCAATCCCTGCAGAGAATTGCCATTTTGGAGCATTTTCAGGAGCTCCTAAAGGGAGGTATAATAGTGGTGTGGTTGAACATGGTATATGAGGTCTGCTTTTGAAGCTGAATTTCATCTGTAGTATAAGCATGCACTCATATTTGGAAAACTTGAAACTGGGCAATTCCCAGTCAAGCTTTGCTATCTTGTTGATTTTGTTAGTTTTTCAAATGTTGGTTTGGCAGATTTTAAAGCACCAAAAAAACTTGATAACAGTTGATGTAATTTGGCACTAATAATGTGAAGCAGGTGCCAGACCTACCTGAATGATGCACTCTGAATAGGGCTGTTGGGGGCAACAGTGGCAGCACCTGCCAGTTCTTAGGAAAACAGTCTGACATTCCATTTTTAGGCCCATTTCTTCAGTTCAGTCTGAGACACTGCTCAGTGCTTCATCCAGCCTCATCCCCAATGGACTGTGGAGCACATTGTCTTGAGGAATCTGAGGGCTCTGGGCAGATGGAGCGGTGATGTCATCCAACTTTTCCATTTCTAGTTCCTATGAACATTTGCCTTATTCTTACATGCCAGCTCTTTCTCGGCATGTTTTAGACTAGAAACATTTTTTTTTCTGGGTGTAGAGAAGGAATCACTTCTTTTTGATTTCAGACAAGATCTGGCAAGTGAGCTCTTGTTGCTAGTCAAAGAAAAAGCCTTAAAAAATTAACACAGAATCTGTGTTTAGCAAAGTGATTTGCATAAGCTGTACACTTGGTTCTTAGAGTTGGAACAGTTCTAACCTATGACAAATTCCTCTGTCTGGGCTGTCTTCCAAAATCATTTTCATCTACCCTGGCAAAAGAACTGAAGTCTGCATTCTGCACTAATTAAAGGCCTTCAGGAGAAGGGCCCCAGTTGAAATGCTGACACACTTTGTACACGCTTTATTTGTGAAAGGGGATACTGAGCCCATTTGATGGCGCCTCCTGCTCCGTCAGGCCATGCAAAATTTTAAGTGGGGAAACAAAATGGGCACAGTTATGTCTTGTTAAGGTTCTGAGTTACTAGAACACTGCAGTTTTCTTAGTTTAAAAGCCTGATATGGAGATTTTTTTGATCTTTGAATAAGACTAATAAGCAATAAAAAGGCTAAAACCCATGCCAGTTCCTTAGTGAATATGAACTGACACTCCCAATTTTTATTAAGTACTATGGCTTAATGGAGCTGAGTCTCTGTCTCCCTAAATATCTTCATTTTGGAAACAGCAGAATATACACACAGCATCCCTTTTACATAGAACGGGGAACTGCTGAAAAGGGAAGTCAGGGAGAACAGCTGTCCCAATAACTCTCTGGAGTTCTTCCAGCAGGACTACCACTCCAGTAGGGATGCTTTCCATTCTAGATCCATGACAGGCTTCTCAGCTTTTTAATATTCCCAATGTATTCAATGGAAATCAGAGTCCTTGACTGAGGAAGGCACCCAGAAAGTCTTTTTTTCTGAAGCTGGTGTCCTGTGTATTCACCACCTGCTTTGGAACACACGTGCTTGGGCTGAAGAGAGATTTTAACTACTCTGGATGTAAACTACTTTATCCAAGTGCCCAGCAGGAGGCAAGGAAAGAAACTCCTCCTCTGTGGGGAGTCTCACCTAGTAGGAAGTCTGAAAACATGGATTAGACTCAACTCTGCAGCTGAACTACACTGAGAGCTCTGGCAGAGACTAACAGAGCTTAACCAGGGTTCAGTGCACTCACCCTGGCCAGGGAGAGGGAAGTACATCTATCCAGCAGCAGATGTTCGGATGCTTAGTGACCTGTGGGAAAACACTTGGGAGAGGCAAGGGCACTTAGGCAGCTGCATGGTGTTTGTGGAATTTAAGGAATCCCAGCCCATGTCCTAGGCTTTTCTCCTTGCTCATTTGCAATGAGTGCAGGAAAGAAAAAAAAAAGGAGGAGCAGGAGGATTTCTCCCTCAGATATTCTTTCAGCATTCCTCAGGCTTCACCCTGCGTGTTTGCCGAAGCCCTCACTAAAGGATTTTTTATAAAGCAGCAATGCAGTGATTCCATAGCCTCTGAGACATATTCAGGGGTTTTGCTAGCAAATAAACTCACAAACATAAGCAACATTCTTTATGAATCCTCATCCTTTCCTTAGGAGGATGAATTTCTAGCCTGTTTTCTATGAATTTTAAATGCAAAGTTTCCACAAGTGCAAACGCTCCAGTTTTTTTCTGCCTTCTTGGGCACAGAGGACAATCCTGTCTTGTTTTTGTCCCTGAAAGTATTGACTGTATTAGACACTGGGCACGTGCTTTTGAAAGAAAAGCACCATGAATGCTTGCATGTCCCTGTATTATCGGCCACGTGCTCCATCCCTGGGAGACAAACGGGCCACTGAAATGCGGCTGGCCTGGACATCCCACATACCAAGCAGATGCAAGCAGAATGCCATAGGGAAATAAGAAACACATTGTATGTGATTTAAAAGGCTTACAGCTATGGAATATTCCTCTGAAAGCCTAATGAACATCTCCAGCACATAGACAATCAAAGTGCAAAACTCACCCTGCATCAGGATACAAAACCACGAACTGGAGATAATCTTGGAAGAGACCCACAAAATAAATCTACTTACAGCAGCACCTATAAATCATGCAACTCCAGCACTTGGCTTGTCAAAATGTTTCCTAGCTCAGGTTTTTCTGTGGAGAGGAGGCTGTCTACACAGATTCTTTCTTAATTTTATGCCTTCTGTTTGCCTCTCGGGTGAGCTTGTATCCTGGGTTTGGGGTTTGTCTTTGTTTTGCTTTCTTTCTCTCCTAATATATCTCAGACTGACTTTGACAAAGTTAGTGATTAGAAATTCAGATTTCTTACACAAGGCTGGGAAAAAAAAATCTGCAAACACTTGTTCAAGTGACTGAAAATACAGGTTTTTTTTTACCTGGTGACTATTGGAGTGATTGGATCAATGTTTGGATATAACAGGGAGAATATCTAGGAAAAAGGAAGGGGGAAATGGGTAAATCTCTCAGGATTAATCTTCTGGGGGTACTTTTTTTGCATGGACCTCCCTACTTATGACACATATGAGCTCTTGGAAGTACCTTTGCAGAGTTTCCACCAAAAGCTGAGCTGGCAAAGGAGAAAGCAGTTAACAAGATAATTTCATCCCCATTCTCAAAGGGAAACAGCTCTGAAACAATTCCTTCTAGAAATGTGTTAATTCCCAAGTGGAGGAATAGCTGGTGTTAAACCTGTATTGTGAGGTGAGAAGCAGCATTAAGCAGGCCCGGCTCAGTGGCTTTCTATCCACAAGACTAATTGTAACAAGAGCTTAGATTGTCCACTCTGAGGTTTGAATCTAATGTATGTAAATAGCCTTGGTTGTGTTATTCCTGCTTATCCCTCTGTCCCTTGCACAGAGGAGCTCTGACACATCTTCAGGAGAGAAACTATTCCAGCTCTGTTCCTCCATACACTGCTGATTGCTTGTAGGACTTTGGAGCACGCACAGCATAATATTTTTGTATGCAAATATTGGAGGGTGTCTCAACTTTGGGGACAAAACTCTAGGAGAACCACCATAAAAACAGCACAAAACCACCAACATTCCCCACGTTGCTCCAGCATGGACAGATGATCAAGACTGCCAGGAACAAATTATGCACTTTCACACACAAAAGAGGAAGAGTGGTAACAGATAGACAGGAACTAGGCTGAGACTCAGGAGACCAGGCTGACAGACTTCAGCACTAACTCCTGCTCCACGACTGAACTGCTGCAGGACCTGGGGAACTCAATTTGCTTCTGTTTTCTTGCCCATTCATAGTATAAACTCAGAGGGTGATGACTGCCTCTTGCTGCACATTTGAACTGCACAACTGGAGCTCAGTTCAGGCCTATTGCTGCTACTGCAGTTGAAATAATAGCAGGTAAATAACTTACACAAACCAACCAAATAAGCTGGTGGAAGAGTGCAGATGGGCATGAAAAGAGATACGGGTGAAAGAATGCGAAGGAGCAGAAAAGACAGGGGGAAAGAATGGCCTGAAATGAAAAAAAAAAGTGAGAAAAGGGAGTTAAAAAACAGCAGAAGAGCACAGACAGAACATGGTAATTCCAATATCAGCTGCTGCCTGCTGTTCCACACTGTCCAGAGGGAGATTTGAAATGGTTTAAACACAGAAAGAAGTGAGCAGGGAAACCATTCTGCCCCTCACCAGCCCTCTGCTAACCTCAATTCCCCATTCATGAACTCCTAAAAAACCTTCAGTAATCTGAACCTGTAAAACAATTGGTTCAAGGCAGTGGAATCTCCCTTAAGGATCCAGCACCACCATATCCCCAGCACACCACTCTGCCAGCATTTATTAGTCCTCCAGGGGTCATCTTTGACCTGTGCTAATGTAATCCTGCTAAAACCTTCTGGCTGTCTGGGGCCTGGCTGTCTTCAGCAACACACCGGTGTGAAATAATTATGGATTAGAATAAAATTAAAATGCAATTTTCAGGCATTTCAGCTGTACTTGTGGCTAAGTGGTAGACTCTAGAAGGTTGCAAGTAACAGCTGAGAGGCTCAAAATACTGTGATAGAAGGTGAAGTCCATGGAGAGGCCCAAGCTAATGCATTTTCAAGTCAATGGAAAGCTTTCTCTGTTTCTCTGAGTGTTGAAGTCTGTGAGGGACTGGATGAGATCCAGTTGAGGCCCATAATTACCAGAAGTTGCTACCAACCAATGACTATTCAGAGGGTCAAATTAAGCAAAAAGATGGTTGCAGTAACATGTTTAGTGACCAATGGCTGCAGACACAAAATATTTTTCATTCTTCACAGTGGTCTGGGGTCAGAAGACCAGGGAAGAAAAGGCATGAAGGCAATAATAATGAATTTATCAGTCCATACTTGCTCCCACTGAGGGGTCTGGAGGAACAATGAGATGTAGACCCCATTCTGTTTCCCAAAAGATCCAGGGAGCTGCAGGCTGGAGTCGCTGTGCTGATCAGGCTGACTCCCTTTACCAGCACTGAACTGCTGCTTTAAAATAAAAATCCAAGAATTTACCTATCACTACTACACTGCCAAACATAACCGAGATTTCTTAGAATCTGCTCTCACTGTGAGTTTTGTGTAAAATGTTTCCCAAGATGTCTTTGTGTGGCTATTAGTTATTGCAGTTGATGTGCTGTGAAAGATTTTAAATGGCAAGTCACAGTGTTTCCTTGAGAACTTTCTGTTATGGACAGCTCTTAAGTTAAACTGGGGAAACAGAACAACAGCAACAAAAAGCAATAATGAGGCTGTAAAGGAATGGGAAATTTTCCTGGTTTCCACCCTCATTGATAATTAGTCAGAAACACAGACTTTAGGTTCAGCCTGAAGGAAGACACTGGAATAAAAACTGCTTAAGACAAGGAATCAAAGTAATTCTTCAGCCATTTTAAATCTTTCAGGAAAGCTAAACTAAACACTGCAATACATTTTCAGAATAAATTGTCTAGAGAAATAATGGAATTTTTAATTTTGGAGAATTCCAAGCAAAGGCCAGGCTAATGCTTGCTAGGAACAATGTAGGTGGTGCTGATGCTATGGTGGAGCAGGGGAATAGACCAGGAGACCTCTTCAGGTCTCCTGTAAATTTATCTTCTTGGATTCTGTGCCTACAAACAAGAATGTTTGCCAAGAACATGCTAAACTTGGGAAGGTGTGCAGTAATGTTTTAAATCCATTTATATACAAATGAAAGTTTAAGAAAATATACATACGAGATGAAGAACTGCTAATGAAAGATGACAGAGCAATAACAAACAGGCATTTGAAATGTGGGCTGAAAATAAAACAGGATTCAGCCTGAAAAATGCATGCTAACATACTTGGGGAAATATAATCCTAAATAATATCCCCAGTGGGAAAGCAAAACCTGGAAATAATTTATTTTACAAAGGAATTTTCGGGCTGATTGAGGACATTGAATCAGATAGATGAGTTTTAAGCACCACCATAACAGCTGGAGCTCAGCTGGGACTTCCAAATTCAGGTTTGCTCCTGCTGCAACCTGAGGCACACAAATAAATCTCCCAGCACTCACAGTAAGAGTCGACCATCTGATTTATACTTTGATTGAAAATGTGAGTCTCTGAAACTTCAGCTGGAGACCATCAGCTGTGCCTGGAGATAGGGCCTGATGGCAATGAGGCTGGACACTGTTTCCAACAGAGCAAGGAAGCAGGCACACTTCCACCCCTCCCCAGTTTACATGCAGTAAGGCAGTTTGAGGAAAGTCTTGACTCCCTCACATTAGTAAAGATTAAAGTTCCTCTTGCTGGCTTCTAGGGACACAGAACTGTACCAATACTGGATATTCAAAATTTTTGAGAGTAGTTGGAAGAAAACACTAGGCAAGTAAGAAGAAAACACTAGGCAAGTAAGTAGAAAATAATTCAAGTGATGAGATAAATCACAGAAAGCAGCATGAAGAACTGGTGAAAAAACCCACCACATACACAGACATTGACAATAACTCTTGCAAATTATTAGACATAGTCTCTTTTATCTGCCTTGGCTGCTAATTCTGTTCCCTACCTTTCTGCTCACAAAGAAATCCAAATCCATTGAGGAAAATTCCTTCACTACCTGATAAGAGCAGTCAATTCCAAGGCCCTTGCAAGGAACCTTAAAATCTGGCTAGACAGAGATTACAGAAATCCTACACCCCACCTGCTATATGGGTGGCAGCACTTTTTTACCCAGTTGTAGAGAAAAACAACAGTCTAATTTCAGAGACTTACTTCCACAGAGTCCAGGAGCAGTAATTTTGGTGTCAATGTTTTCTTTAACACAGTTTTGCATTCTGTCAGTGTCACTCAGCAGCTCCTGCCATAAGTACAAGTCTAAGCAGCTGATGGCAGCGAAGGGAAAGTCTGTGTTTGCTGCATGGGAGATCTGTGGACTCCCACAGTGAATGTGCAGGAGTTCAATGTCCATTACCAGATATTAAAAGAAGCTTGGTTCTCTCTGCCTCCAATACTCACTTTGTGGCTGTTGTGTTCTTTCCTAACCATTCCAGCTGGATGTTCCTGTGGATTCCTGACTGCTCTTACCGGTCCACCCGTGGCAGGAAACAGAAGGTGATATTTCCAAAGGAACTGACCTACAACCTGGGAAATCTGTGTCCTGCTTCTGTTGAGATGATAGCCATGGGGTAAAGCAATCCTTCCCCTTTTCCCTGCTGTTGATAGTGTTTCTCCATCCAAACAGAACTTTAATAAGATCTCCCTGTTTTAACAACATCATGAACTGAAGTCACTTGCTATACTCTGGCAAATGTGGGTGATCTGTGTGATCCTCCAATGCAGAGTGTTTTTCTCCATGAAACTTTTCCTGTTCTTGAGAGGAATTTCATTATCTGATTTTTTTTTTTTATTGCTACTCCTGTATCTTACAAACCCTTATTTAAAGGGTTTGATGTTGGGCTTCACTAGATAAAGCACAGAGAAGCTGTGTTGGACAAAATCACTGAATTCACTGTGCATGATCCTCTCTGAGGACCGTTGGTGGTGGAAAATACAGCACAACTGCTGGCACAAACCATGCTCCTGCTGAGAAATACAGGATTAGCAGAATCTGCCCATGCAGGGAGCTGAGCCATCTAGGAGGATACAGTCCAGGTTTCTCAAGTCTCCTGTGCCCCCTCTATGGTCTCGGGTCTGTCATGGAGCCCTTTAGGATGCAGAGGGTCAGTTTGTCTACTGAACTCAAAGTCATAGGATCATAGAATGGCCTCGGTTGGAAGGAACCTAAAAAATCATCTTGTGCCAGGGGCAGGGACACCTACTACCATCCAGCTTGTTTAGAGCCCCATCCAGCCTGGCCTTGGACACTTCCAGGGATGGTGCAGCCACAGCTTCTCGGGGCAACCTGTGCCAGGGTCTCATCAATATGATCAGAAGAATGGAGCTCCTCTACTACAAGGAATGGTTGGGATAATTGGGATTGTTCAGCCTGGAGAGGAGAAGGCTTTGGGGTGACCTCATTGTGGCCTCCCAGTGCCTGAAGGGAACCCACAGGAAAGATGGAGAGAGACTCTTGACCAGGGTCTGGAGTGACAGGACAAGGAGCAATGGCTTCACACTGATAGAGAGGAGGTTTGGACTGGATGTGAGGAAAAGATTCTTCCCTGTGAAGGTGAGGAGTCATTCCAGATTGAATGTGGAAACATGCTCAAACTGGGGCAAATACAGATTCAATAGGCTGTTAGGAACAGGAAGGTTAGTTCTCAATTCACTGGCCTTCTTTGTAACTTCAGTGTTTGTCTCCTGGCTGTGCAAATGTTCATAAAACAACACAGATGACTGGCCAGCATCAGCTACAAAGTACACAGATATAAATCTTAATGAAGGGGAACAATTACTTACTAGTATTTACTTTACCTCTGCTATTTTAGTTATGCTTTCTAGTACATTTCTAAATAAATGCCCTTCTTGCTTTAATATTTAAAGATCTCTTTCACAAGCAGACAGCATTTCATATGTTTATTCACATGAAATCTTATGGCTTGTAGGTATGTTTCTTCATTCAAAAACATCACATCACAAAAACCTCTATCATGTCTTCTAAATTCATTGTTTCAGTATTTCTGGTAAAGTAGTTTCTTGCACTAGATTTACTGTTCAAGGAGCAACCTTTGGGATTCTATGAGTCTGTGAGTTGGGTACTTGAAACACATATCAAATCAGCAACAAGGGTAAAAATGTTTATGAACAACTCCTAATATTTATAGTGTAAATATTTCTTTGTTACATGGCACTGCTGTTAGAATGTTTCAGAAAAATTCCTGAATGTAAACATCTTAATTAATGCAATAAATGTTAAAAGCAAATATATTAATTACCTTTAAAATTAGATCCAGTGAATTTTTGGGGATACACCATATAAAATAATTTTCCACCACCTTTGTGCGGAGCTAAAGTAATGGATTTTTCTTTATTCCTGTTATTCCTGTAGGGTGGATATAAGGAAAAGGGCACTGGAACAGGCTTCATAGTGAAATGGTCACAGCACAAGGCTATGAGAGCTCAAGGAATGTTTGGACAATGCTCTCAGGAACAGGGTGGGGTTGTTGGACTGTCTGTGCAGGGCCAGAAGTTGGACTCAATGGTCCTGACGGGTCCCTTCCAACTGAGGATATTCTGTGATTCTTCATAGGATTACTCAGATAACGCAGTATGTCCCCTATGGGTTTTTGTCAGTATTTTGGTTTGTTTCATGAGCAACTGGATTTCCAGACCTTCTACTTTTTATTAACTTCCACATTAGCATTAATGCAGCACTGGACATGTAATTTTTTGGGCTTCTGCCTTTCAGGCTCTGATTTGCATGAATATGTTTCTTCAGCTTTCTTTTGGTGGATATTGATATCTTTTGGAAAATGTTTGGAAAGTGCTATCATCGGACCCCTGATAAGACAACCCAAAGGCAGTGGGATCTGCTTTGCCAGCATTGCCACTTTCTGTTACTTCCTTGCTGGTACTCTTCTGCTACATTAGTTAACAATCTAAGAGCAGTAATGGAGTCACAATTAAGCCCACTAATCTGGTAACAATATGGCTACATCCCAAATTTCTGAACTCCAGGGCATGTTCTTTGGTGATCTTTTTTCAGTTCCCTTCTTGCTTGTGATTTTGTGCACTGTATGCATTGCTTTTGGTGTTCAAACCCTTGATTAATAATGCAGTTACCACTGTCTCTGCACAGCTCATTTTTTTCTTTTGTCAACATTTCAGTCCTTATTGCTGCAGACTCAGTTCTCAGCCTTTGTATCATTTCTTGAACCTGTTTTCACAGAGACATGTTAGGTGTTATCTCCTTCAGGTTTTTGCTCTATCAAGGTAGAATAAAAATGATGCATCATTGCTTGTACAGTTTTGGCAGCCTTACAGTTGCCTGGGGAGAATGGAATTTGCTTTGCTAAAGAAACAAAATCTGAATTATTCAAGAGCTTGTCTGCTATGTCACATAATTTTTTTTGTACAGGGGTCTGAAACCACAGCTCTAGTAATGAGTTTTCAGCACAATACAAACTTTAATTGAGTCTTTTCTGACCTCATGGTCTTCCATGAGACCACTGTGAGTGAAACCTCATTATTTGCTGCTTAAATTATTTGCAAAATTAGTCTTGGCCAAAACATATTTGTGACAGCACTTTTCCTTCTCTTGTTGTCCTACCCTTCTCTTGTAGAAAACTCACTTCTACTGACAGACTGGTTTATTGCTTTATAAAAATGTCTTTTTGGAAGGTGGAGTCTCTTTGTATTTAGTCTCTTTCATATTGACACAAGTAACATTTGCTGGTGGACTATTTTTATCTTTATTTGTACCCATTCCAAGAGATTTATGACCAGGCTTTCCAAGAACAGCAAAACATGGGTCAGGGCCATCTGTCTTTTCATTAGTCTCTGTAAGTGCCACTGCAATGACAAGGTTACAGAGTCTGTTGGGATAAAAGGAAACCTCTTCTAACTCTCACTTGCCTTCAAGTAGTGGCCTCATCCACTGTGCCCTTTGGTTCCTTTGGATTTGAAGTGGTTTCTGTGTTCCAGTGAAAATCTGGTGGCATCCACACTTAATATGTTCACCACAGACACCAAATCCTCCTGGTGATCTGCTGCATTGTTGGAAACTCTGCCCCTCAGCAGATGCTTGCTCTGAATTTCCATTACCTATATGCTTTTCAATGATGAATACACACCTTCCAGGGTGTTTTTGAAAGCAGCTTGACAATTGGAGTGGATCAGATTCCTGAATCAGTCTCAGGAAAAAATAAAATGGAAATGCATAATTATTCCTTATCCACATCTCTGTCGCTTGGCACAAAGGGTCTTTCCATGTTAAGAACCTCTGTGTGAGTACCAGATGAAATTCTGATTGGTCTTGGATCAGTGAGATATTCATCTCAGAGATATGCTGTCAGTGATGGCAATTAGCCCCACCAGTGGCAGAAATTACTTGAATACAAAAATGAATGAAGATTAGGTGTGTTCATCATCATGCCACTAAAGCTCACATTTTTTTCCTGTTTAGGACTGATGTTACTTCATAAGTGATGGTTACTGCTTCTTGATAGAGCCTATCAAGGAGCAGTAATCCAGGAATCCAGCAGAGAGCAGGAGAGGACCATTTTGCATCCACCAGCTCTTGGTGAAGTCCTAATAATGAAGGTCAAAGGAAATTATTCATTTGTTATTAGGTTTGGAATGAAAGATGCTATTCCAGAGGGGAATATTCACCTGTTAAAATTCTGTTGGATAAAGAAAAGAGGGAGGGAGCAGCTGAGGAATGAACAGGTGGATTTTTGGTGGACACAGGGGAAGACATGGGAAGGAGCTCTTAAAATAAATACACCTCACAGGTACCATCAGGAAAAGCCCAAACTGCCTATTTTTCCAAGCTCTGACATTCCAGAGGGGTAACCAGTGGTTATAACATCCATTTCTATATTCCTTAGATGCCTAGTGCCTTGTTGGGAAGAGATAATATTTGGAGCTGAATAAATCCAGGGATGTAATTCCTGATAGTAAAGCCCTGGGGGCCCAGGTTTTGATATTCTTCCAGCAACCAAACCCAACAGAGGGAAGAGGTGGAAAACCCATCCTGGAAGAGGTGGAAAACAGTCAGTCCACTGGTGGAATTCCTGGGAAATAGAAAGCAGCAGAAGCAGGAAAAACAGAGTTGGAACCAGACTCCAGCCAGGTAAGGCAGACACCAAATCCTTTGGAATTAGAAATAGGCATGGGTGAGAAGAACTAATTGCTAAATTTGTACCACATGGATTCCTGAGCATGATCCCAGCAAGGAAACTCCATGAGAAGATCCAGATTGAGGACTATTTCCAGATGTGAAGAGTGAGCCTTGGAATTGTCTGAAGGACAGTACAAAGATCAGCTGTCAAACGTGGAGATGTTATCAGACAATTACTCTGGAGTGTTTAGTTCCCAAGACAAGTCAATCTCCTGTATTTTGAAGCTCAGAAATCTGGGAAGACCACAAGTAATGCAGATAATTGACTGGCATATAAAACTGCTGGGGAATGGTAGGGAAAATCATCCTATTAGGGTGACTAGTTTTGTACAGGAATTGTGCAAAAATTGTCCAAAAGAATAGAAATCAAATTGGATTGACATATTCCTTGGAGACCACAATCCAGTGGGAAAGCTAAGAGAAGGAAACAAAACTAAAAAGACAAATGACCCAAATCTGCCAAAACCATCAAATGGCCACATTCCCTGGCACTGCTGAAGAATTCAGGCAAGCTCCAAGAAAAAGGTGAGCCCATATGGAATCCTTTATGGGAGACCATATCCCCCTGTGACCCTTCCTGGGGAAAGCCATGGGATAGGTCATCCCAGTTTCAGAGAATATGTCATTTCCTTGGGAAAAAGACTTTGCATTACTTTATTGTTTTAGCCTAATCAGTAACCTGGGATATGCAAGTCCATCCTCCTCAGTGGGGAGACTGGGAGTACATCTGGACGTGGTGAATTTCTGGGAGAACCCTGGAGAAAAAACCCTCCATCTTTGTAAGTCCATGTCATAACTCATTGTGTCAGCCACTCCTGTTTGATCCCAGTGGATTTGTCCTCTTGTATTTAACCTCAGCAGCACTAATTATGTGCTGGGAACACAACAGCTGGGAATTAAGCAGCCTTTGGTACTTCTTTTCCATAAAATCTCTCCATCCCATTCTTCAATCCTGTTGTGCACAGAGGAAAACCACAAAACTTCATATTTTCCCCTCTCCCCTTCACTTTGCCTCCTCTTTTCCTGTAGGATTTGGGCTATCCAGTCTTGGATGTGGATTAGGCAGAGCACCTTGGAAGCTCATCTCAAGGTGGGATTGGAGCAGTGTTAGCACCACCATGGGTTCTCCCAAGGTTTGTTGTGAGGAGCTGCATCTTGGGAAGGGCTGGAATTTTGTACTGTTCTGGGCTTCTTTTCCTTTTTTTGCCTTTTGGGCCACCTCAGAGGAAAAGCTGGAAACCAAACCAACTGAAGGGGATTCCCAAATTCCTTTCCAGACCTTCAGAGGAGGCCCAAATCCACATGGAGCTGAGAAGAGGGATGTGAGGAGAATGGGAATAATTGAGCCTCAGGACTCTGCATTTCATTCTTTTAATGTGTTTGGAGGTGCAGGAAAAATGAAATCGCAAAGAAATTCTGTGTCTGTAACATCAAGTGTAACCTCTTTAAAGCCAAGTCCTCGGAGCAGGGTTTTCCCCAGGGTAAATCCAGATGTGACATGGAAAATTCTCAGCAAGGATTTCCAGCCTTGACTACACAGCTTTTGGAAAAGCTTAGTAGCCGAACAATATCAAATTTATATCAGATTTCTATCAAGTGTGGTGTTTACATCTGGGACCACTCAGTTCCCTGGGTGTCAAAGTCCTTCAAGTAGCAAAGCTGAGCTTTTGAGAATTCTTTGCGTTTTTGAGAATTCCAAGTGTCCCTAAGATTCTTAATACAATATTTAAATGATTAATACTTAGTTGAGACAATATAAAGTGGATTTGTTAGAGTGGCAGAAATGTTTTTTTCACCTGGAAGTTTGTTGGGATAATCAACATTCCTTATGTCAGAATTAACTGGTCCTCGAAGTCCTTCAAGTAGCAAAGCTGAGCCGTTTTTGAGAATTCCAAGTGTCCCTAAGATTCTTAATACAATATTTAAATGATTAATACTTAGTTGAGACAATATAAAGTGGATTTGTTAGAGTGGCAGAAATGTTTTTTTCACCTGGAAGTGTGTTGGGATAATCAACTTTCCTTATGTCAGAATTAACTGGTCCTACTTTTCTTTCTAGATTGTGGATAATTGGGGAGAATATTTGGGATACAGAAATGAAATGCACAAGGAAAGTTTCATGTTCTCAAGGGAATGCTTTAGGAATGTACAGCTTCTGAACTGCACAAGTAGAGTCAGGCTCCCACAGAAACCTTCAAAAGCTGGAAGGGACAGGGAAGAAAATTCCAAGAGTGGTGTGGGAACTGCTTTCTCTTAGGTCTGGACACTGCTGAGGTTGGAATGACTTAAAAATATTCCTTGTGCCTCTCTTGTTCCCAGCCCAGGACTAAGTTGGTGCTCTCTGAGTGGCTGCAGCTCCCTGGATGTGGAGGGAGGAGGTCTCTGCTGGAGAGTGGGAGAAATGTCTCTGCTGGTTGCTGGGTCCTCGGTGGGCAGAGAACTCTGATTATGGCAAGATGGGTTTGTGAATATTGAACCAATCCTACCTCCTTTTTAATGAGTTGTATCAATTAGTCATCAGCAGGGACCACTTTTAGCCAGCTTTAGTTAAGTTCCTTTTCCACAGATTTCTTGATGTTTTGATCATGACATCAGCAAAACCTTAAGTTTGATAAATTAACCCTGAAAAGCTTCAATGAACAAATCCTGAGGGAATTGGGGATTGGATATCTGGGATCTTATGGCCCTTCAAGGACATGTTAGGTTTACCCACTGATTTTGCTTTCAAGGGAAACTCCAAGATAAGAATAATCAAAATATGAATCAGTTCTCATGAAACTCAGCTTTTCAAAGCTTTATTTAGGATCAAAAAAGATGGGAATGCCTTTGGCAGAAAAGCACCTGTGAAGCAAAGCAGACTTTAAATGCCTGTAACAAGATTACAGAAAATCCTCATGTGCATATATATGTATATACACACACACATATATAGATAGATATAGATTTTTTTATAGCAGTTGAAGGTAAACTGTCAGGGCTGGGTTTGGAAATATTGTTTTACAATAAAGTATTCTATAATTATGCATGTGATGTTTAATATTTAATATACAAAATTAAATTATTTGCCAATTTTAGAGTACTGCATTGAAAGTCTATGTGATTTTGCTTCTTTCCCTGTTCCAGGAGAGTGCTTAGTTATCTATAAGGTTGTAACATCGGAACCGCCAATTTCAGTGCCTATATCTGGACTTGATATATTATCTGTATTATTGTTTAGATGCATTGTTTTAGACAGAACTAGGGGGCTGGAAGAGAAAATTGAAGAAAAAAGTTGTAGAGAAGGGGCAGAGCAAGAATGTAGAGAACGTAATTTAGGATTGAAACCCACGAGTCTGCTGGTTCAGTCTCCTGGCAGGAAGTGGTGAAGGAGATCAGTCGGTGTTGAACGGAGGTGTTCCGTGGGTTTGCTCCAGCCAGACGAGGATGTGGGGGACACTCTGCACCCCAGCCAGGGCAGGGAGGGCTGAGAGGGACAGGGGGGTCTCCCCAGCCTGCTGGGAGTGGTGTCACACGAGGCAGATGGCTACAAAAGTTCATTATCCTTATGGAGATGGGTCCATGCTGTCTGTTTGCCATGTACCTGAGACCCCTGGCATGGTCTGGGTCTCATTTTGTAAAGGGTGAGTGTTGCACAGAACTAGTCTGAATTATAATTTGAGATGTTGTGTGCTGTGGGCTTTGGGGCATACTTTTTTGTTTTGAATGGGTCACACTGGAAAGTTTCATGTATAGGTGGCTCTGATCTGCTGGGTTTTGTGCTGCTTGTCCCACTGCAAGCTCTGAGCAAAGGAAGGACGTGGCAGCTCTCTCACTGAGTTGGCATCCTTGGCCTCAGCACTTATGAAAGCAGCAGGCAGGTTTCTTGCCTGCTGAATCACTTCTTGTGGTGTTAAGGCTGACATCCAGTGCTAAAGAAAATTCCTCTCTTTTCATGTGACAGCAGCACTGACTTGGGCAGAGTACTAAAAACCTCAGAATTTCAGGTGTGACACAAAAGAAAGCTTAGAGTGCAAAAAGGTTAATGTGTGCCCAAATTGCCTCTGGAGGCAGTTCTGCTGTCTGTCCTCACACAATTGTGTCTTCTGAAAATGTGACCATTTTATTCATTGTGCTGTACAAAACACTTCTCATAATTACAAGGAAACAGATGATACTAAAACTCAAAGGAATTTGGATGTGTAGAAGCAACCTATTTTTTCTTCTCCAGTGCAAGGTGCTTGATGTTAGGAAGTACTGAAAAGCAAGGAAATGGTTATAGTCGAGTTGGTTTCTCTGTATTTATTATTTCCCGCCCCCCCCCCTTTTTTTTTTTAAACAGAGGAGTGACTGGGAAGGTTACAGGAACTAAAGCTGGATGTAATAAATCCCATGATCTTAAAAAGAAAAGAGGCTTAATGGAGAAGTTAACAGTCCTGTGAGGGGATTGTTTTTGAACTCAGAGGAAGTAGACTGCAGAACCATGAAATGCCACCTGAAGGAGCCTAAGTCAAATTGGACTTTTTTGTCATTTCCTCATATTGTTTTTCTTATTTTTAACCTCAAGGGCTGACACTGTCTAGCCTACCCCAGCACGGCATTGGATGGATCCTTCTGTCTCTGCTGGAGGTGTAGCTTCACAGCCCAGGGGAGGAGTCACGGCTGGGGCAGGGGAGGCCGAACCTGCTGCCAGTGGGCTGGCAGGGCGACTGGCCTGATTGAAACAACTGGACACAGTGCAGTCACAAAGGGACTGTGCTTCTACCCAAGCTCCTGCCAGGATTGTGGACATGGGTGGAAATTAAGGGAAAGTGACCCAGATCAAGCTATTTTGTGAAATTGTGTTTGTTAGGGAAAGAAGGTAAGGATGATAAATCTTGGGCTGAATGAGTTTTTTTTTTTCCATGAAATGCCAAAAGCAATATTGGGAAACTTACAGATTCTGTTGGTAATGGCTATATACTCCTGCACTTATCCTATTAGTTTTTCTTTCAAATACTGGAAATTCAGAGACTATTCAAATGGAATTGTCTTCTGTCCACGTGGTATTTTCTTGGTTGTTAAAAAAAACCCCCAAAAAACAAAAAAATAAACAACACAACAAACTCAGTCAGTAATAGTTAAAACTCTTGAAATGCAATTACTCATGACCAATGAAAATGGCTGTATGACAGGCAAGGAACACAGCCAGGAGCAGGTGATGCCTTAATTCTTGAGTGGAGACCAACCTGTTGTCCCTAGTGGGGAAACTTCTCTACCCCTTCAGAGCACAGGGACTGAATTTGGTTTGATTTGAACCAAGGCAGTCCAGGCTTTCCCTGCCCTCTTAGGTGGGGCAGCCACCAGCCTGTGACACTGGAGCTGGGGAGGAACTTCAACTCTTCTGAGCGCTGACCTTTATTATTCCAGAGTCCTTTTGGGAGGATGTACACATGTAAATTGTTAAAGCAACATGCTGCTCTCCAGGGCAGTTTGACTCGTTTTGACTCACCCTTCTCCAGGGGTGGGGGAGGAGGTGGGGACTCGGGGGCTCTGATGTCATTTGGGGCACCCCAATGTCTCTGGGAGAGCCAGGATGCTGTGGAGAAGCAGGTGAGTGGGGAATGAGGGGGCTCATGCTTGGGTGCCCTCTCCCAGAGGGACCCAAAACTGCTGGAAAATTCACAGGGAGGGGGTGTGTGTACAATACTAAAACCTGTCAAGTTTTTAATTTTTCATAGATTGACAAATAATAGTTATATATTAATTCATTTCAAAATAAGCCCTATCTATTATATACAGGAATGTAAGAAACTCTGAATGGAGATCTGTAGGGTTTGAAAGTAATGACATAACGTTTTTATATATGAATGAAACAATCAAGTGCCTGAAAACATAAGAAGATATGATCGGGGTGAAGGAAATAAAAAGCGCTCTATCCCAGCTTTTCCCTCCGCTCTCTCGCCACCCCACACGGTCGCGGCCCCCGGCTGAGCTGTGCGGTGGCGCTGCCGCCTCCGACACCGCCCCGACCGTCCCCGCTGTTCCCGGCTGGGTGACACGGGACACTGGCGCGGCTGCCGAGCACGGGAAGAGCAAGAGCCGGGACCGAGCGAGGCCATGTCTAGAAACAGAGCGGAGGGGTGAAGGCGAGTCAAGGGTGCAAACAGTCAGGACCATGAGCGGGGCCAGGCGAAAGGAGTGCAAGGCGGTGACTGAGAAGAATGACGGACGTGGCGCCGGTTGTGCCGGGCGGCAGAAGCGCGGCCGCACCGTGACACGGGCCGGGGATACCGGGCGGGCACGGCGCGGATGGAGCTGCCTGTGTGCCACTCTCAATATGGCGGCGCGAAAAAGGACGCCGCAGTTCGCCACCCCCAAGACGACAGAAGTGGCAAGAAAATCACGTGACAGGACACTACAGAGAGGCGGCCGGAGTTGAGCCACACTCAAAATGGCAGACAGATGCGTCCGTCTTCCCACTGCGCAGCTCCCGCCAGTCCCCGGCGCCGTTGACGCCACCAGCCGTGTTCCCACACCGGGAAACATCATGAAAAATGTCTCTGAAAGCGCCGGGTCGGCGTAGGAGTCAAGTGTGGGGATTTCAGGCCGCCGAAAAGACAGACGCCCTTTTGAGGAGCGGGGGACCTTAACTGTACCACACCGAAGATGGCGGCTTAGCTGGCGATGGCTTCCGCCAGCACCCAAGGTGGCGACGAAGGTCGGAAGTCACGTGATTCCGCACAAAAAATGGTGGTTTAGCAACGCTGCTTCGCGCACGCCCAAAGATGGCGGCATCGCGCGCATGCGCTTTGACAAAAAAAGGACAGGGCAGGTGGGGGGCAGGTCGGGGTGCGCAGGGCAGGGGGCTGGGGGGAAGGAGGGAGAGAACTGAAGTCATGTTGGGGGGAAGGAGGAGGATGGTTGGGGGGCGGTATCATGGAGAGGGGACAGGAGGAGCCGGGGTGAGCGGTGCGGTAGGGTTGGGGTGTGTAGTGGCATGGGGGGGTAGGGGGGACCCGGCTTGGGGGGATGAAGGGGAAGGCGCGGCTGGGGAAGGGAGAAAGGGAGTGAAAAATGAGAGGTATAGAGAAAAGGAACTACAGAAGAAAATAAACGTATAAGAAATGTAAAGAGAGCTATAGAGGCCAGCCCGGCCCGGCTGCACCCTCCCACAGCAAGAACCGAAAGCCAAACACTTGCGCGGCCTCCGCCCCGCGGTTTAAATCCCCTCGACTCCGCCCCGCGCAGGCGCGCTGGGGCCCCGCGCACCTGTGCCCATAAATGCCGGCGGCTCCGCGCCCCCCCCGCCTTGCTGTGGGGGATGCTGCGGGACTTCAGGCCTTGAAGTGGGGCCGGCACCAGGATCCGGGCCCGGAGATCTGAGTCCGGATCCCGCCGATGTCTGCTGGGGTCCTGGGAGGAGCTGTTTCTCCCTCGGCGGGTGGGGTGCGGGATTTGGGCTGGGATGAGGACTGGGATCGCCGCGGGCGGGAGGAGCCGCTCCGAGACACCCGCTTCGGCCGGCGCGGGGCTTGGGTCACGCCGCTGCTTCGGGTTTGGTCCCAGTGTGGCCGCAGGGAGCCGGGGCCGGGCCCAGAAGGATGGCGGCGATTCACTGGAGCAGGCGCTGGATCGCAGCTGGAAGCGACAGGACCGTGGGGCGGCGGCGCGAGCGCAGCGCCCCCCGCCGGGCAGCAGCGCCCCAGGGGTGCCCGAGGTCACCGCAGGTCACCGCCCCGGAACCCCGAGGTCACCGCACCCTCCCGGGCAGAGCAGCGCCCTCCTCCCCGTCCCCCGTGCCCAAACCCCGGGGGCTCACGCCCGCCGCGCCCTCGCCGATCGAGCGGGGCAGGATCGCCGCGGGCGGGAGGAGCCGCTCAGGGGCGGGCACTGCGCCCGGTGTGGGACCGGAGCCCCGCTATGGCTCGGTCCTGCTCCAGCCGCTCATCCAACACCTGCTGGGTGAGACTTGATGCTCTCCCTCAATTCCCCCACTTTCTCTGTGGCTCGTACTCCACAAAATGGGAAATCCCGTGGGTTTAAAAAGCCAGTGAAAACGGTTTGCTCTTTATTTCTGGAGCACAGGCGATTCTGAGTTGGAAGGAGCCACGAGGATCGCCAAGTCAAACAGTGATAAGTGATTGATCCATGTGGAGATTGAATTCAGAATCTTGGCCTTGTCAGCACCCTGCTCCAAGCACTTGAGCCAAGCTCAGGCTCATAAGGAATGTCGGCACAGTGCGTTTGTGGAGGGCCTCAGAGAGCAATTCCTGGTACCGACCACCTGGAGCTCCCACACACCCCCAGGTGTCCCAGCCCCCCCAAACCCCTTCCCTTCCAGCCTGGGGACATCACCCATCAGCAGCGTTAAAGTCAAGGGACTCTTCCCTCACAGAAATTAAACCCCAAGCAATGCTCTTGGAGATTCCTTAAAATAAAAGGTTAGAGTTGAAGTTTTGTTTGCATTAAGTTTGGAGTTCTCCAGGGAGCCAGCTGGAACCACAGAACTGATGGAAAGCTTTCACAGGTGGGTCCCACTGGAGGTGCACTCCAAGGGCAGAAGCAAGTTGTCAGAGCTCCTGGAAAGTAGATGGAACAAATTAAGGTAATTCATCTTCGTTTTCTGGTGATCAGGGACAGATGGAGGGCTGAAGAACATTATCTTCCTCTTCAAACTTGTGTACTCCTGAGTGAATACTGGTTGCATTCTGACATATTTAGAAATGTGGGAAAAGAACAAGAGATTGTGCACAGAAAGGATGCTTTTTCTCCCCTCTTTAAAAATTCACAAAAATGACTGCTTTTGCAAACAAACGTTTTTCCATTTAAGACTTTCCCACCAACTTCATTAACAGAGGTACGTCACACTTGAGACACCTGTTAAACAAAATGGTATAGAAATACCATTGTTTCCTGCTGGTGATAAGAAAAATGGTGTAAACCAAAATTTTCTGTCCTTTACTTCCTCAGTTAGAAACTCTCACACAAATTCCTTTTTTTTTAAAGTTATTTTTAGTATCCTCTCCCTTACATTTAAAAATTCCCAGTAACTTCTTTGGGGGCAACTACACTTTCATTGTATCAACCAGTACTGCAAGACAATAACATTATACCATCTTTTTTCATTGTTTGTGTTACATACAGTACAGAGAGATCAAATTATGGCCAGCCACATGCCTTTGGTAAAAATAAAAGTCTGGTGAGATCACATTTTCTTTAAATTCAGAAAGCCACATGTTGAACTCGTGTTATGTTTTGAAGTTCAATTCTATACAAACTTCTTCAAAGCAAAATTAAACAGCTGTCACGCCACGCAAATGGCAATTTCTGAGCTGCTCCAGAAAAGAGATGAAAGGTTTGAACTTCAGAGAAGCTCTTCACATGTCTTGATCTCCATTAGATTTGTGTTTCAGACAGGGGGTAGAAAGCCTAGTAAATATTCACAAACCTACAAGTCAAAACCAGTGATACCAGTGATAAATATTCTCAGTTTTTAAAAAACTTTCTGTAGGAACACATGTGGCTCATTTAAGCAACTGACGGTCTTCCTTGAGGCGTTTTTTCCGGGGCTGTACAAAGTCATCATCTGAGTCATCGGTAACTTCTGCATTGTCTTTTTCACTCTGGCTGTTTGGCTGCACAGGAAACTTTCTCTCAGGATAAAGGTTCCTTAGAAGATCTTCAAAGTAGGATTCAAGTTTCATGCCAGCATCAGCCACTTCTGAATCGGGCTGTTGGGTGAATTAACAACATCAGTGCATTGTGAAATAGCTTTGTACTTAGATCACATTAGGTCTTTTAGGTACAAACTACAAAAAAAAAAAAAAAATCACCAGCAGAAATGGCTCTGGAGCACAGGGCCCCAAAGAGCACAAAAATACAGTGAGGGCAGATCTTCCAGCCAACAACCACCAATGATTTTTTTCTCTAACTGGTGACCACAGAAGCCACTCACAAAAGCCACACTGCCTGGGTACTCAAAGCTGTATAAAGATTCTAAAAACTCTTAAATCCTGACTGGGGTGGGAGCAGGGGGACAGAGTTGTGTTGTGCTGTAAAACACACAGATATGTCCTTGGGGTGTTAGAAACTTTTCTAGCTTACAGATCTTTTTAGTAACAGAAAATGTTACTTGGTAGACAGTGACTGTAACATGGAAGACTGAGCAGTCCTGAAGTCATCCACAACCACCACAGCTACCAGTTTCATGAAGCAGATATCCCCAGTATAGGAGTAAGTCCTAGCTCTCAGAGTGACTGGATGAGAATTCCACAGAGGCCACTTGGAAAAATTACAGTGGGAATTATTCCCACTGTAATTCTCTCTCCTTTTGTGGTCCACTCAGAACCTGCATCCCTGTTTCACCACATATTCCCTTATGTGCAGTAGGGGATAATAAAAATTACATGCAACTTGAAATCATAAGAATGATTTCCAGAAATGAAAATCCTACTGAATTTAAGATCTGACATAAGCAGGACGAAACCAATTTTTAGATCATAATGCCCACCATTAACCTGTATGATAAAAAGTTGTGTTTTTCTTTAGCTGCTGTTGGGCCATTCAGCTATGTTTGTTGCCACCTTCCTCCCTTCTATGGAAAGATGCCCACTGCAGAGTTATCTCAGACCACAGCAGTGTCAGATCTGATCTATGTTTTCACTGCAGTCTCATCATCAAAGTATGTTTAATACAATAAATTCTTGTGTTTTAAGTTGTACCCTCATTACAGTTACACTGAAAACAACTAAGCCAACAAAGCTGATAAAATGTCTATTTTTCTAACCTCATTAAATTCAGCACAGTTTTGGAAAATCAGTCTGAAATCAGCCACAAAATCTTCTGGCTTATTGTAGAATGAATTGGTCACTTCAAGTCTTTTCTTGATGGTTGACAGGTCCATAGGCTTCTTGATTATTTTGTAGTAATCAGGGACCTAAGTGGATGAAAAAAGTCCAAAATGAAACTATGTTCATAATTTATTGTTCTATAAACCTTTAGATTTGAGGGAGTAGGCAAGATTTAGTCTCATCTTCAAAGTACAACTCAAAGATACAAGAATTGCACTTTTAACATACATGCAGACAGTTTCTGGAATAACAGTATGTATGACAATTTGTTGGCTAAAGTATACTCTTTCCAATGCTTATTTTAAAATCAAAGAAAAACACATAAAACCTCCACTAAGTACATATAGCAGAGCCAATGAGTTGGTTTGGATGTTCTGTAGTAACACATGGGCATAATATGAATTATTCAATCTCTTGTGCCATTTCTTATTATTAAACTCTGTGGAATGTTCTTCAGAATTCTTATTCAAATGGAATAAAGGCTGCATAGGAACATACTACTTTTTGATGATACTCTTTCCCCATTGACTTGTCCTTCCCCACTGCCTTGTCATGAAGAACATCTTTTCATCTGGTCACAGTGGTAGCTCTTTGGACTTCTGCTGCACTCAGGTACTGTTTACCATTTTAAACTAACAAATTTCAAGTCAATAAGAAATTCAATTTCGTATTAGAACTACGGAGTACCCCAGTTCTCAAAATCACGTAATGTTTAAAATTAATGTTTAAAGGTTTAAAACCCCCAAATATATCCCAATTTACCTTCTCAGTGATGTAACTCAGGATATGAAGTTAGCAGTGTTAGAACTTACTTTTTTAAAC
This sequence comes from Onychostruthus taczanowskii, assembly GCF_017590055.1. NCBI lineage: Eukaryota > Metazoa > Chordata > Aves > Passeriformes > Passeridae > Onychostruthus > Onychostruthus taczanowskii. Next base: position 827,269 of record NW_024498685.1, read on the forward strand.
GACTTTTGAAGTATTAAGTGAAATAACTTGTGGAATTTTACTAGCAAATCCCCTGCCAACCCTTTTAATTTCCCCTTCAGACAGTTTGAATAAAATTAAACATGTTTAATGCATTGAATGTCTGTGGAATTTGACTTATGATAATGGACTTTAAAATGCCACTAAAAACATGGCAAATATGCTGCTAACATAAAATAGAAAGAAGTGAGGTACATACTGTGGGAGGAACTGGATCTTGAAAGGCAGGACTCATTTCATGACAGTAGAGGTATAGCAGCAGTCTTTCACACTTCTGTGCCAAGAAAAATAGATATCCAACTAATTCAGGAATCCTACATGGCTTATTCTAAAATCACAAACTACAGAAACTACAGAACTCAGTATTCCCACTTTTTCTTTGTGTATACTGGATCTTGAGCCTTGAAAGAGATTCTAAAAAATACTGTGTGATTTTACGCTTGCTAATCCCTTTTCAGAACCTTTACAGTGTAGCTATGATATTTTGCTAGGATTTTTTCTCCTGAGGAGCTGAGGAGCCTCAGGAGAGAAATGTAAACAATAACTATCTGCTGCTGTGGAATGCAATGGGTGCAGCTGTGACTGGGGCATGTTGGTTGTTTCTAATCAATGGCCAATCACAGTCAGCTGGCTCGGACTCTCTGGGAGTCAGGAGCCTTTGTTATTGCATTCCACTGCTGTTCTTTCTAACCTTCTGATGAATCCTTTTCTCTCTATTCTTTTTAGTATAGCTTTAGTATATGATTTTAATATACATCATAATATAATAAACCAGCCTTCTGAAACATGGAGTCAAGATTCTCTTCCTGGGAGCTCCTGTCGACCAGATCACAGGGCTTATAACTTACATTTAATGCAAAATACAAATAGAGTACATGTAAATAATGCTGTGACAAAGTCTGTCCTCCACACACACATAATTGATGGCCAATGTGATCTGTCCTAAGATAAGAACACCAGGTGGGAATTGCAGGAGGAACTGTCTGGATGCTTGCATAATTAATGCATTCCAGAGGTGGGGGAGTGATGAAGGTTGTGATTGACCTTGGTACACATGGGCCTGCAAAAGGGTACAAAATGCTCCTGGAGACTGGGCCAAATGGCAAAGTGACCTCCTGAGGCTGCAGGGCAGCTTCCAGGTGGATTCCACCCCTGCAGGGACACCTGCAGGGTACATCCAGCCTGAGGATGGGAAGACTCAGGTTTGGACAGGTGAGTAACAGGTGGAGATAAAATCCTAATGTAGCTCCATGGGTGCTTTGCTGCTTTGCAACTGTGCTTTCTGCAAACCTGCATGTTTCCAGTTGACCCTGTGTTATAGCCCTTCAGACCTGCTTATTGTACACTGCACTGGCAATATTTAGATACTGTATGAGCAATAAATCTCATCATAATCACCCACATACCAGTGTCATACGTTGTGAGCCTGAGAGTCTCCTCTCTACTACATTTCTATAAATGGCTATACATGTAGACTAAGACCCCAAATGAAATACTATTTTCAACATATTTACACAAGTTGCCAACTGAAAACAGGTAAACACTGACAAAAGTTTCTAACACAGTTCAAAATTGCTTCAGCTTCTAAGTTTTAAATGACTATTTTATCCTTACCCTGCGGTCTATGGGTGCCAAACCCATGGTGTCTTCCAATTTTCGTTTTTCAGAGCTGTGAGCAGGTTTATCACAGTCATATTCAACTTCTGGCTTGGACAAATCCCGACAGAATGTACAAATCCACTCTCCACTAAAGAAGACAAACAGACACATTGACTTCAGTGAGAGAGCACTCCTTTGCCAGAAGGCTTTTCACATATTTTTGGGTAAATCCCTCATCTTTACCACAAAACTGTGCATCTCTGTTGTTTTCTTGGTGGTGGTACAAAAGGCTGCTGGCAAAAATGCTTGACTACAACTTTGTTTCCTTTTAGTGTCACTGGCATCATTAATGGTGTCCTAGCAGAAAGACAGACAGATGGTCCCTACCTTTGTTAATACTGATATTTTTTCCCTTGAGCTCACAGGATTTAAGGACAGCACTATGAAGGGCCCTGTACAACCATAACTACAGAGAGACTGAAGGAGTCATATGGCTGAACAGAAGGCAAAGTGTTAGCATTATACAGGGAGAACGACATACCCGCTACCAGCTTGATCTACAGCACATTACTAATCTACAGAGATTACCATAGACAGGATTCTTTGTAAAACTGAAAATATTTCACTCCCAAAAACACTCAGATATTCATGATTTTACCAGTTTGCAAAAGACGGTACTGGAGATTAAAAGGTCAGCATGAGACTGTAAGATGATTCATTCTGCAAGCTATGTCTACTGATTGTTGAACACAATTTATGAACTTGAAAGTTTTGGAAAAAACTATGAAGAGTCAATTTTTTTACTATAGTTCTCTACAAAGAGAGAAACTGCACACTTGCAGATAACCACCAGAGGGCTGAATTGTCACACAGTAGACAGAATCCAGCAATCACCAGTTATGATACCAAATGCATGTATTTACCCAGAGGTATGTTATGATAAACAAAGACTTCGTAAATGGGAAACAGTTTCTGCAGCACCCTTTATTTCATTTCAGTAGTAAGGCAGAAGAATTCACAGATTTAAAAATAAAATCTTACTGTTTTCTATTCAGAATGATCCAAATATTTTCACCATGTGCCAGTTTTAGCATGCAGTGGTGAATGATGGGCATTTTGCTTCAGGAAGTTTTACTTTCTACTGTCTTAACTTCACAAAGTGATTTATGACAGTGTCACCTCTGTGCCTGAACTAGCCTCACAGAAATGATGTGGCAGATACACAAAAATTAATACAGGCTACGACCTAAAGATCTTGAGATATAAGAAAACAAGAAACAAATTAGAGGAATGATGCATTAAAATATCCAAGAATCAGGAAGAATGTGGTAGGTTGGAGTGAAGGAAAAAAGACACTGTGGCCTTATGAGTCTACATAGGAACACTGTTTTAAACTGAAAGAGGGTAGATTCAGACTGGATACAAGTAAAAGGTTTTTTACAGTGAGGACTGTGAAACACTGGCACAGGTTGCCCAGAGAGGTGGTGGATGCCTTATTCCTGAAAACATTCAGTGCCAGGTTGGATGGTACTCTGAGCAACCTTGTCTAGTTGAAGATGTCCCTGAGCATTGCAGGGGCATTCATGTTAGAGGCTCTTTAAAGGTCCCTTCCAACCCAAAACACCTTGTGACTCTGAACTTATGAAATGGCTCTATCCACCTTAAACAGGGAAAAAAAAACCAACCATGAAAGCAGCAGACTGACACCCCTGACACAATAATAACAGAATTATTCTGTGTGTTTGAAGGAACTAATGCTAAGAGACTAAAGTTTGTTTGGCAGACTTAGAGTTGGCAGAAAAAAAAGGAAGCAACCCCACAAAGATGAGAACAAAACCCTGATACATCAGAAGTCAGGAGGAAACTTCACCTAACTGTGCTCTGGAGCCCAGGAACACAATGCACCTGTAGGAATACGTGCCTTCACAGATCTGAACACCTGCCACCAAAGTGGTTTTTGGCTCTCTTGCCCTCAGACATCATTAGCTCAGTTTCCACTGAATGATCCAGTAAAAATGAAGCATTTTAAAGACTTGCTATTGACTATTTAATTTTAATAGAAACAAAATCTTGTAATACATAGTTATCTACCTGCTTCAAGATTCCTTTTTGTTTCCTTGCCAGAAAAAATATTTATTAATTTAAGTGCTTACTGTAACCTTACTGGGTTTTCCTTATGGCACAAAGCTGTAATGTAGCATTGTTTTAATTAAAAAAAACCTGAAAACTGAAGTTTCAAAAAGTAAGAGAAACATTTTTATGTGCCATTTCAACTGACATTTAAAAGAAAGATATACTTCCAGAAGTATGCCTGTTCAGAGTAGCACAGAGATGATCAACCTGCTAATCTAAGTTGCTATCCAAATGTTTTACACCAGTAAACTATGCTGATATTTAATCAGAAAACCTAATATTTATAAAAGCATTAACCAATGAGCATGTTATAACCAATGTTTTTATCCTTTAATACAAACAAGCTTATTGCATGACATTTCCAAGCTGGGGCATTGACAAATGCCCTTTATTTTAATCAAAGACACTAATTCCAGAAGCAAATGCCACTAATATATAACAATAATCTACTTAAGACTCTATTTTGAAAGTCAAGAAACTGAGCAATGGTTTTGTAACAGCCAACCAAGGAAGCCTAATGCTTGTTTCAACACAGATTGTTATACAATATGTCAGTCACTACACATCCCATGCTTGGAGTGTAGCCATGTTTAGCACTGAAGTAATATATTCAATACTATACTAATTCAGATTTTTCCTGTAGACATGTCTTAATTTTTCTTTTTTGTTAAAAAATCATTATTTTTAAGAAATTTAACTATATTCCATCACGCTTAAAACATTTTATGACAGATTGCTAATGCTGTGTCCCCGTTTTAATAATAGATGCCCTAGATGTAATCTTGCTTAATTGTCAAATAATTGAAGAGTTTTACTAGATTTTGTAGGAAAATATACAATTAAGCTGAAATTTCATGAAAATTCAGATTTTCTCCAACTAATAAAACTCCTGGATACAAGACTTTAAAGAAGGCACTGCTCTTCCTCTGAGACTGAAACTTCTTACCCCGGGTTTCACAATACAAGTCTAATGTCTTCTAGTGCAATTTTAGATGGAATTGAAATAGTCAATTACCTTGGAAAGCTCATCAATGTAGGAACATGACAAGAAAGATGGAATACTTTGGGACACTTCTCACAGCAAAGGAGCTTCCCTCCATTTTGGCATACAGCACACCAATCTTCATTCGGATCATCCTCTTTTCTGCCCTCGCCAGCATGGGAGGATCCCATCCAAGCTGTTTTCCCAGGGAACATGTTCTCCTGCAGTGCCCCTGGCTGGTCATCTGTGCTGTCTGGTGCATCTGTTCTTAGCACAGCTTCCTCGGAAGACGAATTGTGACTGGTATCCAGCAGCAAGGAAGTAAGTATGGACTGCAGGAAGAAACAAAGGAAGTGAGATTACAGTATTTATGTGAATCTACATGACCCTAAAACTGTGCTAACTGACCTGAATACCACATTTATATACCAGCAGCCATACAACTTGCTACATGCATGCAGAAATTACTAACACACTAAAACACAGGCAAATGAACACAAGAAATTAGCTATGAAAGGCTATTTACTACTCCACCAATAAAAAACTAATCTCTGATGGCCCAAAAATCTAGTACCTTGTTTATGGATATTCCTGCATTATGACTAGAAACACTTCCTAGCAGCACCTGAAAATTTCATCTCTGCCAGTTATTCCTGGATTTCCCAGGTTTTCAATGGAAAAAAGCAGTCTGACCACACCATTTAATTTAATTGGCAGTAGGACTAGTTTGATTTTGAATTTCACCTCTTCCTTTTACTTAGGTTTTTAGTTTTCCCCTAAATACAAGTAAATTATTTTAGTCCCCATAAATACAAAATACCCTCCAAAGAGAAAGGAGCTCTTTCTAGCTGCAAACATTACATTCCGAGGCCGGGATTCCTCCTCCGTCTCTTCCTTCACTACAACAATTGGGAAATCAAAGCTCTCGTTTGATGCACTTGACTCCTGTTTAATTCTGATCGGCTCCAACATAACAACAGGGACTTTGTGTGTAGAATCAGCTCCTGGTGGCCTGCTGGAGGAGCTAGAACTGTAAATGACAGGAAGAGGCAGGAAAAAAATTAAATTGGGAGTCAGAATTGGACACCTTTTGTACACTGATGCTTTCCAAGACCTCAGGATGTTAATCTACTTTGTTTCTTTTAATCCTGAGTAGTATTCTCTTTATGGAATGCAACATCCAAGTTTATTTCCTTTGATGTATACTGAAAAAGCATTACCAAATGGAAAAAATTTAATGGCTGCACCATTAAAGTTTGAGATTTATCCATATTTTGACCCAAAACTAGAGAATTACTCATGGTTTGACCCATCAGTCCAAAATTTGCAAATAGTCTCAGTTTCTTTCAAATCATGCACAAAAAAGCACTTCCACTGAACATTGTAAACTACACAACTGAATAAGGCAGATAAAATACATATTTACATTATCATGGAAAACTTTCTTAGTGCCTTGCAGCTCCACCAAAACCTGGACCCTACTTTTAGAACTAGATCTGTCTTTTTTCATGTATTTAGTCCTAACAGGATGAGAATGGACAAGCAAACTTTAAAATACCTGCTTATCTTTTTAAACAAAAGTGAAGAATTTAAATCTAACAAAATTAATTCAAGAAGCAGCACATCAAATTACATTTTTCAATGCAAGTAAAGACTCTTCAAACAACCATTTAAACTGTTCATTTAACCTGTTCATTAGAGTCCTTCACAGAATTTACCATGTAAATGGAATAGAGCAAAAGGTATTCCAGATTAAAAAGCACCTGCATTTCCAACTCAAGTAGGATGAATATCATCTGATTTTTCTCTGCATGAAAAATTAATCTCATGTCAGAGGTATGCTCTAATTTATTGCAACACATTAATGGATCTGCACTCTTTAAAAAATGCTGTGTAAATATATTTGCTCATTAATATTCCATCAGTAAGGGAGAAAAACATTTGTGTAGACTCTCAGTAGATATCTACTGCTCACTTAACTGTATTGCAGCAGAAAATGCTTAATAACCCTCTTTGTAGCATCAGTTCCTTAAATCTGAAGTACTTTATGGTTCCGCAAGGGCTTTCAACATGCAGCTTTTTCCTTTAGCTGATTTTTCTGAACTTAAAACTTAATTTATAAATGGTATTCTTTCAATAACGCCAACCTAGCCATCATTTACAGAGTCAATATATCTTTAGATGTTTTATTAATACATTACAAATGAAATTACTGCTTTTAGAATGCAAAGAGTGCTGTAACAACCATCAGGCCTGACCTGTTAACAGAGGTGAGACAAATCGACATCTTTATGCATTAAAGAGAGAAGAGACTGAGGCATGTTCTGTGGAGGTGAAATTTACATTTTCTTCTCTCACACTTTCCTTACCTCTCTCTGCTCCCAACACTGGAGGCACTGGGTGAACGAATTGGAGGGTGTACATTTGTCACACTGATTCCTCCTAGGACAGAAGGATCAGATTAGAACAGAACACAGGCCTGTGCCAAGTCTGACATACGACTCAGAGAAGTACACAGGTTTTGGGGAAAATTTCTCCTGCAGTAAGAAATATCTCATTTAATACATTTTCATGAAAGGATGAGAGGCATGAGATAACAGAGGGGAAGAGGACTAAGAAAGGGCCATTACATGCAAGCAGGCTGATGGGTGAGTACCTTGCCTGGCTGACTTCTCCACCTGATCACTGCAGGCTGTTTTGTCTTATTAAATTCAAGCAGATCTCTCAGGAGAACTGCCAGGAAACTTGGAGCTGGTGAGCAGGAAGAAGTCTGGGGGACAGATATGAGAGAGACCAAAGGTCTGGGGCCCAGAGAGCCAAAAGCCTTGTGAAGCAGATTGCTGAGCAGCAGCCCTGAGAAGCCTGAGTGGGCTGTTAGTGCTGCTTGTGAATGTACCTGTTGTCTCTGCTATCCCGCAGGAATGTGGGACCACCATGCGAGCGCACCAACGTTGCATGACCGCTCCCTGGGAATTCCCACTCACATAGCCTTCCCACAGCTCAGGTCAGTAAATGGTCAGCTGCCAGCTGTTGGGCCACCAACACGGTGACAGGAATCTCCCGGATCCTCCAGGTCTACCACATTCAGCCACCCATCACAGTAACTTCTCTGGTCATCCTGTGTCAGTGCTGCACTGCCCACCCAAGGCACCATTTCTAGTCTGCTGTTACATCCTCTCTCACTTTCTCAAATACTTGTCTCTTACCACAGCTGCTAGGTTTTAATCTGCACACCTGAGTGAGTCACTTTCCTATGGATTTCTATCCAATTTGCTAAAATCTACCTTTTTTTTCCCCTCCCTGTTTTTAAGATCTGGATGCTTAACTTTTGATCACAATGCTAAAATATTATCTCTACCTTCTACTAGGGTTTCTACAACTTTGTGTTCACTTTCTTATTTCTCATGTTTAATATAAAACCGAATTAATTCTGATGTCAGTGTTAACACTGCCACATTTGATTTTTCAATTGCACCACTTAAATATTAAATTGCACCACACTGAATTACCTGAGAGGCCTGGTGATGGTACTGAGGAATTTGGTGACTGCACAGTCCTGTTTGAAGGAGGTTTTGGCTGATTCTGCTCTACAGTGCCATCCTTCCTTACAGCATTATCCAGTGTCATGCTTCCTGAACAATCAATCTAAAAGGCGGGGAAGCAAAGAGAAGCAGTTAGTGTTGGGAAGGGAAAAAAACCCCTCCAAAACAACAAAAACCAAACAAAACCAAAAAGCCTCTGCTATGCTGTTATTTTGAAAGTGAAGACCAAAATGCATTTCACCAAATTTTACCCATCCAATAGTGAGATGGTTACTTTAAAACATATAATCCTGCTTTCCCTAAAAAGAAAATTAAATAGCCAAATCCAGACAGCACTTCATTTTAAGAGCAGATAATTCTGTAGGTGCCAATTTTTCTCCACAGGCTACAGAGAAGTCTTAAATCAAACATGGAGCCTTCACACACTGAAGTAAGTTTATCTCCACACCTTCTTTGGACTTGCTCACATTAAATACTCTTGAAAATATAATATGCTATACACAAAATACCCCTTAATCCATGGGTGTTGAACAGGACTGGAAGAAACTCAAAGGACACTCAATCCCATCTGTCCCACATACCCTCTGGACAGGAGCCATGCATACTGACTCAAAAGGAAACAGCAAACCAACACTTGTTCTTTCCACCATGACTCAGGCCAGACAACTGAACTTTATTCCAGGGGCTCCCAAAGCAGCATTCTAACTTTCTGTAAAAACTACACATTCTGGTTTGATAAGGAGAAATGACTTTTTGAAAGGTTTGGTTTCTTCCAATATTTAAGATAACATTTGATAAAATGTATCCAAAGTTGATGCAGCGACCTTGGCAAGGTCAGCATATTTACAGTGATTTGGGCCATGTATCTTGAAGGCATGAACTCAAATCACACACAAGTAGAAGAGTTCATAATATTGTGCACAGAAATAAATATGCTAAGAAGTCTCACAGACTCAGTAGTTTTATGACCATGTTGTGTAGTTCACCCTTTAAGTCTGACAGATACTGTGATTCTGTAGTCTATGTACTCCATTTTAATAAAGAGAACACACAGTATGTAGGTAAAAACAAAGCACAGATGAGAGATAAAGGAAGTAACAGCAAGCTATGACTAGAAAACAATGACACTTCAGATAGCTACAAGCCTTAGACCACAAAAACCAGGTGAGGCAGTTATGTGGAAAATAAAATCACCTAAGACTCAATAACTCCAACATGGAACTCTGGCAAACATGTACCATACAGAAGATACTATAAAAGAGAAGCTTAGAGGGTTAAGAAATTATGATCTTACTATGCTCTATCACCAGCTAAGAGGCATGTTAGAGAATATACAAAGAAAAGAAGTACCAAAAGGAAGAGACATAAGGAATATATCCAGTATGCTGACCAATAATACCTACCTAAGATAGCTCTTTTAATAAGTTAAAAATAGATTTTAAAAATGTTACAAATCTACCATAAATGCCATCAGCAAACCACTGCTATCTATAGACACTGGTAAATGAAAGCTAAGCTAACACATTTTTATAAGGATTTTGTAAGGATCATTATGAGTGCTGCAGAAAAATATGCAGCATACAAATAAACATGTCCAATTACAATTACAACTTGTAATCCTACTTTTCTTAGTTGTCCTAACAGCTGTCTCCCAGAATAGATCTGAGTATTTCCAGCAACCGCGCAGGAAAACTGCATTGTTCACTTCCTAGAACTCTTTCATTTTGACAAACAGAATTTCAGTCTAAAAGGTTTCTATTTCTCACAAACGTTAAGACTTCAAAGTAGAATCCTTAAAACATTGCCTCTATGTTACACTCACATCAGGCAGAGATGGCAGATTATAGGAGCTGCCCACTGGGGAACTCAGATCTATCACGGGGGGACCGTAATTCTTCCAATCACACCCAGCAGCACTGGTGACTGTGGGGCTGGATGGAGTCGATGTTGAGCTGCTTGCAGTTGAAGGGGTGGATGAAGCTTGTCCACTACTAATCTGCCACTAAAGAGACAAAAATCCACAATTCAGCATTTTTTTTCTTTGCAACAGGTCACATCTAACCGAATATACTGATAAAACCAGCAGCTTAGTTCAGGAAGCTGACTTCAAACATAACTTCAGAGTAAATCAGGATTTTATCTCATTTGATCTCACAAGACAATGGAAGATAACAAGTAGTTGAAAACTATGAATAGAAGAAATGAACGCAAATTCTTAAATTCAAAGCTACACCGCAGTGTTAAGTATCTATTAATATTTCATGCTTCACTGACAGTGTTGTGGAAGAAAAGTAACAGTTTTTGTTAAATAAAAGTATTACAGGTAATAGGGTGAATGCACAACTGCTCCAGTGCTTTGCCAAATAAACCTGCATGCCTTAAGTCTTTGATGTTCCCTTAACAACATAAAGTCGTTAAGAATTTGAAATGCTGACTGGATCTCCATCCATATATACATTTAACACCATGATATGAACTGCACAGTCAAGTCAGACAAAATTTCTTTCTCATCTAGAAATGCAGTTTTTAATGGAATTTCCTGGCAACTGCAGGCAAAATCTGACTCTGCTCAATTTCTTTTTAGTTAGTCATTCTATTTACTGGCCTCTAGTTTCAGAAAGGCATTACTGAATTATGAGGTAGCTTGAAAGAAAGGCTTTTATACAGACCAGTCTTCTTTTCAGAGGCACAGAATAGAAGTGACTTACTTTTTATTCTCACAAGTCCTCTTAGATATTGTTCAGCTTTCTTCCATTTAGTTGAATTAGTTCTCTGACATTACAAGCATTGCAAACACAACTAGTATTACCCCACTCTTCAGGTCACAGATTTGTTTGATTCTTTCCTGCTTACCTGCACCCAGCAACTCATGTGGTAATAATATGCTTTTTAATAAAGATGAGCTTTCCTAAACACCAATGTGTTTGCTTCTGTCCCAGTCCAGCTGCTGATCAGCTGGGCATTGATCAGTCTCACTCAGCAGAGGTGTCACAATTGTGGAATCTCTTTTTTCCTGTCACCTGTAAAGGTTCAGATTTGCCATATCCTAGGGAACCATGGCAGCTCTAGCTTTTTAGCCAAGGCTTTACCTGGCTTCTGGTGAAGTCACTATCATTAAAATAAACTGCGATTTTCTGATTTGTTTTCTCAATGACTCCAGTGTGCAGACCACGGGCATGCTAAGTTTTGGATAAATGGTCAGAAACCACAACAACAGCAAGTAGGAGAATGAAACACCTGCTCAGCACACACAGTGGCTCACCTCCCTAATGCTTCAGCTGCTTAGAACTGTGAAAATGAAAGCAACTTGACAGTTACCTCATTAAGAAAACTGCGCGTATCTTGTAATAGAAAAACAATGTAATCTCTGTTTTAATTGAAAAGCACTCTAGAAGTGTAGTGCAAAAGATTATGTAAGGCACATTTGATGTTTCATTTCTAAATGGAGAGTAAAAAGGGAAATACACTTTACCTGTTTTATAGCTTGCTGTGCCAAGAATGCCATTTGCAATGGGCTGGGCTTCACTGCTGGCCTTGGTAGGTTCTGATTTTGGGGAAATCTCATCTGTTGTGCAGGAAGAGCTGAACCATTGGGTTTGGGACTATGATTCTGAAAATGAATCAAGCGTGGAGGTGCCTGCATAAAAACAATAAAAAGCGTTCTGAAGTTAGCTGAGATCTGTTCTATATCCCACATTTTTTACTAAACGGTCCTTTTAAACTTCTGAAACTCCTCATAAATTATATGCAAAGTTCTGAAGTTAGCCAAGATCTGTTCTATATCCCACATATTTTTTACTAAACGGTCCTTTTAAACTTCTGAAACTCCTCATAAATTATATGCAAATAAATAGTATCACACCATTTATCTGAATGATCAAAAGCATTGAATTTCAATGTTAAAACCTAGTAGACAGTTTTGAGTTATTTTATTATATGAAGAGATATAACAAGAGACAGTGAGAGTGTTTCCAACTTTGAAAGATACATGAGAGAATCATTGGGTGTTATGCAAAATATATGTAGCAAAAAAAATTACTGACATTGACTTTTTGATCACTTGACAAAAACACAAAAATGTTGCTAAGCACTGTATATGGCTGGATACAACAAGATTTTATTTTTTTAAAGAATAAATACAAACTGGGTGCCACCACACATTTTGCAAGGCAAGTTTAAAATGCCCACTCATTTCTCAGTAAAGAAAATGTCCTCTAAACCATCTACATAGCTATGTGCTGAAGATGATGATAGTTGAACTTATGTATCTAGGTTTAAGTGCTTTCCTTTTTTTCCTATCTTACTTTATTTTCTCCTTCAGTGCCATGGAAAAAAGAGACTCTGAAAACACTCGTAACTTACCTGATGAGAAGCAGGAGGTTGTTGCATGGCTCCTGGCATTCTTGGGTTTGGCAGAACTACTGGTCCTGCTCTGCGCTGAGCTTGCTGTCTCTGAGCCATGACCTGCTGCTGCATGTGCTGGAGGCGGAGCTGAGCTAAGCTGATCTGTGTCGGGAACTTGGAGAGCTGGTTGGGAGGTAAACTGCCTGGTGGCTGTAAGTTTGCTTCCATCACAGGGCTCTTGGGCATATGTGGTAGAGTTTCCTTATCTTCAATTACTAAAGAACCTATTTTAACCAAAAGAAATAAAATCAATACTGAAGTATGGCAGTTAGCAGAAATGCCATCACGCTGTCAGCAACATGCAGCCTGACTAGAACTCAAAAACAATTTCTGAAGTAATTTGTTTCTTTACTCAGACTTTCTTTTATTTTTCTTCACTGGTTCTTATATCTAGGTTATCTACAGAAACTGAACATATCTGATCATAAACAAAATGGCCTGATGGCTGTGATTTCTGAAACTAGATTGATAAATATGATTTGGTTTTATCTATCACTTTAAGTCTTACAAGAACCCCAGCCCGGGTCTATACAGGTGCCATTGCCATTTCTACTGTAGCACTTTTCAGAATGTAAGGGACCATATTTCGGAAGTTCATTACATAAATATACACAAGAAAAAGAGTCCACCAAACACAGGAAGAAGTCAGCTCATGACGAACATCACAGCTGAGCAGCAGTTCAGAGTTATCACCACACAGCTGACAGCTGGTTTCTAGAAACATGTTTCACTTTCAATTCCTGTCTCCAAGAAAATTATTTATAAAGAAGGACCTTGGAGAATTTCCTTGCTACCATCCAATGTCCTCATGTCTGGGAAAAGGAGCTTGTTTGCCTTGAAGAACTGCCATAACACTTCCTGCCTCTGACATTGTAGAGAATCACACATTTGCACCTCTGTACACTGAGAGAACACTTTCTGATGAAAGGCAGAAAATGTCCCACAGACATCTCACAAAGCCTTCTGCACATGACAGAAAAACAAAAATGCCCACCAAGATAACAGTGGAGAGAGAAAGGAGCACCACAACAGTCAAAATCCTGAAAGACCTCTAAAACCTTTAAGTCCTCCTGCTAAGCTGTTGAGTTCTTAGGGTGCTTATCATCATGGCTGAAAGCTTGGTCTATACAGGTGCCATTTCTACTGTAGCACTTTTCAGAATGTAAGGGACCATATTTCGGAAGTTCATTACATAAATATACACAAGAAAAAGAGTCCACCAAACACAGGAAAAAGTCAGCTCATGACGAACATCACAGCTGAGCAGCAGTTCAGAGTTACCACCACACAGCTGACAGCTGGTTTCTAGAAACATGTTTCACTTTCAATTCCTGTCTCCAAGAAAATTATTTATAAAGAAGGACCTTGGAGAATTTCCTTGCTACCATCCAATGTCCTCATGTCTGGGAAAAGGAGCTTGTTTGCCTTGAAGAACTGCCATAACACTTCCTGCCTCTGACATTGTAGAGAATCACACATTTGCACCTCTGTACACTGAGAGAACACTTTCTGATGAAAGGCAGAAAATGTCCCACAGACATCTCACAAAGCCTTCTGCACATGACAGAAAAACAAAAATGCCCACCAAGATAACAGTGGAGAGAGAAAGGAGCACCACAACAGTCAAAATCCTGAAAGACCTCTAAAACCTTTAAGTCCTCCTGCTAAGCTGTTGAGTTCTTAGGGTGCTTATCATCATGGCTGAAAGCTGTCCCACGGGAAAGGAGCTGGGAGTGCTGTTTGACAGCAGGAACCCTTTCTTTGGATGTGAAATAAGATTAAAAACTGCCTTCCTTGTTTTAGAAGTCAGAAGTTAGAAGTATTGACCAGAAAACTGAAAGCTGCTATTTTCACCATCACATATACCATTCAAATAAAGTAAGTTTGTAAATACTTTATCACAGTATTCATAAATAATACTTTTCCCCATGCAATGCACTTTAAATGTTTCTCACAGTTAGGGAAATACATTTAACAGAGTAAATGAAGAAATAAATAGCGCAGAGGCTGTCGTCACAAAAAGAAAGCTGCTTTCCAAATAGGATCAAGATACTAAAAGGCTAATAAAAAATGTATCACACCTAGATTGAAAATATTCTGAGCCCAGAAGCTAGGATCACAGTGGAACTGGATGGTATTGTTAGTCACTGGGGAAGGATCACACCTTGCTCGGAGGAGATACCGTAGTCGATATGTAATCTAGAACAAGAACAAAAACAAGGTTTTTTTTTTCTCCTCTGGGGCCAGAGCCATATATCTGAACAGAACAAAACCCCCAAAAATACACCCCTTCACACACCAAAGCAACCAATCAAAAAAACCTACTATCAAAACCCCCCTGAACAAGCCTCTAGAGAACTGAGGTTAAAGATAGAGAAATTTATCCAAGCTACAAATAAAGAGGTATTTTTAACATCTTTCCCTTATTCCTAAAGTAGTTTTAGGAATACAGCCTAAACAAAAATAACAATTCTTCCCTGTAGGAATACATATCCTTCTAAAATCTTGGCCATTATATTCAATGACTTTAACTACTTGCAAGTGGAGCTAAGATTTACACAACTGTTGATGTTTTCTCCCCCATTAATCTATTTTAGCCCATTCATTTTTCTTTCAAAGTATGCCACTTGTTTGGCAACAAGTATGATCTGAGGGAATTTTCTTTTGTACTAAATTTAAGTTTTCTTCAGACAGCCAAAGAACAGATTTTAATAAACTGTCTTTGAAAACTCAGATTCACAAATATTTTCAGATTTTTTCAAATGCCTTGGTTCCAAAGAACTGGACTGTGATTACACAAGAGAATATTCTACCAAATGCTCACAATTTATTTAGTGCCTAGAAAGAAAATGTTGTCTTGCAGTTGTTTCACTAGAAATGTCAGGAACTGATATACCAAAATACAACAGGCACTAATTTTAGAATCACACACAGCAAGCAGAACCTGGAAAAAAAAAAACTTGAGTTCAACTCTTGTTTTTCTTGAGTGACAGATTATTTCCTGGAAAAGAGATATGCTTGGCGAAATCATCTCAACTGTTTAAAATGACACAAGTTTTTTAATTTCAATTTTAGGCAGGTCAGTTTAAGACCATACTCAAAAACATTTAACATGACTAAAGATTTTTAAATTACCATGGAAAAAATTGAAGTGCATTATTATTATTATTATTCTGGATAGAGATTTCCTTAGGATTTTTGTGTATACTGCCAGAATCAAGTAGATGACACTACAGAAATTCTAGGCTTTTGTCCTGTTACCAGTACTGGTCACACACAGTTCCTGTCATAGTTTGCTCCACTATTTTCCTACTATTGTGCACACAGGTGTTGTAGATAAACTCCTGACTGGTTACCTCGTGTTAGTAGTAGTTGTGAAAAGTACAACCTGAGAGTACAGCCCCCAAGCTCTAATGCTGCCTTTAAGTCATTCTTTCCTCCCTCCTGGATATGCTGGAGCAAAAGTCTCACATGCTCTTCCTACGCAAAACTCCTTGGAAACAGATTTTTCCAAATGCCCACAGATGGGTTATCTACTCAGCTCCCCAGCAGCACCAACTTTCTAAAGCTCAATCTGTTCTTTTGAAAAATACTTTTCATTTGCTGAGGCTTTCTGGGCTAGATGGTCCTTTCTTTCAGCTGCCTAATGTTTATATGATTAAGATGCCTGAAACACAATTTGTTTTCTTACTCATGTAGCAGACTCTTGATGGCAACACTAAGCAATTATAAACAACATGACTCAGTTTGATATCCTTTTTCTCTATTCAATTAAAAAAAATATGACTGGCTGAGGCAGTATAAGGCAGATCAAATGAATTTAACTACTTGAAGTTGATAAAAACAAGTCATATTCTGCTATAGCCTGCACTATCAATAACAGGTATCAAAAAAAAAGAAAAAAAACCAAAAACACCACCACAAATCCAAACCCAAACAAACAAACCCCACCAAATACCCTGATAGGTTCTCAACTAACCAATGAGAAAATAAAGAAAAAAACTTTCTGAATCAGTTTATAGGAATTGGAAAAAAACAAGCATCTAGCATCTTCAACATTGCCCCAGATTGCTGCTATCAGGCAAGTACAGTCTAGTAACGTGAACCAGTTTATAGGAACTGGAAAAAACAAGCATCTAGCATCTTTCTTCAACATTGCCCCAGATTGCTGCTATCAGGCAAGTACAGTCTAGTAACCTTTGGAAAAATCAAGGTAAGCTTTTGGGTTGTTTTTTTTTTTCTTTCAAATTTTCTAGGATTTCTGTCCATCATGAACATTCAGCTTCGTGAGAAAACATGCACTCAGGTCTTAAGGGTCATTATAGCAATAAAATATTTAGCTTTGTAATTGTTTGTATGGACAAACAAAAACCTTAGTTTAATTTTTATTGATTTTGAAAGTTTTTCAGTGGGAGATGAACCTGACAGAACAAAGACATACAATAATATCTACATTAAAACACTAGATACCAGACACCGTGATATACAAATACTGTTTTTCATGAACTCAGATGCTGTAGCAAATATTGTAAAGAAGCACAATGATAATGTAGGCCACACAACATTTTTTTCAGTGTTTTATGGCTCCATGGTTTTCAACCCACAGAAAATGAGCTGTTCCTACTTCTGCAGATCTACAGTAGTTCTATGGTATTGTAACAGGAGAGAACCATGATCAGAGAGCTAAATTAATAGTAACATTCCGTATTTATGTTTAAGAGAAAACCACGACAACCATATATTAATATTCCAATTAGTAGAAAATCATGAAAAATTCTAATACCCAGTACTCCAGACAAGCATGTGCATGCTTATCTGACTTAACCCTAGTCTCTAGGTGAATGGACAGAGCTGTCTTCCTAACTTACCAAACGTTTACTGTACAACAGTGCTGTGCTGCTCCCACTGGAAACTGCCCATTTGGAAAAATTCATGACATGTTCCAGCTGTTTAGAGAGACCTGCCACTTCCTGTTGTTGCTGCAGAAGTTTCATCCTGTGCTCTTTTGCCAGAGTCTGCAAGTAGAAAAGCGGTTCCAGTCAAAAGGTTCAATTTACAGTTAAAAGGCATTAACTTTCATACTGGTAATTCACAATGATCACAGTGGTTTCACTTAGCTCCTCTAAAAAGGACTCCTGCCCCCTGATGCAGCAAAGTCAGAACAAACAGAAAAGTCAGTACACATTTACTCAAAATATCAGGACTGTCTGTGCTACTGACACATTTTTACATATATTTATATGTATGCATGTGCCTCTCTACACACACACACACACACACTCTTTTTAAAACACAACTGGAGATATTATTTTTCCAGGTACCCATTCTAGACAATTATCTTCTGTGATTTGCTACTGGATTACTGAATTTATTAAAAAATCTGATAGAACACTTTTCATGCATGATGTGTGGAATTATGAATTGCAAAAGCATGGAGAAAGAAACTGGCCACCCCTCAAAAACCAAACTTTCCTCCACCAAAAACCCCACTTGCTCAAGTAGTTGTATAGGACATCTCTCCACTTTGGAATCATGACAGGACATGCACAGGGGACTAATGCTAGAAATTTACTGTAATGTGAATACATAGAAGAAAATATTAAGATTGAAATTTTTCTTTCTTATGATAGAAATGAAATTACCTCCAACTGATGCAGCAGAGCTTTTCCCTTTTTATTTATTTCTACCATCAGTGTAAATATGGCAACTTTAATATCCTGTTCCACCTGCTTTTGATTCTGATTCACTTCAAGAATTCTGTAAGCAGACAGTATAGAAAATAATGTTCTTTAGCTCATAAACCCATCTTCTAAACAGTACTAAAAAATAAATCTGTTGCTTAGACTACAATACTTCTTGGTCATATGCACCAATTAATACATGCACCATCAGATACCTATAGCCAGGAAAATTACTGGGAGAAATAGAGCAAGTAAGAGTGACCTATGATAAAATTAATTAACTGGTAGCAAACTCTAATGCCATAACTCTGACATTTATCACTATTAAATGCTCACTGTAATTGAAATTGTTGATTTTCAGAGTTCTGGCACTTTTTCTGGAATGGTCCATGCCAATCAAAACTGCTTAAAGTCTAATTTCCACCTAAGGTAGAATAGCACTAATTTAGCTGTTTCTACAGCAGTGCTCAAACTCACAACAGCAAAGCTTAATGTTACGCTGGGGAAACCTCTACTGCAAAGATGAAGGAAGAGTTCAAGTCACACTTGGCATCCCCAGCTGAGCTGAATCTCCCTGCCTACTGCTGCCCCTGAACTCTGCTCAAAGAGCAGCCACAAAGGCTCACTGCAGATTGCATTTTACAGATTTATTTTTCTCCTGGGTTTGCAGTACCCAGTGAATAGAGCCCCAAGCATAAAAGTACTACATAAATCTTCAAATACATGTCACAAACATTATGAAAATTTGAGTCACAACCTTTCATTTTCTAAGAGGGATCTACACTAAGAAAATTAATGTGCTGATGGTGGGGAAGCATTTAAGACTGTATTCTACAGTCTTTATTGCACAAGTTGTTTTGTTGCACCCAAGTAACTGTTGCCCATTAAGTCCACAGGCTGAGCAGAAGAATTACCTAATACAACCAAGCATACTGAATAGGCAACAGTCACTACAGTGAACTTTAGAATCCCTCTTTCTGGAAGAATGAAAGGAGCGAGGTACAAAATACACTAACTTAAACATTTCAAGAAACTACAGCATATGTAAAGTATATGTAAAGTTGCCTTCTGTCAGTTTTAACCTCATAATCTAATACAAACCTGTTATGGATCTGTTTCCCTGTATATTTTATGTACTTAGTCTTCTCCATCAACTTGGTGATTAGTGTCTCAATGATAACTTTCTGGTTCTGAAAAGCTTCTTCTATAAACTGGTACCTGTAGTAAAAAGAAGTGAGGATTTACACATGTAAAAGGTGTTGTATAGTTGCTAAAAAGCAGAGTGACTTACAAAATAATACTTCTTTAATTGAAGAAAGGAGCTGTGTAAATCCGAAACTTAACTGTCATCATGGAAACATATGTCAGCAAATGCTTATATATTTCATTTATAGTACATTTAATTTTACCATCTATTTCCTATCACACTGGAGTAAGAATTTACGATTTTCATAAATACAAAATGATATTGTGTGACATAGCCTAATTTTAGCAAAAGAAAAAGTAATGTTTTGAGGTAGTCATCACTTTGAATGTGAAAATGCAGGTAAGCTATTACTTCATGCAAGACAAGGATGCAGAAATAGAAGAGATTGCTGAGTTGGTAGAAGTTGGTAACATTTTAAATCAAGGAACCAAAATCTTTAGGGTGGCACATTATAAAAGGGATATAAATACTAAGAAAAGGAGAATAAAAGAGGAAGACTGCAACTCTGCAAGAGCAATGTTTAGCCTGTTCCAAGGAGCACCGGTGGCCAACACTTCTCCACCTACTGACGTTCACCTGGTCAGGCAAGCAAGCTCTTTGGGTGGTTGCATCAGGTATAGCAAATATATTAATATTTAACCAGAGTGCCTCTGCCCCAAAACATGACAGTATGTGTTAACCAGCAAGATTTTTGTCTTGCACTCAGAAGTTGTATATAATTCTGCTTTTCAGCTTCAGTGACCAGTAAGAGATGACCAAAAGAACAGCGACACAAAGATTTGAGTGTTATAGTGTTGTCAAAGTCCAGTATTAGCCAAACTGTAGGTTAACTCTTCCTCTGAAAGAGCTCTTCACAGAAAAAAGAATTCCCATTTTCTCCATTCTGAAACAGTTTGGTAATGTTGTTATATAATCTTGTTGAATGACAAATGGAGAAATTACACATAAGTGAACAGTTGCATAACACAGCCCTGGTGTTTTCTAAGGACTCTCTGAAGATCTGCATAGCAACAAATTCTGACCAAATAACTTGACTGTAAAAAAGGTCTTGTGCTCAAGTCACCAGATTAACAATGGGAAGAATTAGGTTTTATGCTAAATGTAACAGACACTCATCAATCACATTCTCTGGGATACAATCTCTGGTTTTTGTGAGTTTCGTGTCTGAGCAGAAAATTTTAGTTTACACTTTTTCCACCTGACTGTGTTCTATACAGCTAGAACTAGATTGCCTGAATCTACTTCAGGCTACCCTCCTGTGAGATGGATAAAATACACACTTTGCTTTGATACCTGTGCTCTTTGTGCTCTAGTAACTGACAGTCTCGGCAGGTCAGCTTGTCACAGGTTTCACAATACAACTTCAGCTGCTCCTTTTTGTGGTAAGGGCAGAACACTGGTCGCTGACTGGTCACACCAGCTGCCTCTGTGGAATAAAGGAAGACGTTAGTACAGTCTACCTGAACTGGTTCAAGATTTGCATTCTCCTGTTTTTCCTTAGATGTACAAGTGTGTATCAGGTCCCTCACTGAGATTATAACAGCCATAAGCTCAAACTGCGATGTCTCACTCTTGCTCAAGCATGAGCTAGCACCCTCTCTAACGGAAAATGTCTACAACCTATTTTAACATAATTTCTTCTGACCTCACAAAACTATTTACAAAAGGAATAACCACTACTCCTGCAGCTGCAAAAGACATTGCACAATCAGCAAGCTCCTTTCTTAAATGGAGGTGAGGAGGTGGTTGACTTAATTTGTGCTCTGTCTTCTTTCTCAGCTCACTTGGTGGAAAGGGGTTTGAGGACATCAAGACATGGACATTCAAAGTGTAGAACATACAGAATGTAATAGCCAGGAAATATGAACTTCCCTTCAGGACCCTATTCTAAATGGGTGAGAGGTCTCATTCAGATTCTAGTGAGCAAGTATCAAAGGGTGCAGGAAACACCACATCACAGAAACTGAATCTGTTTCTTTAAACAATTTAACTGACTAAGCCTGATTTCCTAGGAGTTAGGTTGGACACTGAGTTCATAAGGATTATACAGCCTGTAATGAAAACTGGCTTCACACTGCAACCCATTCTTCACTGCAGATCAATAAGGTCTCTT
Source organism: Onychostruthus taczanowskii (assembly GCF_017590055.1). Taxonomy (NCBI): domain Eukaryota; kingdom Metazoa; phylum Chordata; class Aves; order Passeriformes; family Passeridae; genus Onychostruthus; species Onychostruthus taczanowskii. The sequence goes on from NW_024498685.1 coordinate 848,948, forward strand.
TTCCATACCCATTCGTTTATTTATTTTCCAAAAATATGGAAGAAGTTATTTTCAGATCTGTATCCTTCAGTCAAAATTCTTTCCAACTCACCAACAGCCTCCCAAAGAGGCCTGAGTGCACTGAGGCCATTCCCAGCAAGTCCTGTTCTGCCTAACAGTCCACCAGCCACTTCTACCCACTTTTGTCCTCTCTTGAAAGTACACTCACTTTTGGTTAACCACGGGTGAAAGTGGGATACAGAATACAGCAAATATCTTCAAAGTACCATGGTGGAAGAAGACCCTTTGAGCAAGAGATTATCTCTTAGTACTAGATAGGGTGGAACTAAAATAAGTATATATTCTAATACATATATTTAAAATAATACATAACAATATCTAAAAATTATGTATTTACAAGAAAAATCATGTAAGTCCAATGGATGTATTAGAACCAGTAGAATGTTTGTCAGCATCCTGTAACATTTATTAACCTCCTTCAATGACACTAGAAGACAAGACACAGTGGGGGAAAAACTGAAACAAAAGAGGTTCTCAATGAACAGAGAAATACAACCTTTTCTACCATAGAGTAGTCAAAATTTCTCAGAGAGGCTGTACTGTACACCACATTCACCATTGTTGGTTCTCAGGGCCCAAATGGACAGTCCAGCAGGACGCTGGACTAGATGATCTCCTGAGGTCCCTTCTAGCCCAAATTATCATAGATCCTACTGAGGAAAAATGCCCCAATTCAAAATATACTTCCCTTACATTTCTAAGGCAAAACATTTCAAGCTCAAAAGACACTTAGCTAAAACATGAATTTTGGCTGGCTTTTCATCAGAATGCTGAAAATATATAATCTATTAGTGCTCCTTTTCCGGCTGTATACAACAATAAAGCTCATATTAACCATTTATTAGACCTCTAGTAAAACTACAGAAACCAAATGCCTAAAGAAGTATTTTCTGCAGCTAATCTCTAAAGTCTAGACAATAATCTGCAAGCACAATCCATGTGGAAGATAAAATCTATATGAATTTATTAGTTTACAACATGTTAAATTAAAAAAAAAACAAAAAAAAATCCCCGAAAACCAAAAACAAAACAAAAAAAAAAACAAACCAAAACAAACAAACAAACAAAAAAAAACCCAAAAAACCAAAAACCAAACCAAACAAAAAAAAAAACCACCCCAAAAACAACATAAACCACTATTCAGCTTATGTGAGACAAAAAAATGGCAGAACACCAGCTTTCAAGTTACCACTTTTTTTTTAAAAAGTGTGTTGGTCCAGTGTAACTTTCCAATGTAGACACAAATTCTTTGTGAAATTATAAATATGTTACCTGGAGATACTTCTTCTTTCTGCCTCACAGTATGATCCTTTGTGAATTTAACCCTCTGGTGAGCTCTGATGCAGGTCTTACACAACCACTCTACACATTCCACACAAAACCCATGAGCTTCTGCATTGTCTTCACAGCTTGTGCAGACCTGACAAGAGGAAGAAAGGTAGCTGTTAAAATAAGTTTGGAATATACACACAGGTATGCATACATCAGTGCAGTTTAATAGTCTTCTGAAAATAGTGAAATGAGAACAGGAGTACCTCCTTGAGGTACAGGAACATTATAAACAACAGCACACAAGTAACTGAATATGACTTTTCAAAGAAACAGGTCATTTTGTCAGTGTAACCCTAAAATCTTTGCTTGACATGATAAAAGTCAGAGCACTACTCTCTGCCATTCCCTGCACACTTAGAAGCCAAACAATGTTTACTGCATACCAGATGCTGTGAAATATTTACTAATGACAGAACACAAGCAACACTATTCTGATTTTAGAAGCCTCCCTCAGTTCACAAAGCAGCTTTCATTTGAGCTTCCAGTCACCTGCTTGGTTTCAGGAAGAACACACCATACTGAGCAGCAAGGTTCCTCAGAATCTTAGCATCACCTCTTAAAGACACTATTCCAGTTAAGTTTGTCAAAAAAGCTACCCCAGAACAATTTACAACCAATGCACAAGAACTGTGGCCTGTTAACCCTTGGGGCTCTTTGGACTACACTCAAGAGACTTAGGAAAAAGAAATAATTAAGGAAAACAAATATGTCAGCAGAACAAAACCTCTCTACACAGAGTAAATATTATACACAAGAAAAAACTGCTACAGTACCACAATATGAACAACAAGTTGAAAACTTTGAATGATGGACAACACCATTTCACACACTCATAATATAATTTCATTTTTACCCCTCCTTTACAATGCCTCTGTAGTCCTACCTTCAATGGGGTTTTGGTAGTAAAACATAGTGAGCATGCTTATGTAGTACTGGTTTAGGTAACAACCACCCATTTCTGGCAATGTTTAGCACTGCTGCAGACCAAAGCCTCAAGGTGTCTGAAGATTGCTACATCCTACAGATCACAATGACAGATTTCTGCTCACAGGAGCAACAAAGAGACAATTTTAGGTTTTGGTTTTGTTTTCAGTGTGATATAAAAAACCTCAACCAAACAACTTCTGTACCCACACAAGGTAAATATAGATTAAGTTAAAGAGGAAGGAAATATTTATATCTCATGCAGATAAAAAATATATACATAGAACTATGTTCCAGTTTCCCCTTCAGGAAAGAAAGGAAAATTAGTACAAAATTTGCCTTAGGCCACATAGCAAGTTACTGACAGAACTGGAATATGAAAATGAGTTCCAGATTCCCAATGCTGTGCTTATGCTTCTGAATCATGTTACCTCTCAAAGCAAAAGCAAGTATCTTCTTAGAAATGAAGTTACAACACAAGGGCTGTTGACCCCCCTTGTTGTCACTTGGAGTTTGAAGCAGTTTCATTAAAGGTGACCTGCAAAGGACAAAAAATTGGGCTTGTGCCCCTTTTTCTGTTTCTTTACAAAATGAGGCCTGAAAGTTTTCTATTTCAAAATAACCTCAAAAATTTAACTTCTCCTTGGTTTTTATTTTTCTTCCCCTTCTTCTCTTAACAACAACAAAAAAAATCTTATTCCTATCCAGACCAGTAGATAAGGGAAAAATACCAAAGTCAGGACATCATTAAAAAAGTCTAGAAAATTGAAATAAAGCAATTAAAGGAAATGAACTGTAATCAGGAAATTGAACATTTTTGCTTTCTGTCTTGATTTCAGCTGGGATAGTGTGGGGGTTTTCCTTAGTAGCTGGCACAGTGCCGTGGTTTCAGATTTAGTATGAAAATAACACTGATAGCAACAACCATCACATCAGTTTGTTAGGCAGTGCTTACACAAACTCAAGGAGTTTTCAGCTTCCAATGCTCTCTGCCAATCAGCACATTCACAAGGAGGGAGTGTGGCCAGGACAGCTGACCTCAACTTCCCACAGGGATATTCCACACCACAGAATATCATGCTCAGCATATGAACCGTGGGGAAGCACCAATCTCTGTTCAGGGAAAGGCTGGGCACTGGTCAGTGGGTGGTGAGCAAATTTATTTAGCATCACTTGTTTGTCTCGGGCTTTACACCTCCCTCCCTCCCTCCCTCCCTCTCTCTCTCTCATTACTATTATTATAATAATTATTTAATACTACTTTGTTTCATTTATTACGCTGTTCTTAGCTCAGCCTACAGTTTTATCTCTTTTTTTCCCCCGATTCTCCTCCCCATTCCACTGGAGATGGGGAGGGAGGGAGGAAATAAACTGAAAGAGAGAAGTAAAAAAGGCTGCATGGTGCTTGGTTACCAGCTGGGGTTAAAGTGTAACACTTGTTATTAACCCTTAAATTCAATGACATTTTGAAAAACAATGAAACAAATTTTAAACTATTCTGAATTCTTGGGGGGAAAAAATCCTCTCCTTCCTTTCTCTTCAGTCAGTTGTCTCCTCCTTTTTGTGCCAGTGCAACTCTCTGCAAGACTGAGATGCAAACCAGGACTGATTACACCATGGTATCCCAAGGCACAGTTACATCAGCAATTGCAGTATTGCATTTTATTGGAATGGTATGCTCTATCTCACCCCTCCAAAATGTATGGTATATTCTAAGCCTGTCGTCCTGCCCTGAACCATCATGTATCCGTAATCCCATTGGCACAAATCTGATTCCACACCCACTTCAATTTCCCTCTTAAACTGTGCTATGAAATCAGCCACTCTCTTAGCCCTTCCGCTCTCTCAGCCTTTCCCCTCTCTTGCCCCTTCGCTCCCCTAGGCTCCCCGGCTCCCCCTCCTTTCCCCCTCTCCCTCAGTAACCATGCTGTTCCCGGGGGTGGGACCCCCAATAAACCCTCATCTGCTCAGCACCCTCAGAAGCCGTGTGGAGTCTCCTTGCCTGCCTGCTGCTGCCAGCCAGCTCACAGCCTGGGGGGCTCTCCGGGGACAGCCCGGGGTGCCCCCACCACAAAACGAACCACAACAAGCAATGCTGAGTGGAGAGTGAACTGAACAGGCAGCACAAGAAAGTTTTCACATCAGTCTTGTGGCCAGAGAGGTGTGATTGTGCTGCACCCCAAATACTCAAGACATGTTTTTGGAAGTCAGAGTGGAGAGTTACATACCGGGTATTTGGTTTTCTAGTGTAAATTAAAACAAACAAACAAAACCAAAAACAACAACAAAAGAAAACCAGCCCTAAAAACAAAATAAGCAGAGAAAAAGAACAAAAAAGGCTTTCAGGCATTCTCTACATCAAAGCAAAACAAAAACGAAAAACCAAAAAAACCCACCCCAAAACAACAACAACAACAAGGCAGGAACCAAATTAAAAGCAAAACCAACCAACCAAACTCCCCACAACAGCCTTTCCAGATCACCTTTAGCAAAATCAGGCAGATAAACATGGCAGGACATTTAGGTAATTAATTCTCCCTAGATTCCAAGAGCTTCATCTATTTTCTTTTTTCAATATGCTTTAGTTGGGTTTTTTAACTGTTTTGACCTGCTGTATGTGGAATGAGATGAAAATTGTGATTCAATAACCAATAATCAGGTGCTGCCAGAAGAATCAAAACTCCTCCTTTGTAGTATCAAAAATACATATCCCCACCTTTATACTCTTCAAATCCATCAAGTGGATACAAGACAGATTTCTAAAGCTTTACATAGACGTCGTAACTCAAGCTGTCAAAACAGCAATGGCTTCTAGGTAGCATCAGATTTGTTCCTATCCACTTCGGCTTTGACATACACATTTTCAGATGTAGGTTGGATTTTGCTAGAATTCCTACTTATTACATTAAGCCATACAGCTAAAGCATATGGAAGTACAATTACTGCAAATATTTGTTATGCCCTTACAAAACCTAAAACTCATTCTTATTTTGGTAACTCACACAAGCAGTGTTTCAGTGATTTCAAAGAAAACTCTCCCTAGTTAATCTACAAGCTTTTATTCTGGTCAGGCAGACATTTATTTTTAGTTGAGTTTTCCTTGTAATTACATTTAATTCAGTTACAAGTTCTATATTTATAACCCCAGGAAGTGTTCATTCAGCCTTCAGTCAAATTTAAAGAAAGGAGAAATTACTCAGCGTGTTGCAGGTAAGTAGTATTTTAAGAAAATACACAAGATTTTATGGCAGAAAAAACACATTTACTTGCAAGAGTTGAGGTAACAGACCTGTCTTCTCAGCTCCTGTAATAAATAACCATTCTTCCAATTAAACACACTTTGAGTATTGAAGAGATTAAATAATCAAGCAAAGGTTTCAAAGGAAGAGAGCAAAGTAGTCCAGATGAATATTCAGTGAACTCCAAACTTCACCAATGTAAATTAGATGCAATGCTTTCCCCCACTGGATCCAAACCTCACTAATGCAACCTCACTTACACAACTATCTCCTGGCACATACAAAATCACGGAAGACAGAAGACTATACGTAATTCCAAATATGAACCATGTACTGACAGCTCAAAATGCATGAAATCCTTCTTACCCCACCATCCCATTAATATCCACATCTCTTCAAAGCGTACAAGAGCATATTGTGACTCTTCCTGAGTCTATCACCCACCTCCATAAACCACTGGATTTCAGAGATATTTTGGTCACAGGTACAGCTTTAATAGGCTGTTTGAGCATAATGAAACACACAGTGGTTCCTCTGGCACCATACAAACTTAAACTTATTGCTCTAAATTCTCCTTATTAATCACCTCATTATGGCAGTCAGACTTGCTTTCCTAATATCTGGATCTAGTATCAGATCTAAGCTGATACCTTGTTTTGTTACTACATTCCTGTTGTGAATGAAGTTCTATATGTCTAATTAATAAACAAAAAAACTGAATTTAGCAGCAGTTTTAATTGAACAGCAATTTTATATAAATGAATACAATCCAGTATATTAAATATAATAAAGCATATACAAAAATTTGGGAGTGATTAATTAAGTATGATTAAGGTTCATATAAAGCATAAGCAAAACTGACCAGGGTACAGGGAGGGCTTCTCACCCTGCCTCACATACAAAACAAACTACACTTACATACTGTATGCTAATACATATTCATCAATAATTTTCCATAAATCTCCTCCTATTTTTGATTCTTGAACTCTACATCACTATACTGCATAGCGCATGCTCCACTTGTTGCTAGGGGGTCTCCTGGCTTTTTGGTGGTCTTTTCAGAGGAAGGCTCATCGTCTTCCTCGCTACCCTCTGAATAATCTGGCAAGTTGCAGATGTGCATTAAGCTTTGTGTTATGTAAGCAAGCATTATATTCCAAATAAGCCTTATTATTTCATAGATAAAACCACAACTTAGATTCCACACCTGGAATAGTCCCAACTTTGTTCATCACAAGGCCATTTCTGTTTTGGGATCTTGCTTATCTCAACACTACATCCTGTATCCTGTTTTTCACATGTAACATCTGCCAAGGGGCCCATCTGCTTTGTAACACTAATCACATATACTTTTCCTTTATTATTTTATAACAATTATTTTCTAAAATATTGATATAGTTACAATTTAGTTAGCATGAATCATATCCATTTATCACAATTCCCAACATCTCACAAAAAACCCATTCTTCATTCCTAGTACAATATTTTAAATTCTCAGATCAGAAACTGGTAAAGATACAGAAAATTATTCTTACCATCAAAAATATTTTTACACACATTCTGTTTTGGACACAAGAGCTATGGGAATTAGAACCTATATTAAAATGCACTAGAGGCTCAGTGTGCTTCACCAACTCCCATGTTATCACTAAGGTCCTCTCTCTTGCATCAATCTCACATTTCTCATTTTTATTTTCATGGCTTTGCATACACCATGTTCTTCTGTTAAAGTCCCTAAATTTCCCTCACTTGATTAGAATAAGACCCTTTAGTCTTAGTCTAATCTAATCAGCAACATCTCTTAGGTCTTAAGTCCTTTTCTGCTCACTCTTATGATGCATAATTAATTTTTATTTTCAAACTTCTCTTTAGAAGCTGATAATTTTGCCAAGTCTTTCAATAAATCACAATGTGAAAAAAAGTTATAAAGCATCTGCTCTTTCAAAGTATTTATATCCTAGTGCTGCCCACAACCTACAGAGTTACTGCATTTCCTGTGAGTTTCTTTTCTTTTGCAAAGTTTCCTATGCTAATAGCCAGCACAAAACCTTTAATGCTACCCAGAAAAGCTCTTGTAGAACACGTACTAGGGAATTCGAGTTCTATACTTTCTTTGTGCTCACTTCTTGTGCTCCTGAAGTTTTCAGCAGAAATTGCTAGAAAGCACAGCTATGCCAGTAGTGTATTGAACTGCCCAAATCAGGCTCAGGAAAGATAAACATGATTATAGATAGATGGACAGAACTTTCATGGGTTCCAGTTATTTTTCTCTTCCCACAATGCCAGCTCCGTGATATGCCATTCACTCCTGCAGTTTTAATTCAGTATGCTAAAAACTGCTTTAGCATTAGTACTATTTTGAATCTGAAAAAATCAAACATTTCATTTGCAAGAGGTCTTTTGCAGTCTCTTTTGGATTGAAATAAAACAGTCCTTCCTGCCAACACACATATAAGGCTAATCAGATACAGACCAGTGGTTCTAAGCTACAATAATATTTGCACAAAACCCATGCCTTGTTTCCAATTCTAATTTCTTAATCGTTCAAATAAAGCTGCAGAACTACTTAAGACAAATTAACAATCTCAGTAAAAAAAATCCTATAAAATAGCCACCGTTTTGGATAGTATTTGGATGATCTCTGATGTAGTATTTCCTGCAAGTGTCAGTATCTTTTCTACTTTAATTTCTCTGATCTGTTGCCTATGCTAATGGCAAATTTTCTTCCTTTTCTTCTTGCTCCTTCAAAGGCAAAACAAGACAGGCTGATTAGAAGGCTGTATCATCGTTAAACCTCATAATATTCAACCTGGGCAGTACACTAATCAGTTTAACTATTATTGATTTAACCTTGCTGTTCCACAACAGACATTTACAGAACAGTGTACCTTTTTTCTTATGTCAAGGTATAAAGGAATGTATAAAAAGTTTCATTATGATACCAAAACAAATCTATCCAAATGAAGAAAACTGCACATCATTAGTTTCCAAGAGGTAAGGTCCAAACTCACTTAGCAGGCATCTAACAAAACATCTAGCTTCATCTTTTCAGAAAAAAGTCAGCAAAAAAGCACATGAATGTCCTATTCTGCTGGTTCAGCAACATCTGCTGGTCTGCCTTCAACTGCTACAGAAAGAGTGCTGAGTTCAACCAAGGACCTTAGCTGAAGAACAGACTTGCTTTCAAAGTGCAAACCTACTGATTTGTGTCAGGGAGAGGGAGAAACAAATATGGAATGGAAGAGTAAGACCAAAGTCTAGAAGGGATTTGAAGGAAACATTTATGTTTTCAAGAACCTCCCTGACATTTGTTCACACCACGCAGTGAATGGAATTCTCCACTTAACTTTCACAGGAAACAAAAAAATATTGTGAGGGGAAAGAGGGAGTGATCAGATACTTCAAAAATTGGTTACTACTCCCAAGGGAAAAATAGAATCCATTTCTATCACCACTCCCCAAAGCAGTATCTTCAAGGACTTGTTATATAACTAAGTAGAGGTTATGGGACAGCCCCACCCTCTCAAAAAAAAAAAAAAAAAATTTTTTTACAAAAAAAAAAAAACAACAAAAAAAAAAACCCAAACATTTAGGACTGCTTCTGCCTAACATTATTTGCTATCTTGCTTCTCTTCCTAATTTTAAAGTCACTATAAAAGCTATGATCAAATTTTCAACAGGGACTACTCATTTTGTCAATCTTACTGGTACAGTACTGAGAGACCGTATGAATCTCACAACCATCTGCAAAATTCAGATATTATCCTGCAATTCCCAGGGGACAAACAAGAAACAAACACTTCCCTTTGCCAAATCCAAAAAAAGCCAAGTTCAAACAGGGCTACATTACAAGAACACAGCTTGTACTTCCAGCAACTGCTTCGGTAAGGTCTACATTTCTCAGAAATCCAGTGTCAAAATTTGTTAAAATCTGAACAGTTTAATGGCTTGCACGACACAAGTTCTGTTCCTTAGATATATGATGACACCACTTATGCCTTCAATAGCCAGCAAGTTGGTATCACAAACCTGACTGGCTCCTGTCATCTGCTCCCAAGAGATGTGGCTGTTCCCACACACAAGCACAAATTCCAGCTAAGCCTTGAAAGGAGCAGAATGCACATCACAGGACCTCTAAGACACTGCCCCTGAAGCAAACAGCTCAAGAGCCAATGACACAGTCCCCCCTAAAATGGGAAAGTGAAAAAGAGGAATTTTCAAAATAAAAGGAGACCACCATCCAAATATTAGGGCATGAGTTGGAATGCAAGCCACACTGATATGGCAACCTTCCTGTACTCTTCTTATGAGGAATGCAGCAACATACAAAGAGGCTGAATTATTTACAGTAAGTTTCTGCAGTTTAATAAAAAGTCCATGAGTAAAGAGATGCATTAGTTACTCCTTTACTAGCTAAAAATGAAGACATGCATTATTTTGCTAACAGAGATTGTTCAATTGTGATCCTACACAGATGTGACTATTTGTTTTGTATTGCTTCCACACTAGCCTCCTGAAAATAACATCATGAGAAAAAAAGCCCAGTATTACTGTTCTTCCAGATAACTTTTATGAGATGGCTATTACTTGACTGCAAAAGGAAGAAGAGGCAGCCTACATAAGGAAAACAAACAAGAAACCCCTACAATATACCATCCTCCCCAACTAGCATTTTGAGCCTCTTCCTTGGCAACAGGACTCCAGCTATTTAATGCCAAGTTTTGTCAGTAATGTGATAAAGTCCATTTAGATCTCCTAGTGTAGTGTATTCAAGTCTTTGTTTCAAAAAGTGCTTCAAGTACCCTGTTCAAAGAACAGAAATTCCATTCTAATGCCTATTCCTTACATTTATCTTTTGCTATTAAGAGGCAAGTTTATATCAACAATTAAAAATAGTATAGAGTAATATAACCACCTTCTTCACATTCTTTTTCATACATTTTAACTGATTTTCTAGAGTAGCTACCCCATGTGATGTCTAAGTAGTTGAAGTTCTGTCTGCATATGAAGAGCAAAAAGGCTACACAGCAAGAAGCCAAGGATATGAACACACATCCAAAAGGTGTTAACTTGATTACATGTTAATGCACTTACCTGATTTGATTTCTCTACTGTGCTACTGGGAACCTCTGTGGTATCCTTCACAAAAAAGTTATCTATGATGTGTCTCTCTGCACATTCCTGACCACAAATTGGACAGCGGATAACACCGACTGGGGGGAAAAAAGAAAATCTGATTATGCTTGCACAAGCTAAGATATATTAAACAACTTCAAAGACAACTTGCAAGGATAAATATTTTTGAAAGGATGTTATACCACTTTCCTGTCAATAAGGTGTGAGCTAGAAAAAGAAAATTCTCATTTATCACTGAAGTAATGTTTACTTGTTCTTCACTGATGACATATTCTATCACCCAAGGTCAAACACTTTCTTGTTTCAATGCCATAAGGAATTTACCTTAATCTTATAAAGAAATAATTGTTTTACTACAAAGGGAATGTATTCCCATTGATGATTTGTTGCTATAGAATAGATTAAAGTAAACACTTCTAAGTGTGGAATATTAATAAGGGAGTGGTATTACATACACACACACACACCAGCAGTGTGACGTGACTGACCTAGATCCATGTCACGTGAGAACACAAATGTAGTACATTCAAATTTAATGAGGTGACTTGTAGAGAGGAAAAGTTGACCTGTATTAATATCATTATTACCTTCACATTAAGCAAGAGAAAGCAATAAAAACTTAGGAATAAATAAGCAGGGCTCTCTCCCTCCTCTCCTCTGCAAGACACAATGGGGTACAATTCTAAGACAAACATAGTTAGGCTCCAGTTTGAAGAAAGCTGAGAGCCAGTAACACAAAGGGTTAAACAATTAGTCTTTTCAACAGAATGGAAAGGACAAAGTAAAGTTCAAAACTTGGGGTTGAACTGTGAGTAGAACTAGGTTGAAATGGAGAAGATCTATACAAACATTTTTAAGCAGACACCTTTTCTAGCTGCAGAAAATAAAAATGTCCTATTATCACTGAGGCTTGTTTTTAACATCCAAGAAAAATCTCTAAAATGCTAGGCACTGATATCTTGCTTGAAGAAAATTACCGTAGTCATTACAACCAAAAAAGGAAGCAATTGAAACTAAGGCTGAAATAATAATCATATTATGGACATAGAAGTCACATGCAAAAAGCCTACAGTAGAACAGTCATGCAAGTCTACACTGACATAGATTCTAGACCTTCAACTCCCATTTGAGAGGAAACATAGATTTAGGGCCTTAAAAAAGATCTGTTTAACCCAATGAATTCAACACCAGTATCTAACTCACCACTTGTATAGTTAACTAAACTAGCATGGGCTTAAAGTGGTTTCTGTTTCATTTTTACAGTAAAATGTAAAAGTACAGAAACTATTAAATATTTTACTTTCTGCAGGAAAACTTAATTCCTTACTCTAATTGCTTCATACAAGATTTACGTAACTTTTTCACTAGATTTTTCCAACAGATGTTCAAGGTTTAACTGGCAACTCAGTATAAAGCAGTGCTGTAATAAAACTCCAGCCATTTTACTAAAGCAATTCTTATTCCGAAAAATTAGCAAGCAGTTTTTCACTTGTTATCAAGGCATTTCACTTTCATCTGAACAGCTATGATGTTAAGCCTGATTTTACTCTAAGTGCCATTTTACCAGTCTGCATTTCAATACACATTTGCACAGTTTCCTTTGATATACAAATTCCATTTTTTGGCTACAACTTTTGTAACATTTTTTATATCATCATCTGCAAGGATAATTGAGAAATTCTGTTCTGGTAAGTCAAGTAGCTAGCAAAACTGCAAGTACTGAATTTCTTCTGTAATTAAGCAAATCAATTTACCACAGTCAAGAGTGAACACATCTCCCCTAATACTCAAGCTACACACTTTCCAAAAAAGACTATTTTTTAAATTTTTCAACAGCACCAATTACAAACCATCCTCTCCCTGTTCCCTCACTGCTCATTCTTGACCCTGCTAAACACAGGGCTCTGGGTTAATACCAAAATAAGCTAGGGAGGAAACTTTGAAACATAATTTGAAGTACTAAAAAGCAGGCATTCTTTATTGCAGGACACTGGACACACAGAGGTTATTTCCTCTACTCTGATGTGTCGCAAAACTTTACAAAAAAAAAAGATATTTATTCCATCATGATCATAAATACTGATTACAGTGTACTTCCTGGCTAATACATGCACATCACTTTTTCTAGAACTAATTTGCATGCATCTACCTCTTAGTAAGAGTAGTCCTTTTATATTCCTACAGGGTCCCCTGAAGGGGTCTCTGGTGATTGTATTCCCTGAGAGTCCCCAGTGTTACAGGTGACCTTTCCTTGAATTTCTGTTAAGGCATGCATTGTTGCCTCTTGTTACGTAGCTACCACAAAACCCACTGTATTCCTCATTATCTGTTTATCCACTGGTTCCAGCTACGTGGAACATCCTGTGTGCCTACTTGTTCATTATTTAATCTACTTTAAAACACATTGTTCTCTTACTTGGACAAGTAAGGCATCATTATGTTCTGTTCCTTTTATCAAGGTCAACACAGGTGTCTTGAGTTGGTCTTTGCATGTGTTTCGGAGATGAGTATAGACACAGAATGAGACTGGCAAATATTCAGGCATGGATGTATTTTTCCTGCTCTCCCAAGTTTTACTTTCATCCCCTGCTCTGCTTCACTCACCAAATGCACTACTGACTACAGTGAAGCAACATGAGAAGCAGCACAAGGATGGGAAGAGGACAACACCACCACTACTGAAGATTAAACATGGAGCTACTGAAGAAGATCAGCAGCATTAAGCAGGGTTTGTAAGTCAGCTTGAGTTGAAAATATGGAAGACAGGGAAGGGGAGGCAAGAAATTAGGAAACATACCAAGACAAACAAAATATTTCACATGCCTTTTCATCAACAATATTGCCAACTACCCGTTCAAGAAATCACTTAGAATTTCTAGTGTGACATGGGAAAAGGGGGGAAAAAAGGAAAAATTGCCTACAACTCTCAAAATCTTCATGAATTTTCTCTTCTAGAATTCCTTATGCTTTCTAGCCTTATGTCAGGGGTTTCTTCTGCCACTGTGTGAAGGTAAACTTGCTTTTGTTATAATCCTGGATTGATGACTCACAAATCAAATCAGTTTTAACCCAGATTTAGTCAACTTCGGGATGGAGAATTTAAGCAAAAAATCTCAAGTATCAGGGTTTCCAGTAGTGAAATAATTCTATAAGATTCTTATTTTTCTTTAATGAAGCAAACACAGGAAGGGGAAAACATATGACTTAAGTTGGGAGGAGTTTCATAATCATCATCATGACAATTGTGAGGATAGTGAGCGAGCAGATCCCACATTTTTCTCTGTTCCTATGTTCCAGGTGTAAGGAGTTAACACAGTTGCGTGTCTCAAACACTGTCACAGCCACAGGTTGACTTTGCCATGAGATAAGCACAGAATGGAGTGACAAGCCTGGCAGAGGTGAGACCTGGTTAGCTCATTCTGGGTAATGCATCTGGACAAAAATTCCCACTATGGAAATGTGTATAAAGAAGCAACTGCTCGTCTGCAGATCACTGGTCAAAGAAAGATCACCCCAAGTTCTGAAACAGCTGAAATCTGTGACCACCACCAACCACTGAAGCCACCTGAAAATGGCTCCCTGGATACCTGGAACTTGGACTGTAAGATAAGCCACCACAGCAGGAACCTGAGATAAGATAAAAGGGGTGCTGTTGTCTGAGTATTATCTCAGATCTAGGGAGAGGTTAACAAAGCTGGGGGAGAAGAATGTCACACAACTGCAGAATTTATGGGCCACAAGGAAAGCCAGCTCAGCAACTGTACTGAAATCAGCCTGGACTTGGTAAAAGTAATTCCAGGCAGTGGGAGATCGACCACCAACTCAAAGAGGAAGAGTACATGGAGTGCAAGGACTAATTAGCATTAGAAGCAAAGGAATCAATTAACCAATAGAATAGTAGCACTGTGTAGCCAATGAGCAGTAATTTGTTTCTTTGCTAATATGTATGAATAGTGAAAAGACCCAGAGAATACCAGTAGCGAGAGAAGCCGAGAGTGAAGAAGAATCAAAAAGACACCACTGGATCTGTAGGTGGTGACTATCTTCTACCTGATCTCTCTTTCTGCTCTCTTTTCCTTCTACCTTTCCTTCTATTTCTTTCTACCTTTCTCCCTGACATTCCATGTTAAATAAACTCTGTATTATGGACTTCAGCGTATGATCTTGTTTGCCCCTTAATTTGGGCAGAGGCACATCTCTTAGCATCAGGAGGATTGTTTTTTCAGCTGTAAAAGGAACTGGATCATGCCCATGTGGCTCTTAAGTAGAAGACCTCCACCTTTCTGAGCAGCATTCTTACAAAAACCAAGCAGTTGTGAAACATCACATTCAGATTTTGCTTGAACCA
This sequence comes from Onychostruthus taczanowskii, assembly GCF_017590055.1. Taxonomy (NCBI): domain Eukaryota; kingdom Metazoa; phylum Chordata; class Aves; order Passeriformes; family Passeridae; genus Onychostruthus; species Onychostruthus taczanowskii. Next base: position 863,987 of record NW_024498685.1, read on the forward strand.
GGCCAGGACACCACAATGCTAACAAAAGCAACAATGCTGGCTCCCCTGCTCATTCATTTCTATCCCACGACAACAGAAAGATTTGTGCTGCCATGCACTGAGCTGGATTAGGGACTGCAATATTGATTCAGTGGGGCTGTGCCAGGAGAGGAGAGTGTTTCCCCCCACTGTCTACAGGCTCATAACACATGCACCTCTTTCAAGGAATGCTAAACCACATTTTAGGTAGGAAGAATCATGTCCCATTTTTAGTCTTCTTTACATGCTGCATGCACAAGGGCATCCCATGCCATTCAGTGGAATGGATTTATAGGTGATACAGTATTATTTCCAACTCTAAACTCAATTTCCTGGGAGTACATTCAAGACCACTAAAGCATCCTGAGACAATAGGAAGAGACTGCTCTGGTTTGCCCCAATTTTGACTCATTTGCGTCTTCACTGTTGCAAACAGGTTTCAGAACCAATTTAATAAAGCCACTGGATGATCATTTGTAGATCCAAGAGGGTATTTTTGTTAGTAGATGCAAAGTGCTTTACTAAAGGGGGATTTAATAGTTCCTTTTCTTCAGTCAAAAAGCCAAGTAGTTTTCTGAACGAGAGCTCTCTATTAAACAGAGTGCTCAAAAGCAACTGGCAATTTTACCTGCAACGACATAGTCATTACAGAATAAATAATTAGAGTTTCATACAGCAATCCTTCCCAGTTTTACAGATGTTTTGCTTTAAATTCTAACCATACAGATTGCAGAACAAAAAAATATTTACAGCAAATTACACATCCAGTTAAAATGTTTAAAACATGGACATGCTAATTAGAACTTATAAAAGGTATGTCAGAGATTGAAAGCAGCACCAGCCATAAGATTTTTAACACAACTACACAGAAAATTAAGGTGTTTCAACTGTGAGCTACAGATTCTTTTGTCCTTTTGCTCTTTCTATAGATACCACTAATACTTGCAAGCCTTGTCATTAAAATGCATGGGTTTGAGGTAAGCAGGTTATATTTACACAGGTCATGTTTCCCAGTTAAGAACAAGCACTTAGAAAACTTGAGAGGCAGTATCTTGTGCAATAATGTCTGAATCAATTTTTAAAATAATTACTGCTTTCCTCTTGCTCCTCATTAAGCCACTACTGGTGCTGCAAAATTGGCAACTTCTTCAAACCAGTTTGTTCCAGAAAAAGCTGCTCCCATTCTAGTTGTGACAGCCTGCTGCTGCTAGTAGAGGGGAGATAGGTTAAACCAATAAGCAGGCATATCTCAAGGAAAAATTGGCACCTACTGCCAAGATATAAACATTCCAACCCACCACCAATCTAGCAAAAATTTTATTAAAATTATAATTAATTAATTGTTAATTTAAATTATTTTAAATCTTTTAAAATGCAAATAAATTTAAAACAGACAAAGACTATTAGCTATAATTCCCCCCTCTGGAAGAGTGTTACAGGCCAGTTTTTACACTGCAGTACATTGACTTTCTTGGAAAGCACTGCAGAGCTGAATTAAAATATTTCAGCTACTCTGTGAAATGGTTCATTGTTTTTGCTATACATGCCCAATCTTCAAACATTTTAGATAGCGTGTATTAGACTTCAAAAATTGTAAATTTTGCAAAGATTGACTCTCCAGCCACTTCTGAATACCTTAAGAAATTCTGATGGCAGAGTTTACATTCACATCCAAAGCTGTCCAATGCATTTTCTTCAACAACACAATTATAAGAAGTGTCATAGTGCTAACAAAAGGAAACATTGTTATTGTGGTATGGACAATGTTTAAATACAAGATGACGAACAAAAAGTCTCACTGTCTTGCAATGAATGTGCTTAAACGATGATGCAGAATCTGCCAACAAGCCAATTGTCACTGCTGACTGGGATGAGCATTTCTTTCATCAAAATTAAAATACATTCTTTCCAGTCCTGAAATTGTCAAGTATTTCCAAATGATATGTAATGAATTCAGACATATAACATGCAAGGATGTTTAAGATACTGTGATATTCTTGCATCATTTTCTCTGATCAGCCAAGTATTTCATTTTGAAAGTGGGCTTAATGCTGTTTAGATTTATCCATTCTACTAAAATACCATTTTGCACATACTCTTGGATCTTGCCAACAGTGCTCAAGTCCATTGTATCTATGTGTTTCTGGAACAAGGAAATTAGTACCTTTCTCCATAAACAGCAGCATGTTAACATGTTTTAATTAATTAAAAAAAAAAAAAAAAAAGATGACCGGGATAAAAAAAATTGTCAGAATCTCTGGTATGAAGACGGACCCTGCCTTACAGCACAATACAGCTAAGAATAATTTCTTTGGAGCACTACATTTCATACTCTGGTCTTCATCTTTTCGAGTCATCATCTAACACCAGCTGTTAGTTCAGCAGTGGCAGTACAATGCATCTATTCCCAGAAATCATACCTATAAAAATAGCAGGTTAGCAGAGTGTAATTTGGACAGTTAGAGTCAGTCACAACCCAAAGAACCAAGCCATTCTCAGACACTGCAAGTTTGTTCTTTTGAATTCTTTGTTGAAAGGATGAAAACTACACTCCAACACGTGACCCTCTTAAGTGTTTCACCCACTACTTCTGTTTAGCCACAGCTACCTTAATATTCCCATCAACACTGAGCAGATGTAAAGGTAAAAAAAAGCCTCAAAAATAACTTCTAAGAATCTGGATCATATTAAGGGAACCAAATTAGAAGAAGTAGTGGGGACAACAGTAGGTAACAGGCTATACTCAGAGTATTTCACTATAAATGTCATCCAAACAGGAGTGACAATGCAACTCAAGGCCTTTGACTAGCTCATGCTACTCCCTCTCTTCTTCAAGTGCTCAGATGCATCCTTGCTACCTGTTCTTCACAAGTCTGCTCCCATTCTCAATATGTTCACCACTCAGTAACTGGAAACTACCTAAGAGACTTGGCAAACTACCCTCTTGGCCCTCCTTTTCCCAGCCACTAGCCTCAGGGGAGCAATTCAGGTGCCTAAACAGACATACCTAATTTGAAGGTAATATCCTGCCTGGCTTCCAGCTACTAGTCCAGAAGGAAACAGGGCTCCTGTGGATTGTGCAGTACATTTACCAGCCCTTTTTAAAAAATTACAGGCATCCCAAAAATTCAGCAATGGCAGAAGATATTTTAGTTCAGACAGCTGAATTTCAGCTTACCTGCCTATTCTATGCCATGTATTTTTGATACTGTGATTTTAAATTCCTGTTGGAGAACACAACTGAGCTACACAGATCTTTGCAGCCTAACAAACTGCAGTCTGTAGCTCCAAAGGAAAACTTGGTTTAAAATGCTGAAATGTCAATATTCACAGTCATCAACTTGCTAACTGCAGTGTTCATGGCATCTGTTCATATTCTGCTACACGGATATTTATTTTGAGGTTCTCCTCAAGGACAGAGTTCAGACGTCATCAAGCCCTCTAGTTTCCTTCAAACTATCTCAAAATACAGATTACAATCATGCAAAATATAATGGAACATTCCATCAACTTTATCTGTAAAGTGTTTGTGTATGGAATGGATGTTTAAAAGCATATAGAAATGATGTGTCAGTTTAAAATAATAGGCTCTGCCTTTATTTACATTATTTTGTTTGGTGAGAGGGTGGAGAGAAGAAAAGGGCTGATTGTTGCTAAGAAGAGATTTTTTTATTAACTAATGTCTCTTCAATATATTCTTCAATGACAATATGGTAACAGCACATTTACCATACATGTACACTGGCCAACATTTAGATACCCACCAGCAAAAAAGAGGAATTTATCTATCAATAAATTCTGACCATTTTAAAGGTACATTTTGAATCTGTGCTGCTATTAAATCTGTTCTATAACAAATACTTTGACCTGGCAGTATTTTAAAATTTTCTAGATTTTTTAAAGCTTGCTGTTGACAGGGACAGAGACAATGAAAAGTACAAAAAATATTTGATGAAAATTCCCACTCTAATAAGAGAAAAAAATAAAGATCCCTATTTCCTGCAGTTTATATCAGATAAATTCGAGTGCTCTGCAAGACATTATTAATGGAATAAAAAAGTAAAGCTCCAAGCCATTTCATGCATTTAAGTAATATAACCCAAGAATCCCAAATCCAGTCTATTCTGACTACATGTTATATTTAAAAGCTGTTCAACAATAAAGCTTGTCCGCAGGCAGGATTTTTGCATCTATGAAAAAGCACCTCTTAATGGCAGCACAAAACTAATGCTGATTTATTATGCTGACTCCAGCATAGAATTTTACACCTGAAAAATTGATAAAGTTTCTTTGCAGTATTGCCAAGTAACAGTACCTTCAGTGGGATTTATCTAAGTGTTACATGAAGTTCCCTTCATAGTCATTGCAGACATAGGTAATAGTTAGGTCATGAGTGGTGTCATCGTTAAAGCACATGTTTACACTTGGTCAGATGAATGACACCTTAAAAACATCCACTTCTGTCCAGTAACTATACTAGTACTCTTATCCACTACTGGGCATCCACTTCAATTGCAAGAATTCCTCTGACGTTCTAAAATCAGCCGTTAAAAGAGGAGAATATCCTCCAAGTATACTGCAACTTACAGGGATTGCACTTCTGGGTTCTGGGTAAGGAACAAAAAGTCAGCTCACTTTATATTCTTCTCTTAAATGTGCCCAGTATGCCACAGCACTGTTTTAAGAGTTCAAAAAGCAAGGTGCCCAGCTTTTTCCAGCTCCCACATAGCTTGAAGAGTACCAAGCTGGAGCAATATGTGCATTGTGAGATTCACACGCGGCTGTGCAGCCTGCAAGAACCAGCATTAATTAAGAAGCAGTGTTATCATCTCCTCTGACACTGTATTAATACTAAAATTACTGAATGTAACTGATAAAACATATTCCTTCTGGGTTGAAGAGATGAACTAAATGATCAAATAAGAACAACAGGGATTTCTAACAACTGCCCTACAGCTTTCAGAAAACAGCAGGTTACAGAGCCAGCAATGATCCTGCTCATGTTCCCATGGTGTATCTCCTCCTATTGCTGTTATCTGCAATAGGTAACTGAACCATGAGCCAGAGCCTGTTGGCTGATGTGAATAAACATCCACATCCACTGAAGAAATCCAGTAGTCCTATGTTTTCCTCAGTTTTCTCAGAACTAAAGCAGAACTCATTCAAAGGAGCTCTCCCAGCATGACATTCTTGGCACAAAGAATGAAGCTAAAGAAAATTCACCTTTTACCAAAACTGGTGTTCATAAATGCCATTTGTATACTTTCTGTTCTTCACTCACTCAATCTCTTTCCACCTTCTTGCACCATACTGCCTCAAAGGATTGATAATGAAGTTCTGGAAATACTACACATGGCATCCGATAGCAGCTTGGGAATGAACTAGGACTGTACCTCTATTCCTTCTTTATTTTTAAGGAATAATCACAAGGATTCCACCATGGTTCCTTATCTGTTTGTCTGGCATAATGACAAATGAAAAGCAAAAACAACCAGCCACAACTTTAAGCCAGAACAACAGTAATTCTGGCAAAAGTTTGAAGCCAGACATCCTGCAGTTTACAGCACCTACACTATATTGTCAAAAATTTAGATCAGTCAAAAAGGCAGCCAATGAAACCATTTTAAATCTGACCTCATCTCAATGGAACTCTGAGCAGGGAAAAGAAAAAAGCCCGTACAATACAAACAATCAGATTGGAACACAATACAATAATATTGTTGCTAAATGGACTTTTAAAATATGTGAGATTAGCATTTAGCTTCTTAAAAGAATCCAGACTACATTCAGCTCTTGCACAAAGGGTGGAATGCAGCAAAGGGGACTGTCAGCTGAATCCATTTGGGATACCCATAAAAAAAGTAATCTTCATTTTGCCAAAACAGCTTCTAAAAGTCATTATTTTGAGGAGTGATCTTTGGCCCTGTTGATTGTCAATGGCTGTGATAATAATCTAGAAGACACATGAGCTACCACAAATCATTAACTGGCTTCTAACTTGTATCTAGTCCAGCTACAAGGCCATTTCTGAAAAGTAAAATGCAACAGAGTACTGTCTCCCTGCACAATCCATCAAGATGCACACAATTTTACTGAAGGTGCCAGTGCCAACAGCCTATATATCAAATACTTGTTTACTGAGTGATAAAAGCAATACTTGCAAGTCATTCTTATGGTACAGATAGGAGTCATGACATACTTAAGACTATTTTCTTTCTTTTTTTTTTTTGATTAAAATTCACTGCTAGATGTGGGAAGACCACAGGTCCTCCCACATGTTCCATTCCAGAAAATTCTGAACACTCTTTCACAAGACTGGACTCTGCCTTTGCTATGAAGCAGAAAATAAACATTCTATTTAACAACTTGGAGTGCAATATTTGACGAAAGAGCTGCTAGCATCTCTGGACTCCCATACAGATAAATCATCTGAATGCCACCTATGTTTACCCAAGGAAAGAATTCTCTGTGTCTGTTTTGAGGTAATACTTACTCAGACAATATTTAACATATGAGCTCTGAAACCATATTTGAGTTTCTTGCATAGAGAAGGGACTGAAGAAAACTTTAGAACTTCTCAAGGAGATAAAGTTCCTTTAACAGTTGATTAAACTAAACAACCTAAGTACTCTAAGTTTAGTGATTTCCAATATATGCTAGCCAGGGGGTTATACCCTCACAGTCCCTTCTCCCTACTCCCAAAGGGAAGATAAAACTGAACTACTGAAGGCCAAGTAGTCAGTAGTTAGTAAACTCAACAACCAGTCCATAAGCTAAAACAAGTGAGAACAATAGCTGCTAATGTGTGAGAGGCCCCTAAACAAGACAAAAGCAAATAAGAAACAGAACTGTTGAGTGCTGAAAACCAACTGCTTAAGCAAGAAAATGCAGGAATCTGTAAACACACAAAAGAGATAAATATAATCCAGACATATGATATCCCCAGGGTTTCAAAGTTCCCAGACAATTAGCCATTACTGAGGTCCTGCTATGGGACACTACTCATCATTATACAACTCCACATTCATTCAACAAAGCTTGTCAGCTAAACAGATTGTCTTTATCTCAGTGTCCAACTGACGAGTTGCCTGCTACCCTAATTTATCGCTTTAGGGCTATGATAGTTTCTGTCTGGCTAGTTTCAGTATCTAACAAGTTTTAAGTATTACAAAGCAGGCACTCTTTATTGCAGTGCACTGGTCCCTTGGAGGACCCTTCCTCTGATCAAGTTCTCTGAGCACACTGATGGCATACTCATTAGCTATCCCCCCTTACTTGATGTATATGTATTACTTTATTTGACACAGTCACACCCCTTATTGGGAGTCCTTATAGGGCTCTTTGGGGGACTTTTTCAGTGGCCCTCAATGTCCAGTGTTCTTTTGAGGTGGCTGTTCCTCGACCCCTACTTTTTTGTAAGCACAATATCATTGTTTTCTGTGACTTCTGCTTTGTCAGCCTTGCAGAGCTGAGCTGGCATCCTACTTGCCTTTTGCATGACTTCTATTTGCCTAAATTACATTGTTTACCTATTTCTGCAAGGTTGTCCTGTTCTACTGTCCTCAGACTAAAATGGTTTTCTGTTCTACTGTCAGCTGGGCAATGCTATGAATTCCAACTTTTACTTGAAAACTGTTGAAACAGTAGTTATAAATCATCAAAGTTTTTCCAAAGGCAAAGAAAATTCAAAGCAAAGCTGCTACCCCTTCTTAAACCAACTGGTGAGAAGGGCATGTAATTGACACTCCTACATTATTTCAGCAACTAGTTTACTCATTTTAAAGCAAAGTCCACAACAGAAAAAAAATATGTGTTTCAATCCACACTTCTGCTGTTCAGGACAATTTTGCATACTGCTTATTCCTAGTAACAGGCTTGTTGGTGCTGGGCTGTTTTGTCAAGGCACTGCACCTTGCATTTAAAATTAGAACCTTGCTCCCACTTTAAAATGTCTCATTCTCCAGTCCCAGAAGTGCTGCAGCTCTCTCCCTCTTTCTTTCCACATACTCATTCCCTATGCAGCTGCCAGCATTCCCTCCCCTAAGAGCATCAGTGTTACAAGTACCCTGACATAGCAGGTTCACTTAGTTCAACAAACTTCAGCTCCACACATCCTTGACCACGCTCAGACTCTAGAGCACATGCCTAGAAACAAATGAAGCTAATCAAGTAAGTTTTTTTAAATGCTTTCTGATCTCATGTAGGCATCCTAGAAAACACGGGGGGGGGAATGTTTCCAAGTCAGCCTGTATGTTAAAATAGCCCTGTTTCTTTTTTACAAGCTACAGTCCAGACAGGTGTGTTAGCTCACTGGGAAAATTATACAGTCACTTTTCAAATTAGGCAATCATTTTAGTTCAAAGGATATTTGCACTACAGTCTTGTTTTATTCAAATTCAAACTATATTCATTTGAGGGACTACAGTTGAAAGGGAAACCGTCCATTTTAATACAAAGTTGCCTGTAGCAACTTAGTTATTAATCAGAAGCAGAAATCTTTCTGCATTCAGAAGGTAAATGGTTTAGTTCCCCCATCCATGTACTACCATTTACAGAGGATTTAGTACCAGAGTTTTTTAAATGAGGATGTCTCCATGACCCAAATCCACGTTACAAACAAGTGCCCTCAAAACCCATGAGTGCAGTTCAAAGAGCTGAGCCTTGCTTACTGTCATCCTTTTCCCATAGCCCACTGATAAACTTCAAAAATAACTAGAAACCTTGTTTAACATCAGTCCTCTATCATGTTAGTAACATATGTAAGGTAATATGAAATTTTGTCCCACATAAAAGCTTCAAATAAGCATTTACTTGAATCACTGGAGACATAGTATCAAGTAATTAGGGACATTCCTTAGCTCAACCTTCAGTTTCATAGATGATTTTACAAAACTGTTAAAAAATTGTGTCATTTTCTTACTTACTTTACACAACTGTTTCATGTTTTCTTTGATAGCAAAGAAAGAATTTTACACATACTCTCTGGCCAGCAGGTGAAAAAACAGATAATTTGGTCAGTTCAACTATGGCACTGATGCCTCCAAAGTACATTTGAACTTCAAGTACCTACTTTAAACACACACAACTCCATAGCTACATAATTGCTGAGGTAAATTTTAAAAGCATCATTGGATTTCTTTAATGAAAACATTTTTTCTGTGACCTTTAAATTTGCCAAAGAAAAAAGAATGCATCATAAAACTGTTACAGCACATAAAAGTTAAATCTAAAATAAGAAGCCGAACAGAAGATTTTGATACTATAAACAGTTCAGTGGGATCAGCTGCATTGGCCCACAACCCACACTTCAGGCCATATGCACCTGAAGAACCCTCTCTGACCAGTATTGTGGAGACCATGTGAACAGCCACTCATCTCCAGCCCATGGAGAACCCTGTGCTGGAGCAGGGTCCTGGCAGAACCTGTGGAGAGAGGACCCCACCCTGGAGCAGGTTTGCTGGCAGGACTTGTGACCCCCTGGGGAGCCACACTGGAGCAGTCTGTTCCTGAAGCACTGCACCCCATGGAAATGACCCATGCTAGAGCCGTGTGCGAACAACTGCGGTCTGTGGGAAGGATTCACTTGGACAAGTTTGTGGAAAGCTGTCTCCCATCAGAGGGACCCCACAGTGGAGCAGCAGAAACACCATGTGACCAACTGACCACAGCCCCCATTCCTGTCTCCCTGAGCCACTGAACAGGGAGGAGGTAGTGAATCCAGCATAAAGTTAAGCCTGGGAATGAGGGAGGGGTGGAGGAAAGGTTTTCTTGAAGTTTGCTTTTTACTTTTCATCATCCTGCTCAGATTATGATTGGTCAAAAATTCAGTAATTCCCCCAAACTGAGTGTGTTCTGCCCATTATGATAATTGGTGAGTGATTCCCCTGTCCTTATCTTGACCCACAAGCCTTTTGCTACGTTTTCTCTCACCTTTCCAGGTGTGAAGGGGAATGACTGAGCGGCTTTGGTGGGCATCTGGCACCCATCTACGGTCAAACCACTGCACTACTGTATTAAAGTATTTCATTTTACTGCAAAAACCTTTTTAAAGCCTAAATTTCCAACTTCAGAAATAATGAACTTTTTCATCTAGTCAGATACTCATCCTGAAATACAGTCCTATTTAGAATTCACTTGAAGCTCCTTTCGGTTTTCCCCTGGCTTGTTTTTAGATTAGACACAACAGGCAAAACACCAGCTTTACAAGTTTGCTGTTAGTGGGAAATTCCACTAAATAATGTGGAAATTCCTCCTCCAGCACCTTAGCAAACACACACAACACTGGCATAAAGATTTACCTGTACAAAAGACAAGTTTCTTTAACAACACTACATTCTGAATCAAGAGTTTCAACAAAATTTCTTTCTCAGATTTAACAAACTGGGTGAAGTTGAGAGAATGTGGTCACTTCGTAGCACTCACGGAATTCAGCAGACCAAGCTAAAAACATGCTGCATAACTGAGTAGTTCTTCAGGGCACTTTTCCTAGGAATAAGCTAGCCCATAAAAACATTCTTCCATTTGCCTCTTCATGAACATATGCACCACTATTTTCTCTTGCTCTTCAGACAAGACATTTTCTTAAGAGATATCTCTGCTATAAGCATTAAAACAACCCAATACATTTTCAATTAGTATTTTTAATACATTAGTATATATTTGCTTTCCTTATGATGCTTTCACCAAATGGTCTAGAATTCCTTTCCACTGCTAAAACTAATTGCTTACCGGAGACATAATTAACTGATTTTGTATTGAAACAGAGTTAGGTTGACCTCTGATGCTAGAAATCTTTGTCTGAAAAGAAGCTTCACACAATGATACACCTATTTTGATAACTTGTACACCCTGATTTCTCTAGCTTGGCAACTGCAGTTGTTTTAACACTCTTCTGATGTTCCTGATGGCTTTAGCTTTTCATTCTCCCACTTTCTATGGGTGAAAGAAGTAAGAACATAAAAGCATCCAAACTACCCTAGAAATACTACTCTGCGCACATAAAACAATAAACATCTATTACATACTTACATTAATCATATATCAGAGCAAGCATGATTCAAGCTAATTTCCACAACATGCAGTTGCTTGCCTTAATATATAGGCATGCCTCCAGATTTTCATGGAATTCGTGGTAGAAGAGAAAGCAGTAACTTTTGGCAAATATATACCTACTTCAAATTATACTTGTACAGTAAGTATCATATCCCATCACATATATCTTGAGAGCATACTTTTCTCTAAAATAAAGGCATTATAAGTAGAAAAATAAGAACTTTCTCTATTCATTAATACTTATATAAATATTTTAAGCTTTTACTCAGTTTTTTTAAACCAAGAGATTCATCCATTACAAGCTATCAAAACAAAAATATTGTATTTCACCTGTAACAATGCTAAATTCATTTCACATATACAATATCTGGAGGTCTGGGAATTTTCAATTCAAAGTAAGCACAAATCCAAAACAGAACGAACACTAGACATGTCTTTCCTATACATATTCCTATAACATACACTATTTCCAAATATTAGCACTCCCAAATCTCCTTATGTTAGAGGTTAAACTTCTTGCAGCAGAAACAAGATGATCTTTGTGAAAAGGATGCAACCATGCCTGTGAAAGTGTGAGTGTATAGCCACACAAACAAAATATGGGCTCTTTGTAATAGCAAAGATGGAGAGAATTCACTTTGAGGAAGTGGCAATATCAGTGACTAAATGGAAATAATAATTTGTAACAGCAGATTTAGAAAAAGAATCTTAAGTCTTCTTAGACTACCAAGACGTGGAAGAAAAACTGAACTTCACCATAAGAAACCTCAAATGAAGCTATTATATCCTTCAAACTATCTAATAAGGGTCCCAAGTGTTATCCAACTAAAGGAGGGAAGTAACAAAAGAAACAAGTAACAAAATTTAAGTTGATTTCAAAAGCTGTATTTTCAAGCTCAAATGAAGTGGTGACACCAGAAAGCCCAGATGTAAAGATCAGATGAGAAATTGAAAGCATTTGAACCTATCTGTAAAAGGACTGCCTGTGGGACATCATAAAAAAGCAGATGCCATCCACATATCTGAGGGGATGTCAAGGGTAAGGTCTTCATTGTATCATTAGAGAACTTCAAACTGTATTGCCAAGTAAATATTTCTGAGAATAACCTGAAACATGAACACCTCTGAATCCTTGTTTAGCAACTCTGAAGTATATATCCCTTAATTAACAACATATACTGAACATATTTGAAATGTTAGTCCAGACACTCCAAGAACTTAGATAATGCGATTGTCCAAACATATGCTTCTAACAACTTCATATAAATTTGTTTGCTAGTGGGTTTGCTACAGAGGAGTTACAGGGAAAAAAAAAAAGTTTCCCTCTACTATTTTGGCATTGACACTAGTAAGAGTTCATGATGATACCAACATAAAACTTTGCAACGCCTCTCCATTCATAAGTATTTCCCTGCACCAGTTCCAAGTCCATTTTGTGTACAGATTTATGACAAAGAACAAACAAGGCTACTTGCAACTTTAAAAGTTTTGAGCAGGGATAGAATTTCAATCTCTTAACTTCACAGCTTTCATGTACCTATTTCACATTTGAAAATTCCAGAAGAGTACTTCGAGGGTCTGCACATTACAAACACTACCCTTTAAGTACAGGCTACTACTCACTCACTGAAGTGCAGCCCAGACAAAATCTGGGCAAATGGCAGACTTCTAATAGCAGCATTTTTTGTGTATGCTCCAGTTGTAACTCACACAACTGGACAGTAAAGAATGGTCATTTGACAAACAAAAAGAAAACCTACATGAAGTTAGCCAAATAGTTAGTAGAGGTGGCTGCAGATACTTGCTCACAAGCCAGTGTCACATTTACAGAGTTGCTCCCTCAGCACTCCCTGTAGTCCATAATGTTCAGTCTGACAACCAATTTTTTGGCTGTGCAACACCAAAATTATCACCAATAGCAAATAAACTACCACTGAACATTCAGAAAGCAGTGAACTCTCCAGTGCTAAAACCACAGGTGTCTGACACACTGATGATTCTTCAACACTTCCAACTTCAGGAATGGTAGAGAAATCAGAAACTCCAGGTTTTCTTTTCTATAGAAGTTATTCTACTTCAAAACTGAGTGCACGTGGCAGTATAGAATATATCAATGCCAACTGGCCTCTCCACCAGTTTGCCTTTGCAAGAGGAATAATAGTTAACATTTATCACATGAAACTCCTCTGTATGTCTTGCCACTTGTCTGCTGTCATCCATGCTGAATCTTGTATTCAAGTGAGCAACTGCAGAATTCTTAATTCACTTTAAGCTTGAAGTCTTTTCTTTCACAGCTCCTTAATTAGTTGTTAGAATCTTCACAGAAAGAGAATCAACAAATAAACTCATCTGTATGCTGGAAGTTGAAGGCACATTTTATTCCAGTAAAGTGAACAAATGTTTCTTCTTGGAAACAGTTTGATGAAGACACAGTGTCTCCAAGATTATACCTGAAGCTCAACCTCTTCAGCAACCTGTTTATCAGCTAATTTCAGTACTCATACAACAAACAAGGCTGGTTTGGTGAAGCACTTGTCAAATCACATCCTCTCTTTTGTTCAAGACAGACTCCATTCTACCAGTCTTTCTTCAGGCTTCTTTTTGTGCAACTCAAGCACTCAGCAGAGGCGCATAAGCAGCCTGTCTGCTTACCTCTCAGAACATTTTCATAGTTTGCAATTCTATTGTGTTCCTTACTTAGGACACTCCTTCCAGTGCAAACAATTTCCTTGATGCTTATTTCTTCACTTAGTCACAGTAATTTCATCATTTACATCAGAAGTAATTTGTTATCCAGCTTTCTAAGACTATACTCTTCCCTTCATTTCTTCATGTCATTCCTCATAACCATTTTGCAGAACATGTTACCAGAAGAGGTGACAGTTTCGCACTACATTGGTCCTTCCTACCCTATCCTTGTGAGAATTTAAGAATTCCTCCAGCTGTAACAAATTTCCTCTAAATATCAGTTTTGGACAATAACAGGTGGCTATTTTCCCAATCCTCTCCTCCAGCTGTAACAATTTTCCTCTAAATAATCAGTTTTGGACAATAACAGGAGGCTATTTTCCCAATCCTAACTTCAAATTCACAGGTTTTTCTGTACCAGTTGGAAAACAGAAAGTAGACAATACACTTAACCAAGTTTGGCTGTAGCTAGCTAATACACAGTCCCTGTCATTTTAACCAGGGCAAATACATGACAAATTAAGATATAAAAAATGCCTCAAGGTGAGTTTCTTCTTCCAACTGGACAATGAACTCTAGTATAGAAGCATTAAAGTAGCTTGGGAGAAAAGTCAACAGGGTAAAAATAATTGCCACCAAAAATACAGTATGTCTGCAAATCTGTAGAATGAGGAGGAGTATGTACTGTGAAATCATTCATACAGAACCAACTCACAATCCAAAGGAGGGACAGAGCTACAAGCTTACTGTTGCTCTGATCCATTATCAAGCTGATGTTTGAATAGCACTAACCTTTTAATTCTTATGATGCATCTCATTTCTCATTCATCTATAGATCCCTGTTTCTGCTGTATTTATACAGAACATTTGGGAATGGACCTATGCTGTTCAAGACCTCTAATCTCAGAAGACAATGATGATATTTCCTCTTACACTACCTTGTAAACTCCTGAGCTTGTATCTATGCCCTCTTTCCTATTTCCAAACATCTCATCTTGAAATATCTCATCATACTCCAGAGTCTGTGTTTTTCTGTTCCTCCCATGCAGAATTTCTCATTTCTACTCGCAGATGGATAAGCAATAACATGTCCTGAATCAATCAAGCTTACATATATAGGCTTTGGGCCCTACAGATTTTCCCACTCTGTACCTTTTGATTAAGCAGTCTGAGTACAACATACTTTACATGCTAAAATTAAAGACTGAATGAATATACTAACACAGACATTCATATAGATGAAGAGGCTCAGCATATCCTACTTGGGAGTTTCTCAGATATTCTGAAGCAAATCTCTAGCTGTTCCAAATATTTCTTTCTCTGAAGAGGGGTGTCTCCTTTACAAATTGATGCAAACACTTAATATAATTAAGTGGCAATCTTTAGTCAGAACTCTGGCAGGATGGCCAAGTTTTCCTAAGTCCACTTAAGAGACAAAAGAATGTAAACCTGGAGCTACTACTTTTCACGTGAGCTACACATTCCAACAAGCACAACCTCAATAAATACCTATGGATTAGTCCAATTTCCATCACACTTCCTCTTTTCCTGTGTAAGTTTTTCTAGGACCTTGACCAGCTTCCACGATAGGATGTTTGTTTGCACCCTCTTCTAAGACGAAACCGCCTTTAACAAAACCAAGTGATCCATTAGACCTAGCCTAAGAGGGCTAGGGGGAAAAAAAAATTAAAAACGTTAGGAAAATAGTTTCAAACGGAAGTTTATTCCACACCACCTACAGTGCCATGTACTTTTCAAACACACTGAACACAGGCTATTGTGTCAATACATGAGCTTAACAAAACTTCCTCGCGGCATTCTTCCTTCGGCGCGGTAATTAGCAAGTAAGTGGTGCATGAATGCATCAGCAGAGCCATCCAGGCTGCCCATGGCCCCGACAAGTGTTGTTATTATTGCTCGGCCGCCCCGGTCCCCGCCCAGGCGCGGGGTCGCTCCGGGCCGAACGCCGCGCACGGCGGATGACACCTGCAGTACTCCCCTACGGCCGCGCTCCACACTCCAAACACCATTCAGAAAAAGTCGGTCCCCTCGCTACGTTTTTATGCCTTGCTATCAGCCCGTGTTCAGGGTTTCCGCCGGTCAGGGGCCAAAGCCTCCCCGCTCCCCCGATAACGGCTGCCCGGGCCCGCACCTACGGCCCGGAGCGGGAGGCCGGCTCTCACCGCCCCTCTCCATCCGCACACAGAGGTCCTGGGAAAGCACAGTAGTTCTGCCTTCCCTCCGACGTGGGAAATTTAAAAAATAACGATTAAAACAAACCAAGCCGAAGCACAAACCCGCCGCTAGCCTTGGCGCTAGCGAGCAGCTCCCGTCCCGACAGCTCCGTGCCCCAGCAGCTCCGCACCCCGCCCACGGCACCCGGTCCCGACAGCTCCCCGTCCCCCCAAACGCGGCCCACAAGCCTCCGGGTTGGAGGGGGCAGCACCCCCAGGCAGGGGCAAGGAGGGTACGGGCAAGAAGGGACACTTACTGGGCGTGCAGTGCAGGGGTGAGCCTTGCGAAGAGACGGGCGAGGAGGGAGGTGCCGCCGGCGGCGGCTCCTTGAGGGCGGCGGCGGCCGCGGGGGTCAGGACGGGGGGCAGCATGAGGTACCGGTCCGGCTGCGGCAGGCAGCGCTGGCACACCGAGTGCAGGCAGGGCAGCAGCTTGGGCCGCCGGCTCTGGATAGGCTGCCCGCACACGCCGCAAGTGTCCAACAGGTTGAGCGGGGCCGCGTCCCCGTCGCGCTCCGCCGGGCCCTGCCGGCTCTCGGCCTCGTTCTCCCCGCTCAGCGCCGCCGCCGCTACCCCCGGTCGGTCAGCCGGGCACGGCCCCCCCGCCGCAGCCGCTGCTGCTAACGCCGCTGCCGCCTCTTCCATTGTCCTGCGCCGGCGGCCGCCGCCGGAGAGCCGAAGGGAGGCGGGGCAGCCTCGCCGCTTCCCGTCCGCGACGCCGCCACCGCCGCCTACCGGCCCCCGCCCCGCGAGTGTTCGTGCGCCCGCCCGACAGCAGCGGCCCCGCTGCGCCGACAACGGCCGCCCGCGGCCCGCCCCGCCCGC